>NC_088205.1:81079467-81385493 GCF_037126465.1 Ornithodoros turicata
AGGTGGCAGTACGACACCAGGTAATAGCAGAGAGTTAATAAGTACACCTTTTTCCAGCTAAATTTGAAATCATTGTCTACACAGGCTGCAGAATGCATATCAGGCTCCAATGCATATCATTCTCTGGCATGCTTGGATGTGCACGGTAATACATAAATGTAACTATCAGCGTTGTACTTGCACCAGTCATAGCAGAATATATCACTAGCTGTAACCAGTTATCGCGCGACGTAAAGCTACGAATTATCAGATCAGCTCTGATAACAATACTTAGTACATGACATTGCAAGACACAAAAGTGTACGTGAGATGACATTCTCTCCTACGAGTATGTATGACGATTTGTCCAGGTTACCACTCCTGGGGGTGAACACGCAATAAGGCTAAAACATCCGCCCCAGCTCAGTGTGGGTAAAGTTTCCACTGGAATAGGGAGAACAGAACAAAGAGATAGAAATGACATTATGAAGATACAAAACACTCTAAACCTAGTAACGTACGCAAAAAAAAAGTGTACAGGTATACGCTGAGAATGTGTAACTTCCATCACTACCAAACCGAAAAACCAGCACACTTATGACAGTGGCTGGGGTAATGGTGTTTGTCCCAGAGTTGCATAATCGTCACAACTCCAGCTGAACGGAGTTGAGGGTTGTAGATGACAAAAAAAAAAAAAAAAGGATCTGGATGAAAGATATAATCTTTCTAAGCTCTCGTGTACTGGTAAGAACATGAGAGTCTTGTAGAGAAACTTTCGTGCTTGTATCCGGGGTGTCTCCAGACTACTGCGGTTTCCGGAAAGAGTTGCACTAGTTTTAGTCGTTTGGCGCACTTTGATGAGTGTGTCCCTGGGTTGGAGTTAATCATCTAAAGTGCCTTGATTGCAACGTGTTCTTCTTGTATTAAATGCTTGTTCGTCAATGACAATACGCGATTACTTTCTTCTAGGCTTGGCAACAATTGAAGCATGCTTGAGTCGCTTTGCCATGCTCTTAGTCCTTGACACAATTAGAACGTGAGACAGGAGTCGCTGTAGAGAGGTCTCCGCGCAGCCCGGTAATCTCTGTTTTGCACGCGGTGTTCTGACGGAGGTTCCTAGGACGCAATTATACACAGAGCTCGTAATTTCCAAGGCAGCGCTGCTCGGCTCATTTAGGATGATTGCCTTGAGTACTTGTTGCGCACTGACACCGGTTCAGAACGATGGCAGGCGGTTATGATGGTGAGCAACTTTTATCGCCATCCGTTATCAAATCAACATCTTCCAATCTTCCAACATCGCTATAACTGGGTTGGCTTTATTTACACTGTTTCTACCATCACACCAAGCAGGTTTCATCTAAGCACCTTCCAACATCGCTGTATCTAGTTTAATTCACGCAATTTTGGACATCGCTATAACCGGACTGTTTAATATTTGAATCGCACTGTGACACGTTTGCATTGAGTATCTGCTACCGTGCGAAAATGTGCACAGCTTTATAAAGAGAGGTTCCTATTTACACAATAACACCTTTCTGTTCAGCACGCTATGTTAAGGCAGTGGGTTGCAAATATTTCTATCCTCATGCGGACATGCAAAGTACAGAAGCTATTTATTCGTTACTATACAGTCAAATAAATCACCGTTAGACGGTCACTTTTATGTGCAGCTGTGGTACCAAGAAACCTAGACACTGTGTCACTGTAAATTATTATTATACTAGGAAACATAGTTGCTGTGCTGCTTTGAAAATGTTGACATTATGTTCTTGGTTTCCGTACATAGTGCCAACAAGAACATGCTAGAGCTCCCATAGGTGTGCCAACGTGAAGGAACAGCTGCGATGTGCAGGACATGTTTGTGCAGTTAATACTCTCATTGCAAGAAAAAGGACAGGTGCCAGATTGAACTTCGGCTGACACGATGCAGACGCTGCAAAGGAGAAACGAGCTATTCGATATACCGAAGCTTGGCTACTGAAGACCACAAATTCCGCAATCACTCACTGCTTTCTGACAAGTTCTTTCTGGCACCCTTCATCTCCCGAGAGAGTCTACAGTGTGTGCCCTCCGCACAACACCAACGAGATTATTTGCAAGTGTGCTACTATTGCATGTCCACAAGCACCATGCAGTGGGACATACGTGGGACATTCAGAGGAAACGATCCCCACACTGACATGTGCAGCAGCCTTCAGGGTGCGTGCACAGGTGCCTACCTGGGGCAGATGTCGCATCCCTGTTGCATGAAGGCCCCCAGGGAGAACCAGAGACTGTTGTAGAGAGAGAAGTCGTTGGATACCGACGGTCCCACGAAGGTCTCCTCGTAGCGCCACTCGTGCGGGGAGAACCGGCTGACGAGGAACAGGACGACGGACACCCCGACGTAGGCGAAGATGATGCACATCCAGATCTCGCGGGACAATGGGTTCATAAAGGAGAAAACTCCCGGTTTCATCTTCATGGGTTTCTTGATCATGATGCTGATGCCCAGGGACATGAAGGGTTTGGTGAAGTCGATGACGCGTTCGCGGGCAGAGGTGATGGTCAGGGGCGCGATGGCCATGTTGGCTTCCTGGTGAGATAGCAGGGTATGGTATTAGCAGGAGTGGTACTGTATAGATAATCTCATGATATGCGAAAAAATCTGACTTATGAATATTTGTTTTTCTTCAAGCGACCAAAGAACAAAGAATAAATAAGCCTTACATAACCACACATCCAATGTAACCTGTATGTTTACATATGCACAGATATAGACTCAAGACAGAGCATTGTGAAAGAATTATGATGGCACGAAGACCAAGATCATCAAGAATCCATGGCGAATACGGACATTCGCAACAATGAACGCATATGTGCAACATGAATGCATATGTCCGAAACTCGTACAATGTGCACAACCTCTGAAAATCCAGGCTATACTTACTTTTTGCAACCCGTTTTTGAGTATGTTTCCATGTTGACGTTAGTATGACACACGTTTTCGTTCGTGAAAAATATGTCGCCTTTGAACAACATCGATATTTAGATTATGGATTATGTTAATGTTTGAATAAAGTCTGCCCTAACCTGACGAATGAGTTCTCCGACCATTCCATTCCATCCAGCAGGAGAATGCACATCACGACCGCCGTACTTGGAATCGTTCACCAGTTTGAGGACGTAAGCAATTTTGAGGTTCTCGGCAACTAGGTCGGCGAGATCCTTGCAGTAACCCTCGAACTGGTCGTTGCCCACAAGGATTTGACCAGGTTCGGGTCTCTTGAACATGAGGTATGGTTCTTCCTGCGAGAAAAACAGTTTGTTGCACGTGCCCTTACACATATTATAATTAGACCCTGATGTTTTAGGGTTAAACCCGATTTTTCCCCAAATTTGCACCCCGAATTGAGGTTCACCTAGCTAGGGTTAAACCCGATTTCTACCTGCAAAACTGCACCTAGGCTAGGCACCTCAAGGCATCGACATACTAGTTTCTCACAAAATATGCGACTGGCCCCTTACTTCTGGCACTCTTGATAAACGGTACACTGAACGTTTATTCTACAATAATGCCCGATTTCTCCCCGAACTCAGTCTGATGGTAATTTTTCTGCCCGAATTTGCATGAATTTTCGACATGAATTTATTGACCCGATTTCTACCCCCCGAATTTGGAAAAATATAAAACCCGAAAACTTCAGGGTCTAATTATAATTAGGGAGTGACTTTTTCGGGTTAAATGCCTTTCTCAGATTCGGGGGGTAAAAATCGGGCGCTATTTTTAAATCTGTAATTCGGGGAGAAATCGGGCGATAATTGTGCCTTCGGGTGTTATCTGGTGTTTTTGTTTCTCCTCTTGTCTATTAAGTCATTTCCTAATCTCTGTTTTTTTTTTGTTTTTTTGCGGGATCGTCACCTTCCAGCGGTAAATCCCGAAGGCATAGACAGTGTTGACACACATGGGTGTATTGCTGGGAACGTAAGTGACCCGTTCTTACATGTGTTACACGTAGAGCCTGAAGTTTTCGGGAAATATTTTTTTCTAAATTCGGGGGGTAAAAATCAGGTAAATAAACATGTGCACTAAATTCATGCAAATTCGGGTGAAAAAACTTCCATTACGCTTAAATCGGGCAGAAATCGGACTCAGTTATTCAAACTAACTGTAGCGGTTTGGTACAAACGGTTATGTAACTGCATTTTTCTGCCAAACAAGTAAGTTGGTGCATACCTACAGACATCCCAGAGAGGGCAATTTGCCTGGTAAAAATCGGGTTTCACCCTAAAGAGGCAACCTTCGATTCGGGGTGCAAATTCGGGGAAGAATCGGGTAAAACCCTAAAACTTCAGGCTCTAGTTACACGTGGCGACCTTTGTTCGTCTTCAGTGGAAACGTCACTCGAGGATTTCATAGTGACTAGAATTCGGAGGAGAAATCGGGTTTAACCCGAATAGGTCGGACTTCAGTTCGAGGGGGAATAACCGGCCGGAATCGGGTTTATGGGTGATGCACAGTGCCGGAGATAAAATGCTACTAGTGCACTATGCACTGCGGACAGTGTGCCATTATTTGTTCGTAAGTTACATGAAGCATATAAGACATGAGGCTAGCACTACAGGTGTTCTAAGGGCAGGACAACATGTTGTGCTTCGAAAATATGTGAGAACTGAACAACGTTATCATCAACGGCAACGATATTTTGCAACCTTTTTCCTGCCGTTATATCAATATTGGGTGATAACCAGTCACCGAGTTCACCCAAATAACACGTGCAAGCGTCCATCCCCACATATCGAACCCTCTTGGTTACGTCGAACTGCTAGATTATATCGAAATCCTTGAATGTACAGCACGCCTCCGCCCCGGTGTTGGCTGGGTATGGCGGCCCCTGGACAACTTCGTCGTTATCCACGGGCCGCCAGACATGCATTGTGAGCATATTGTTAACCTGTCGCTAACGCGCTTCAAATTGAAGTGTGGCAAGCTTTTATCACGAACGTTTTGGCATCACTCATTTTATGTGGAGACATTGTGAACACATTTCGAAGTAGATCATGTGGTTAAAGGACCTATAGTTATACTCAGCAACAATTTAAAACACGTCTATGTGCAGGCGTCGAGATGCAATTATATTTTCCTGAGCGTGCGATGGATGACAGGACATGGCAAGTACCATTCGAGAAAACAACAGGACCAAACGCTTTGAGATTACAGGCTACCAAAGACCGAGACCGAAAGCATCTACCTGTTCAATCGACGGGACTACTGTGCAGAGAAATGTCATAGTCGTTTTACTATCGACGATAACGCAATAATGTTTAGCTATCAAGACACCGAGAGGTGCGCTGATTAGAAAGATATCTGAGACGTGGTATAGTGTCGTTAGGTTTATAACGAATTGGGCTTCAGCGCCTTATTAATCGCGCATTTGTTTCATAAAACGTTGATCTGCACCTTATTTTCACGTGAGATGGAAGAGACGTGCTTACCAGAATACTCGTAACGATGTAGGTTTTGTTCTCGAATTCGTTATCCTGTTTGACGCGTCGGTACTTGGGAGGATGGAAACGGAGTCCATGGCTGTCTGACCATTCTGCAATCTTTAAGAGCAAAAGTCAGTGGTAAACATGTTCCATTGTGCGCATTACAAAATAATGACTACATTTTTGTGTTATATACAGGGTGTCTCAGTAACCATGTCAAAAAATTGAAGGAAAGAAATTGTCAGTATCTTCGTGCACTATGCGAAACGTCTTTAAATAGGGTAACTTTATATAGCCACCTCCCCATCCTCATCTTCGGGTTCCAGTGCCGTTGTAACTTCGTTTTCCTTCTCCCCTATTCTTCTTCTCTTTTCACAACTGTTACTGACGGACCTACACGACTGTCGAGGTTGGTGTGCCCTATAAAGCTATCGCTTCAGAAAACCGTGGGTGTATTTGAGAAGCGGAATGCCTGAACCAAGCTCAGTATTCCATCAAGAATCGATGCCGGCAACGCTGATACTGGTAACGAGAGCGAGGTTGCGACGACACCGTTATCTATAATAACAGCGAGAACGAAACAAGGGGCGGGGCGGGGCGAGTGTTTTCAATATTAAACTACTTTATTTCATTTTATTTTACTTTCTATTATTATTTTATTATTATTTTTTTGCTTTTACCACATACTGCAGTGAGTAACATATTTTGGGGTGGATTTGGGTAGAATCCGCAAAATGCTTCCTGATTCTGGGGAAAAAAATCTTGTTTGAACTTGGCAAACTTCTATGTTCAATTCAAGAAATTAAATTGCTTTAATTAAAACGCAATAAAAATTACTCCTAGTACGTGACAAAATTTGCTTACAGGCAATCGTACAGATAACCATTCGTCTTATTCAAATTGGGAGTAAGGCGAGTGAGGCTTAGGTGAGTCTTATATTTTGTTGTATCATGCTTTTGCTGAAACATCCTGTAGAAGGAGGTAATACGTACCTTGACCATCTCACTATTCATGGTCATTTCGACGACGTCCATGGTGAAGTTGCCACGGTAACCGTGCTGGTCGAAGGATATATTACCCGTCAGTCCTCTGGTGTGAGTCTGCAATTATAAACAGGATAAGTTATAGATTAGATCTGTTCTCTAGTGACGAGACGTTATTGCCTCCTTGGTTAGCCGCAAATCTTGCCGCAGAAGTCGTCCAATCGTAGAATGGGTTTTGCGAGAAATGCGATGTTTTTGTACGGACTTTTGACGTTGGTGTGCAAGGGGTTATTCTGGGCGAATGTATGGCGAATGTATGGCGAATGTATGGCGAATGTATGGCGAATGTATGGCGAATGTATGGCGAATGTATGCCTAATGTATGCCGAATGTATGGCGAATGTATGGCGAATGTATGGCGAATGTAGCCTACACCACTTGCTCGCATTTTGTTTCTTTATTCAACAATTTGTGGAATAAATTCGTTCGAAAACTGATTAAGTCCTGGCTCGTTGACAATATAAAGAGGTGTTGTAGCTTTCACTGAAGTTGGGGTAACCTGAACTGAAATGCGATTTTTTGATACGGACGAACTGAAATGAAATTTGACTGAATTGGAATGAACCTGAACTTAGAGATAATCGAATGCCGCTAACATTCTAAGTTTGCTAAGTTTTTAGGAACATTGAGCACTGGTACAGCAAATGCTTTTCATATATGACCTAGCGATTTTTCTGTCTTTCTTCAGGAATTAAGTGCTCCGTCCCTCTCGTCCCTGAGGCACTTTCTGTCATGCTGTGCGGGAACACTGCGGGTAACATTCACCTGTTTGAGGTAGTCGGCGATGGTTTTGCCGTGCTCCCACGTGACTGCCGGCCAACTCTGACAGTCGATACCCTTGGTGCCCCGGTTGTAGACTTCACCACGACGGAAGTTGTTCCGAAAGATGTCCGACTTGTTCTTTAGGAGGCGGTTGTAAGCGTCCAGGATGACCCTGGCAGCGTCATGCATCAGGGCCACTTCAGCCTAGTCCATACAAAAGAGGTATATCAGGTGACGTACACCCTATGCATTGGAGTTAGCTCAACAGACCACTTCAGTGTCCCTTTAATGCCTCCACTCACTCTTTCACCACGTGGACATATAAAGTCGGGATGGCGTCCGCTTCAGCCAATTGCTCCAGAAGACTTCAAGCACAGGATTTATGTGGCTATACTAGTGGCTAACCATAGTGGCTACATGCGGCTGAAGGCGGCGCATCCCCATAGCTACGCCGTAAGCACGGTCGTGATGGGCCGGGTCTTAAAGGAACACTAAAGTATAAAAAATTCTCCTTGTGGGATGAAGCATGCCGTTACCTTCACACTAACACGAAAGAAACGGGGCTCATCGGTTGCGTCTTTTCGTGATCTATGAACGAAAGAAACTCCTCTCTTTCTCGAGAAGAGCGATAATGCGGAGCGGCGTCCCATTGGTCTCCTCAAACAATCTCCCGCGAAGACTGGGCAAATCGTTTGAAGAATTTGGACAAAGTTGCGGTTTTTCCGTTCGCGCGTAAGTCGCGATCAACGCAACGGGCGAATCCCGTTCCTTTTGTGTTGGTGTCAATGTAATTGCACGTTTGTTGACAGTTAATGACCCTTTATTAAATACCCTTTAATGACCTCGTCACGTCGCTTTAAGGAACGGTCGCATCCGGAAACCCATCTATGAAACGGATACCACTATGTTGGGTATCGGCCGACAATGTGTACCTGGCTAATATTTTCGTCCGAAAATTGCTTCGATATTTAATAACCGAAACTTAAAGGGTGTGTTCGTTTATTAAACTCGCGCAACCCGCGAGTCGGAGTCATGACGTATGAGAGCCATCGTACGTCATCGACTCTAGCGACCCACCTCGAAAGGAGAGTCGCTGCGAGTCGACTCTTGAGCACCTCTAGTGTTGAATCCTCGAATTTTAGAACGGGAGTTAGTGTCACGTGGGCGACGTTATGAGAGCCGCGCCGCGGCATTTTCGCCCACCAAGAGTCTACTCTCTCGGCTCTCGAGTTGTTCGAGTCGAATAAACGAACGCAACCAAAGATTAGCGCTGCCTCCGCGGCTGCAGAAGCTCCAGCGGCGTGACGTCACACACTAAAGCGAAGGAGTGAGAGCGCGGCGCTCAGAGGAGGAAAGGCGCCGTCCAGACGCCCGGTAACTCTATGAGACGCTCGCACGGCCGCGGCATTCCTTTTCTCAAGGTCGGGCCCTGATTGGTTCTTAGGAAGTGACGTGTTACCGTGTTTTTTTTGTTTTTTTTTTCAGAGAGGGAATTCCGGCATACTCTCAACTACCGGCGTCTGCTCTTGTAATGTATTCCGTCGAATAACAGTCAAAGTACGCCACTGTTTCGCGTGTGGTTTTCGATACCAAGGTCAGTGGTCCACGAAGAATAACATGACACTATAGTTTCGAAATCAACCAGAACGGATGCAACCACCCCTTTAAGCCGCTTACATTAGTGTGGCCTAGAGTCGCTAAATAAGCTACGCTTCAGAGTATCGACACTGAGGCAACAGAGCGAGTTGGAGCCGCCATGTTGTTTCCGTTTGACCTCCAGCGCCATCCAAGAAGCGCTCTTCGAAGTGCTGTCTTCTTTCACTACCGAACTTCAGCTTCATCTATTTCTACTGCCGAAGTAGAGGTGTGGCTGAATGTCGAGTTGGAGCCGCCATGCATGGCGGCTCCAACTCGCCCTTTTGCCTGAGTGTCGATACTCTGAAGCGTAGCTTATTTAGTGATTCTGAGTGAGGCCAACAACGACAAGACCAGTGGCGTATCTAGAGCTACCAGCGCCCATGGCAACATGGTTAACATGATGTCCTTGGGGATGCGTTTTCGTATGGTCCGCACGAGGTTTCACACTACAACCTCTCTAATGGCGGGTGCTTTAGATCATTTATGGATGTGCCAGGTTGAGTGCCCGACCTGGCACATTCACACCTGACCACATAATGGCGCCTCTGTTCACCTGGCGCCCATGGCACCTGTCCACACCTGCCACACCCTAGATACGCCACTGGCAAGACACCACCACTTTGTAAGCGATCAGGGTTACTTCTTCAGGCTTCTTCATCTAGGTAGCACTGGTAAGATATATCCGATGTGTTTCATCTACAAGCCGTTATTGCATGGTGTCCTGCTTCTGGAAGCGGAGGCCACGGTGGTGCAGGCCAACAGAATACGATCCCAGACGTGTATTACAACAGCAAGAGGTCTTCGTCGGTTAAAACCAACTGGAACAGTGTTACTGGTATGACCAGTATGACATTAGCTATGATGACAGACTAATGATATTGAGGGAGGGTAGAAGCATTCTTCGTGATCCACTGTCATACGAGGGCTTCACCTGTCCTACCAGGGTCCTTGTGTGGAGTACGAATTGTCAGACATGCAGCAGCTCCGACGTCACTAAGAGTAATGGCGGAGGGGAAGGTTACAAAGGTGAAGCTGTTTTTGCTCGACACGTGTTAATATATAGATTCGTATCTCTTTAAAGCGTGTCGTTCTACTGGTGAGCTTACGGAGATGTAAGGTGTTCCAGCGCCGGGCCATTTGACGGGGTCCAGCTTCTCCCACTGCTTGTGGAACTGTTTGAATTCTTCTCTGTTAGGTTGAAGCATTCGAAAGCCCGTGATGTTGAGGACGCCCAACTCAAGAATTTGGCTGTTAAAGTACTCGTCCATGACCTGCAAGCAAAGGTTGGATGTCAGTGTCTGCTACACTGTAAACTGAAAAACACCCTTATGGGTGTAAATGGCTTGTCCTATAACTGACACCTCTTTTTACACCATATGGTCTCAGACCACCCTTTTCAGAGGGTGTATGCTGTGTAAGACACCCTTTGAAAGGCTGCTTTTCCTTGAAAATGCTTTCTTTTGCACCCTATAAACACCCTTCTAGGAGGGTGTAAAGTTGTTCAACACCCTCCTAAAAGGGTGTTTAAAGGGTGCAAAAGACGGCATTTTCAAGGAAAAGCAGCCTTTCAAAGGGACTGAGTGGAGCGGTTCCGGCGAAAAACATAGTGCGAGTTACGAAGCAGACTGCTGTCGCTGCACTAAAGCACGTGAAGATAATTGTTGTCAGTGGAACATTTGTCATAACGGTTGTGAGCTACAATTCAGTAAATCGGTATTGAAATATGCAGCAATGAGCATCATGCTCCGCATGCACGGAACACTGCAACCGGCCCCGTTCCCAATCCACGCGCACACGATAGGCATGCGCGCACTCCTTGCGCGCAGCCTCATTGGATGCCACCAACCTTTGCTTCCTGAGTATCCCTTTGCTTGCCGCCAAAGACGGCTTGGTTTTCATTGAGTTTTTCTTCTAAAGCGTGGCGCTGTGTGAACTAATTTTGCTCGCACTATACTTAGTTGGAACACGGACTTTTATTTGAGAACAAGTTGTTTTTTTGCATTTTAGTGGCCCTTTAATGACTGAAATTTGGCAGTCGTCGAAAAGCCAGACAGCCGCGGAAATCGAACCACGCACTACGCTATGCTGGCATCTGCTTTCCGACGGTTTACCAAGGGCCTGATTCGACTAACGGGTAAGTCGTGGGAAAAGGAGGTGCCAGCGTAGCGTAGTGGTTAGCGCACTCTACCGGCAATCGAGAGGTGCGTGTGGTTAGATTGCCGCCGCTGTAGTGACTTTTTCGACGGCTGCCATATTTCAATTGGATGTAGTTCGTTACCGGGACCACCCCGTTTTTGTAAGCAAAGAAAATAACTATAGGTAAACGATATGTTTTTACCTGAAGCAGGATCAAATTAGGAACGAAATTAGACAGGAATTAACCTCATATATTGCGTGAAACGTATAAAAAGTAAATTTTATCGCCCGTTTCTTGGACATGATCCGCCATCTTTACTGAAGACCTTCAGACCCAACCCGAGGCACAGTCTCGTGCCCGCATCGCCTAGTGCCCGCACCGCCTAGTGCGTGCCTGGGAGGGGGGGGGGGGCGCCCCCCGACCTCCCCGCCAATCTGTATAACCCAACTTGACCCAACCTCACTAAAGTGAGGATTTTAACCGAGTCCAACGACCGTACCTATTGCAAGATGGCACCTTCGGAATCCGTTAGGCTTAGCGTTGCCGTGTTTCTCCTGTGCTAGAAGTGCTTCAGATGGTGTTGTTGAAGTGCATATAAAAAGGTTTCTAGACCACACAGCTGATTTTTAATTCTGATATTTTTTGATTCAGTATACGACCTTCTTTCACTTGTATGCGATATTTACCTTTCAAACGCTTTCACTATTTCTTTTTTTTAAAAAGCCAGTGGTCCCGCTAACGAACTATACAGCCTTTCAATTATTGTTCATGTTCTTCGACACTTGGAGGCTTTTGTTGTGTTCAAAGCAGTTACTTTCCATGGAATAGATTGTCGCAGAAGTGAGTGAAGGAGAAGCGATGAATGACTCACGAGGCTAGTGAGCAGGAAGTGGAAGTTCCTCCTTCCCATGTAGAGGTCTCTCACATGATTGACGATGATTTCCTTGGCCATTTCGGCACTGCTGTCGAGGACGACGTATTTCCGCCGTTCTCGGTCCTGCTGTTCCATGTGGCGGAGAAAATCGTTCGCCTCCGACGCGTTCGTGAAGCGTTTCACCACGCGAACCTCCAGACTGTTGTCGGACGTCATTTGGAAAATCTGCTGCAGCTTCAAAAGACCTGCCGAGGGAGAGAAAGAGAGAGAGAGAGAAAATATCCGTTTATTTACAAACATTGGAGCATGGGTGACACCCATCAGGGACGTCTGCTGCGTCTCCGTTTCTTGAAAGCGTTTCAACTACGCACGAATAAGATAATAGACATACAGAACGGAAGACATTTGCGACAGCACACACACACACACACACACACAAAATACATGACAGTGTACATGACTTGGGATGTGAGGTACATCCCGGTGCAGATGTGATTTAATTTCATAGTTCATAGGAACGAAACTGCAGACGCCACAGCAAGAATAGCTGACAACGAAGTGGCCAGCCGAGGGGAAAGAAAGACATAGTACAGCAAAGTTAACTTGTGGTTGGATGATTGTTTCTCTTTTCTTTTTTTTTTGTATTGGACGCTTTATTGCCGTATAGTAGTCTGTCTGCCCATGTGGCGGTGCGTTGCTCTGGAAAGATCGTGCGTCTTGGGCAGACTTCCTGGGAAGTGCGCCGATTTTTGGCTTATACTGTCTGTAGAAACCGAGAAAAAAAAAAAAACCAACCAGCACATCCTGTGCCAGGATTCGAGCTCCGGTCATCTCCAGTCTCAGCGTGGAAAGTGATCATCATGCTCAATAATCCAACGCGTCCTGGAGTAGCCAGTCCCGAGTGGCTCGAGACTACCATCTCCATTTTTTTCTTTTTAAATCAATCAATCAATCAATCCACGGCAGATGGTCGCTTGTGGAATGTGCCACAACGGCGTGGAAACACGTGAACTGTTGGCGACGAACGCATTACATTAAAAATACGCATTTTACAAAATTTGGAATCTGCATTATAATTCACTGCTTATGTGGCTCGGTCGCAAAAGATTAACTAAATTTGCATGAAAATTAGTTTTTTTTTTTTTTTTGCGACCACTCCGTTACTTTTTTATGCGCGGTTTGAACGGCGATGTACTCTTGCGCTCGAAAGGCGTTACCGCCCACCGGCGTGTCTTAGCAGCCAGCCCCGGAGGGACCGCTTCACTACCACCTCTTTCCATTACCAGTACCGGAGCAACATTACTTCTGATCGCTAGGAGAGCAGAGCAGAAACAGAAAAAGGGATCGAATCGCGCTATCATATCACTTATCACACGACGCCAACAGGACTAGCGAAGAGAGGGGCCGAAGCGATCACGTCACCTGACAAAAAAACACTTTTTTTTCATCACCTGCTCCGAAAGAAGTGGAAGGAGGGACCGAAACGAGCACATCACGTGACACCGCCGCGGGCACACGATTTTGTGAAACTTGGCTTCTTGTGTGTTGGATGCATTTCGAAACTGCGAATCACCTATGGTTATGCAGAAATTTCATCCCCAATTTGGAAATGCTTCATGGTCATACACAAACGTGGATAACGTATAACATGGCACAATGCAGGCGAACTATTGGAGGAACTCCAGGCTGTAAAAGCCTGTGTCTGGGCATTGAGGAAGACGACACGACGACAACGCAACACAAGCGACACAAGTGACAACAAAAGCTGACATGCTTGTGACATGGCTGACAACATGAAAGGGGTACGGAAAGGAAATGAAGGAGTTAGCCGAAAACATATTTCGCAGTGTGTGAAATAACAACTTTCAACCGTGTTGAGATTGTTTTCTTGTCTTCAACAAGTCCGAGGTCGCAACAAAGAAGAAAAAACTGAGAATTAAAAAAGCAGTACATAGATCCTCCGTGCTAAGAATTGCTTTCACTGAAGCGCGCGCAACTAAATAACGCCGGAGGGGATCCTACTCCATCAATCAATGTATACAGCGCCCTCTCACGGAGCGCATCCACCTTCAGAGGCCATCACCTAATACATGGAGAAAGACAACGGCTCCGAGCAAATTTGTTTGCTCAGCTTATCCTGCGCAATCCGTGACACAAGAGCAATTCCATCACTAGCGACGGCAAATGAGTTATTTCTTCGTATATACTTTGGTCAATGTTATGATATTACTTCCTTAGGACAGATCTGAGCGCTTTCGCTACTTTCGGATTTGTGGATATATATATATTGGATTCTCTAATGGGAAATCTCAGGTTGGGAGCTATCGGGATTGGCGATTTGATGAGAAGGACACGGGCAATCTAGTATGCTGTCTTCGAACAGATGGAGAGGACAGCAGGAAGGAGTGTGGTTAGTGCACGTCCTGAGCCGACTGACTGTGCCTACAGTTGGTAGTACAGCTGTCCCGACATTCGTCTAGAGAGTCTGTCGGAAAACCCAGGGAAAACCTCAGAGAGCACAACTGGTGGCAGGGCACGAACTCTACACGTTCCAGTCTTCAGCATGACCTTGGCTAGCACTAACGAGCGGACGTTTTTGCAGTGCTGGGGTGTCGCACGTCAACTGGCCGCTGTAGTGCTGTGCTGCGTCAGATTAAATTTGTGCATTTGCCATCACCTTTCGGACTCGCCTGCTTGCCGTCTGGTACTACGGTCGCCTGCAATTTTTAGGCATTCTTTTCGTCCCACCTGCACGGTAATTAAAGCTTCCATCGCGTTTTGTTTTCGGCGGGGCGGACTCGTTGAATGGGTTGGTAGGTCTTAACCGTTGCTTTCCACGTTGTCGGTTAAACACAAAATAACGAAAAGCTCAGCATCGAGCCGCCGGACTGTAAATATTTTATTTTCGGTTTTACTTCCGCTTCGCGTGATGCGAATACAAAACGAGCTGCATGAGCATCTTTACTTGCATCGGCGTTTGACGCGTCCTACTCACGCCCGGAACCCTCCTCTTCACCTATACGACGCATGTTCAGGAGACACGCAGCTCGACAGCGCAACTCCAAGACCGGTGCATGTGGGTTTGTTTCGGCGCACGGCAAGAGTGCATGGCTGAAAAGCCGCTATAGGCCCCGACGTGATTAGGAAGGAGGTCCATAGCTCACTGTTAGATGTTATATTATGTTCTGCGTTTAATGAACTTTCTTAAAGTGTCTTTGCGACCGATGTAACATTGCGACCGATGTAACATTGCGCACTGCTCCAACCCCATAGCCTCCAACAGTACATGGTGACGGTTTTCGTACAGGTCTCCCATTGTCTGACGCCGCGAAGGTGCCCACCATGTAAGTTCTGGTCAGTCAATAAGAGTCTTAAATGGAGGAGGATGGGGAGCACTGTAGATAGCATCAGTAACCCTGTGTATAAGCATGGTGCTTCACGAGAAACTTGCCAAAATTTTCTGAAATCCGAGGTTCGTTTTTTCTTTTTCATTTTTTCTTATCCACAAACTGCGCTTCACAGAATTAGTTACGAAGCACTTACATTCTTCTTTTAGTTAAGCGAGTGTACGACGAAGTGTGTGACCCAGAATAGTGATACCACACCCCTTGTCGATAAGGATTCGCGTCCTAAATATTTTCGTCGCAAAATTACCGGCTTAACTCAACAATATTCACGGCGATAGAACTTACATTCCATGTCGAAATATTCCAATCTACAACGAAAAGAGCGCTAAGTATTTCTCTTCCGACCTCGGACCCATTCTTCGGCATCCTTCACGAGAAAAGCCACGGTCTGTTTCCTCGCCCCGCCTCAGTTCAATCAGACCGAAGTTCGGCTTGAAATCGGAGCAGAGAACAATGCATTCTACTTCCCCATCTTTTGAGAAGTCCAGCCAGGAAGAAGGGAGATAAGACGGAAACACGAAATTAAATACCTCTTTTAATCCATCTTCTTCGAGACAGCAGAAAAGAGACTAATTTCGCGAGTTAAAATGACAGCGCAAGATTGCGCTTTAATTGCACAGAGGGGGGATTTTGAACCGTTGCAGATCGCAATCACGCCCGAGTCATCTCGACTGTAATCAGCCGATTTGTTCTCCACTTACTCGTGTCTTTCTTTAAAGTGATTTTTTTTGTGTTTATTATAAATTAACGCTTTTCACGAAAGAATGAGATAAGGTAAGTGGAGATTCGACAACGTCAGTTAAGGGAGCTCCGTAAGCGGATTATGAGATTCCCTTCTGCTCCAATTCCCGGCAATATACTTAAGAGGGGTTACTCTTCTCGGGTAGAGACGATAAGCCCTTTTGGCCGTCTTTTAGTTATGTCCGCTAAGCTTGACCGATCTACGAGGGAAAGACAGCGATGCGGGAAAACGGTTCGGACGCAGTCACTTCCACTTACACCGTGAAGAGCAGCAACCAAGTTTTCCCACACTGCACTTCATTCTTTTATTGCATCCGTGGACCTCGTAGTATCTGTGAGCTGTGGTCGGTGTACAGATTTAGGACAGCAGGAAGGACAGCGTCCTGGGCCCACTTCTCGGGGAAATGCACAGGTATCTGTTCGGAAAGCGCTCCAGTGTCTAGCATGGCAAAACCAACGTCCGGTTACTGTACCCCACCTGGCTGTTGAAACCTATTGAGAGTGGCCTTTGATGAATTCGGATGCTTTCACACATCAAGCTTCATGGAAGAGCTGGACGCACCAGTGCGGCCTAGGTTTCAACTTTTTCTTTTCTATTTATATTCTATTGTATTCTGAATTCGGGTGTTAAAAATCGTATAATTCAGGGTGAAATTCGGTGCAGTTCGGGTGTTTTCAGGTTACAATAGAAACGGGCCTGAGGTGAACGTCGCAATAGACCTCACATACAATAGACACGTATGGAAAGGCGCATTACGTGAACGGGATCGCTCTTTGTAGGTTCCAGTGTCGTTCCCGTATAGTGTTACCTCCAACTTAAACTAGATTGTCCTTAGCATCCTTGCCTTGCTGTCCTCTTGTCTTACCCTCTATCCCTCTATCCTTCCCTTTCGTGTCTCTTTCGTATGTTTCTGTGAGTTCACCATTTCATTCTGTACCTGAAACAAACTATCGTCCCGGATCATATTGTTCTCTACACTGGGGGCTTAATCGCTTCATCGTCGTTACGGTCGTTGCAAGCTAACGAGTGGCGGGAAATTCAAAAAGGCGGGCGGGAAATTTAAAAAGGTGGGCACATGATAAAACGCGTGCACGGCGCTCTTCGCGCGATACGTGAAGGCCGTGGTACACGTCACGCGCAATGTGTCACGTGTCCACCTTTTTGAATTTCCCGCCACTCGTTAGCTTGTAACGACCGTAACGACGATGAAGCGATTAAGCCCCCTGATTTGTTGAAAATGGGAGGCATTCTTGGTCACACTGAATTTGAAATTAGTTCCCCGCCAGAAACAATAGTACGTATCCTGTTCTTGTTTTTTTTTAGAGAGATTGAGCGATAACATTCAGGATAATGACTTGCGCCGGCTGGTGTTTGTTCGAATCTCTGTTTTCACAGTGGAAGTGAAGTAAGGGATTATGGGAAGACCTAAGAATAGAAAGGAGTAAGGGAGCGTTATTATTCAGCTTCTTTATTACGACAACATTTACCGGAAATCCACTAGTCGTAAGGGAGTGGCACCACTTCTCCAAGGACTAATCCAGACCCTGCCACGGCGAAGCCCTCATCCCCTATATTTGCAGGTCAGATTCCCAATATCCGTTTCTCTGCCTCTCGGGGAACACACGGAGGAACTTCCCAAAGCGTATTTACTCAAGCTATAATGAGGTCGTCGCGGACACGTTCCCCCTTTATTCGCGCCCGGAGTGACTAGTCGAAGAGTTGTGTAGCGAGTGCCTTTGTTTGACAGTTTGATATGGGACACTGAAATCGTAATAAGTGTGCAGTGAGAGGTACTCTTGCACATCTTCACCGTTATATATATAGGATCGAAATTCACGAAAGGTCAAGCTAGCCGATATCACTGCATTGGTTGAATCTTACGAGCTTTGTTTACAAACACTGCACAATTGAACATCTCTTTGCAATAACGGGATAAGTTTAAAGATCCCAAGCCGAGATAATGGGCTTGATCTGATTGTCCGTCCCATTGACACAGGTGCATTTTCCGTTTCTTACCCTCCTGTAGTAGATCAAAGAGTGATATTAAACGGCAGGAGCAACTTATTTATTTACACATGGTAACAAGTCTTTCGTGCACGAAAGACTTGTTACCATGTGTAAATAAATAAGTTGCTCCTGCCGTTTAATGCTCCTGCCGTTCAGGTAACCTGAAGAAGTGCAGTCTCGTGCACGAAAGACTTGTTACCATGTGTAAATAAATAAGTTGCTCCTACCGTTTAATATCACTCTTTGATCTACTCATCACCGGCAACTTGACATCGTCTATTTTTCTGCCTTCGTACCTCCTGTAGTAGGTCGGTCAGCAAATTGCAATAAGGTACGAAATTCTCTTTGGCAGATACATACTGGTATGTATAGATGTCGTAGCAGCAAAAATAGTAATTAGGGGATAAGTCGACTTATCCCCTTATTGCATACAGAGGTTCAATCGTCAGTAGAGATAGAGCCCACGTGCGGAGGGTCGGTACGACTTCCACTCGAATGACGAGCTACCAGGAAGGACTACACGAAATACACACATCACGAATCGCAAGCGGTGATGTCCTTGGTATATACAGAACTCTGCCAACTTCAACGGCGGAGACCGATCACTTGGACGGTGGGGACAAGGCACGCCCGCCCTGCAAAGCCTTCGTTTTTCCTTATTTCCCTCTCTCCCTATATGATCCCTATGGAAGGATGAGAAGTCTTGTGGCAGGTGTTGATCCCCACCCCCTCCGGTAGATCGTTCATGGCAACAGGTGCGCCACGATCGCTTCTCATAAAACCTTGTAATTGCGCGGAATGAGGCGGCATTTTCAGTCGCTTTTATCCGTGAGTCTGCCGAAAGACCATTTCGCCGCGGACATGAAAGCAACCGTTAAACTCAACGGTGTACTTTCGAAGGAAGGAAGGAGCTGGTTAAGTTTTAAAAGGGAGATATGCGCATGATCAAAAACTTTTGTGGGAGAGAGTGTTCTCCCCAAACGGCGTAAGATCTTCTCCACAACACGCAGAGATGTTGTGAACGAGCTTATTAGAACGAAACGAACGAACGCTTATTTTTTTCTTAAAGGTACTGTAAAGCAGTAGACAAGCATGATATGCCGGTGATGTGACTAGATACTTTGTTGCTTCTAAATACCATATGCGGAACCATACGACCGACAACGCGCTATAAATATGTTTAATTTGCCATGAAAGGTGCGGCGTAGTGGAGCGGTGCGACGCCTGGTGTCAAACAACCCCCTGTACAGCGGGCAACACTGAAAATTGGTATTAGACACCATTACATCGGAACTTCGTTTTTTTAGAAACCATATTATTAGTTTTTCTGTTTACCTATGCATTCTGAAACCCCTGTTGACAGTGTTTTTTGCGAAGTAACCCAGTGCTGGCCGCTGTTCGATGGAGGCTCTCCCTACTTCTCTGCTGCGCCTGCGCGCTCCTTCTGTTCGCGGCCTCTTTCGAACGAACAAACTCTCTCTGTGAACCTCTGTGAACAAACAAGTCCCGACGCTGTCTGGCTTCTTGAACGTCTGACACATTTTTTTCAACGGCTCAGCATTTAATTTCAGTTCGCTTATCCGTTTATCCTCAGATGTGGATCGTTGTGTGGATTGCAGGGGCGGATTTTGTGGTGGATTGTTATGTCGGGCCTAGTGTTATACGCATGCAATATGGTTGCCGCCGTATGTGTCAGGAGTACGGATTCATTTCGAATACCTAGTACAGTGTTGCCCGTAATCCTTAATTGTAATTTTCTAATTAACTGCACCGTCAATTGAAATGAAACTTGCGCAGTTTTTGTCCTGGTGGCTTGGATTATCGAATAGCCACACTAAATGACATTTGATCGGTGCTGCTTTAACGACCCTTTAAAACCAAACCAACCAGAACGATATAACGGTGAGGAATAAATATAGTCCTTCCTGTGTGAAGTTCACAGATAACTCGTTTATGTATTTATTTATTCATAACATGTACCTTAAAGGTACCCATGGAGGCTTTACATTGAGAGGGGGATAGCATTAAATTTTTACAACAAAGGGGAAAAAATGCATAGACAGATCACAATGCCCAACTACGCAAAGATCCAAGTTTACTGCATACCATGGTAGCGGGCGAGTTCTCGTTTGAACACAACATGGTCGATTTTGATCGTCCTTTGGAGTGTCCATTTGGGGAAGACCCAGATAACCAACTTGTCATGCACACCTTTTACGTAGTATATTTGTTCGTTATATGCAAACTGTTCAATTCCACATATATTCATATATATTCCTCAAACATTATTCATACCTACAGGTCCATACAAAAAAAACAAAAAAAAAAGGCAAAAGAGAAAAGAAAATGAACGGTTGAAAACCCATCGATTGATTTACATCCCTGCTCTTTTCCCTTTCGCTGCAACGACATGGAAATTAGATCACGTGTTCTTCTTCCTCTTCGTCGGGACAATCAGGTTCACTAATTACGAGCAAAACGAAACTCGTTCCAAATTATACCAGCTGATTGAACTTTGAGATGCAATTACCTGACAAGTGACAATCACCGGGCGCTGATTACGGACAGGGGCAAGAGAAAGTATCGGCTGGGAAATTTATTCCGCCCGATTTGCATAGCCGTCCTTCACGAGTCCGGCTTCCGTGCACGGAGACATTGAGAATGTTCGCGTTCTCCGGTGTCGAGACGTGTCAGGGGAGTTGGTGAGTTCGAGCGGAAACACGTCCAGGAGATTAACCAAGCTAAAAATTTATTCTCCAGCCCCGTAGACGCTCGCCAGTTGGGTGACATGTTTCCAGGGCGAGATGGACGAGGAACAATTTTCTGTGAATGTTCGTATTTCGTGTTTCTGACGTCGGTGGGGGGTTTTTTGCGCTGTTTCTGGTAAGCAAGGAACTTTTAAAGCGACGGCTTCACGGGGTCCGCCAACGTCGACAGGCGTGTATAAGTCCGTCCGCGACTGTTGCGTATAGAAAAGAAGAGAGGGAAGAAGGAGTTACGAGGGCAACGAAACGCACGCGGGCACCCAATGTCTGATCTTCATTTGTTTTGTAACACCTGAGATAGATGCGTTCAAGTATTGTCTTCTTATAAGCACTTTGTTGTTGTTGTTGCTGCTGTTGTAAATGGGTTGTTCGTTCTCATTTTGCGCACCATTACCCAGACTTACGTCGTTCATGGACACAAATAAATAAATACCTATCTAAACAAAAAAAAAAGATTAGAATAATGGACTTGTTTTCAGCAACACCGCTTGCTAAGAGGAGTCGAAATGTCATGCCGAAACAAGCAACCCTGGGGGGAATATGTTTAATACAAAGTAAGAAAAAGAGAAGGGAAAGGTTAGCCACGGTGTGGGCTTGCTATTCCCTAATGCTTTCAAGCAAACAGAAGAAAACAGCTGGGATACAGAAAATTATCAAAGCAACCCTGATATAGAATGTAACTACGGAACACACAGGGACAGTAATATCACGAAAAGAAGCGACAAGCAAAATAAACGAAGATTTTTTTTTTTTTTTACGTATTTATGACCTGACCGCTCTGACACCAGAGATAGCTGGACCTTCTGGAAAACATGGACGTGCATAAAGGTGTCAGCAGAATGTCACTAAAAACCCGATTTGACACAGTAATGATGAATGCATAGAAAATGCAGAAACCTTGCCAAAACTGCATTATTCCGGGATTAGCATTTGCTATGCGTTCAAAGGAGCCACGAAAGGCTCCTACACATTTTTTTTTTTTTTTTTGGTTGCCGAGGGCTTCGTAACAAATGACTTGCGCTCTTGCGCGAGAACGACGATCGTACACTCTAAGGGAAAAAAAATGAGTAAAACGCGGAGTAATTGCAGCTTCTACACCCCTAGTCTGCAATTACTCCCTATTTTAGTCCCCTAACCCGACATTTAGTCCTGACATTTACTCCTCAGAACTGCAAATTGTCACTAAACTACGCCAATGGTCTCCTGAACGTAACGGTCTACGTAAATATGTGCCCTTGGTCAATTTGTACGACATAAGCCTGTATAACTCCGGCAACGTAGCAATTTTCCAGCCACACAGAGTAAGAAACAGTTAGAGTAAGAGACCTTTAGAGTAAGAAACCTTTCTTCGCTAAATTGTGCCCTATGTATGGCGCAAGATTTTATATCACTCGATATATCACGGTTGATAGTTTGCTTCAAAGTATTTTCATGCATGCACACCAATTATGTACCTGAAAGTCTTACAGCGGCGCGTGAAATGCAATCTCCACTCTGTGACACTCATTTACTCCCGTGCATTTACTCCCGAAAGGGACTATTTTTTGTGGCAATACATTTAGTCACCAAAAGGAGTAAAAGTACTCCTTTTTTTACTCTTAGAGTGTACTTGACCCGTAGCTAGTACGAGATGTCTTTAATCTGCCCACGGCGGTACCCAGTGGCTTAGAGAGCTCGCTGCGAGAAGTGCACCGTGACCCCATGCCGCGCACAAGCAGTGTCATGCGTACTCTGGAAGTTCCGAGGCCCGAGTGTAGCTAAGAATCGCCGTATTCGAGCAATGCATCCGGGACCTACTCTTGTTATGTGTTTGCTCCGCGACTATACCTTGAGCTCTTCGCTAGGTGAGCAGGAATTCCTGGGTCAGCGGTCTAATCGGTACATATGGGTGATGTATGGGCGTGTTGCTCTGAGGAACCTCGTTTTCTAACAAGGGATTCAGACTATATAAATAGTGTACATAATCGCAACAAATTTTCCAGTCGAATTTTGCCTGATGTGTGTATACATATACGAATGGTAGATTGTACATATTTTTAGTAGTTCGATATACTTGTAACAATAGTTTGCTCGTAGAACATTTACGTTTTTATAGTATTAGTGAAAAGCAAAGTGTAATCTGGGCAGTTACTCGTGTAATTACATAATTTTGTTAATAAGAAAATCTGAACAGCAGTGCTCGTGACTGTTTTTTAAGGGCGTTTCTGTAAACCAAATCGCGCAGCAACGAAGTTCAATGAATTCAAGAAAAAGTACTGATGCCTAGACCCTCCTGATTTCCGATTAACCAGCTTCAAACAAATTTTTAACCAGCTACAGACTATCTCATCAATCTGTAATACGCACTGTCTCCACCTGTTGTGTAATGTTTTTTCTGCATACTTTAATAATAATAATTCATGTCAATGGATGTAACATACGTGTTCACGATTGTGCTAATGTATTAACGCAGAATATTTAATTAACATTTAATTTCTCATTACCCCATTAACATTCTCATTAACATTTCTCATATTGCAAATGTGCCGCTGCCGCATTGTATCGGGGGGGGGGGGGGAATGTTTATTAAGAAAAAAGAAAGGAAAGGTTAGCCAGGCAAAGAGCCGGCTTGCTATTCCGAAAAAAAGAAAAAAAAGAGGGGGTTCCGACCTTTGTCAAGCAGCAAATCTGCTTTTTGTCGAAACCTCCACCATTATCGTGCGATAATAATGAAATGATGAAATGAAATAAATGAAATGAAATGATGCACAGGGACATAAGGAAATACAAGGTACAGTTGCTTCGCTGTGCTAAACTGGATTCAAACAAAAATTTCCGCAGCGTGTCATAATTCGCTTCGAACTTCACTATATTTCCATTGCTTCACAAACAACAAAAAAAGCTTCTTACCTAAAAAGAGAAAGGGAAAGACAAAAACGGGCAACCGTCCTAAAGTGGACGGAAGTTAGAATGACACTCTATCTTTCCTGCCCTGTTTCTGTCTCTCAAGGGCCCTCAACAGCGGGACGGAAACGGCGCCGCAATATAAGGACACGCCTATCCTTCAAGCGAGCAGACCACAACAACGAACAGCCTTACCACATCACATCTCCTGCAGCTTACGGACGAGAAGCAAGGAAAAGAGAAATGGGGGGCCGTTACGGAGCAGCAACTACGGCCCTCTTGTCGGTCGGTGTGTCAAACGGCCCTTCCCCAAGAACACATGGGCCTCATCGGCTGAAATACTGCACGCTCTGGAATGCAATAACCGGGACGCCGTTAGCGGAGCCAAGTTATGACAGGAATGCTTCGTCTGGAATTCAATTTCGTTCTTGTAACGCGCCGCTCATTTAGAGTGAAAAAGAAAATGGGGAAAAGAAAAAACAAAAATGAGAGGAAAAGAAAGGACACCTGAGAAGGGAGAAATAAAGGGATGTTCGATGTGTAATTCGGGACACGTTGTGTTCGAAGCGACGGGCGCGGCGAAATTTGGAACTACATTCCAAAGGGACGAATGACGTGCTAGTTCAATGACGCGGCGACGGTTTTTTAACGGAAGGCACACGTAAGGAGAGGGCGTGAGGAAAGAAGGGACTGTCTTGGAACGATACCTAGAAAATTCTAAACAAAACACACACACACACACACACAAAAAAAAAAAAGAACGATGAACGCAGAACATGGTTTTGTTGGGCGTCGAATTTGAGTTTCCTCGTCACGTCTTAAAGGGTGGGCTGTGTTATCTTGGGGATGTTTCTTTGAAGAATTGTTCTGGGAATGTGTCAGTCAAGCCGCATCGCCCTCCGTATGATGATGTAGCCACCTTGAAGGCAGTGTTTTGGTTACCATGAACGAATTACACAATGAAATGAGGAAAACAACATTTCCTCGAGTTTGAACGCTCCTAATAGGAGACTGGAGTGAAGAAAGTGAACAAAACAGGCGACCCGATCATCTGTGGACTAAGTATTAAGTCAAGGAGATCTTCTGGGATATCAACAGTGGCGTATCAGGCACCTCTGTGTGTGAGACATTTTACATGATTGAGACAACATACAGGCAAGAATTTCCGGAGAGGAACATTGTAGCCTAATTAACTTTCTTACTTCTACTTCTACTTTCGGGGGGTCAGGTATCTACAGGGTGGTTATTTTTATCCTTTACAGAAATTTTATTAAAAAAAGCTATGAGAGCATCACAGATGTCGTTTTCGCAATTGAGTTATATGACCACGCGGATATGCTCTCGAAGAAAATATGCAACTACGAAATAACTAATTACACCTAAAATTAGTTAACTCTTTAATTAGGTTTACTTCGTGTAAAATCGAGATAGCATAATGAAAGACTATATCCTCGTTGAAAGCCATTACACGTCTAACAAATCCTAAAACACGCACGTGCGTTAAAATATCCATCCCCGAATTTTGATATGCAAATGAGGCGAAACCGAAACCGCGGGGACCGTGACCAATGAGCACAGCGCTCATTGGACGTCAGAGGGCCACGTGATTTGGAGCGATGGAGACGATTGGAGTAGGTGCCGATCTGCTGGCCAGACAAACCGCTTTCAGACCCAGATAAGCCTCAGTCGGCGTAGATGATGTGCTCTTGAGGTGCGCGGTGTCGGTTTCGGCTCATTTGCATACCGAAATTCAGCGACGGATATTTCACGACACGCGCTCTCTTCTGGATTTTTAGAAGCTAGAATGGCTTTCAATGAGGATTGTATCCAATCCAATTTCCAGGAGGAGTCGATCCTCCATCGCCTACGCCTCGATGTTGCCCTGACACCGCTGCTCCTCTCTAAGATGGATAGACGGACGTACGCGATGTGTCCCTGCAGTGCTGCAGTCGCCGACATATGCCCTCTTTTGTTGCACTGCAAGCGGCACGCCGGCCCCCGAACCGTTCTCGCCTCAAGTCTCACTTCCCTAGGCCACAGGGAACTTTCCCTGGCGACGCTGCTGGGACCTGTCCGGCACTCCAGACAGTGGGCAGTGACGCGAGCCCTCCTGCGCTACCTGAAGGACACTGGGCTGCTATAGAGTCACTAAATAAGCTACGCTTCAGAGTAGTGACACTGTGCCGCCATGTTGTTTCGGATGACCTCCAGCGCCATCCATTTAGCGCTCTTCGAAGTGTCGTCTTCTTCCACTGCTGAACTTCACCTTCATCTATTTCTGCCAAAATAGAGGTGGGGCTGGAGGTCATCCGAAACAACATGGCGGCTCAGTGTCGCTACTCTGAAGCGTAGCTTATTTAGTGACTCTAGGCTGCTAAGCAGCCTTTGAGCCACCCCATTGTCCTCGCGCCACTTTTGCTTCTTTTTTCTCTTTTGGGAATAGCAATTCGGCCTTGGCCTGTCTCACCTTTCCCCCTTTCCTTTTTTCTTCTTCTTTAATAAACATATCCCCCCCCCCATTTCCAATGTCATCTAATCCAATCCAGTCCAATCCAATCCAGGATTGTCTCCCGCTCTGTTATTCGCTCCGAGATCGAACAGTGTCGGCGCGCTGCGGAGAACGAAAGAACTACTGCAGTGTGGACGCGTCGTCTGCTTTTACACGTTTATTCTGCGTTCAGTGCAGTAGGTGGAGCACTGGGTAAGCGAACACTATCGTATCATCGCGGCACAAGAAGAACCAACAACTCCGGATATCGACCCACGTCTTATCCACACCAGAATGGTGACAGTGTCGCCCCCTGTAGGTCGATCTCGCAGCGAGCCCGGAATTTCCTAATTAATGAAGAGCTAATTAATATATTTTAGGTAATTAGTCCCCTTGTAGTTACATACTCTCTTCCAGAGGATGTCCGCCAGACCGTATAACTCTACTGCAAAAACGACACCTGTGCTGTTGTCATAGCTTTTTTTAAAACAATTATGTAAAGGCCAAAAATAAACACCCTGTATATTTTGCATGTCCGTGACACACATAAATCGCGCTTCCCTTCGCACGAGATTCTTCGGAATTCTTCGGCGACATTTCAACAATATGTATAGCAGCAGTCGGCGCTGCATATTGGCGAATACTTTTTATTGGTTTCTGTCTGCCTCGGTGAATCAGCCGTCAAAGTACCTTTGTCCGATATCGCTGTTCTTGCTCAATATTAATCCGGGGCGTCGCTGATTAGCTACAGTCGTCACGCAACGTAAAGTCACAGATTATCGCAAATTATTTTTTTAAAAAATCGCCGTTCTCAACGCATATGAATACGCTGCAAACAATACTTGCATAAGATTCGATCGCAGTCTCTTCAGCCCTGTTCTCCAAATTGATTAACTGATTGATTTTAATGAAAAATAAAATGGAGATTTCTCTCTCAAATCTCATTCACGCGCCTACCACAATTGCATCAGCTTACACACCTCCTCTCTGTCACGTCAAGATAGGAATTTATGCTCGCAACCACCCATCGCCTTACTCTTCATAATTCCTTCTCGAACCTTTCTCTCTCTTTTTTAAACCTTGTCGTGTCAAAGCACACGCTTATTTAAAGCGTGCCCCGCAAGAACAAACAGTGTCGGCCGTTTCATTAACTGCGACTAATCAATACTTAAAGCGATCAGCCGACGGACGGCGTATCCGTGATCGGGCTCGGCTTAATTGCCCGGGCGGCGCAGCGCCTACAGCCGCAAAACTGGCGTCGATAATTCCGCCGCTGGCTTCTGTTGGGGAGCGATAGCGCAGCCAGCGATCGTTATGGCATACACAAGGGACACTAGGAAGGGCGATGGAGAAAACACACCCCGTTGCTGCGGTTCTTCTTGCTACATGAAGAAGGTGATGATGTTTTTTTCCTGGAGGTTTCTGTATCGAAAGCTCTGGTAAAGCTCCGTTGAGACCGCGCGATGGTTTGCGGTGGTGGTTGTTTGGGAAGGCGATGGTTCGAGAATACAATTGTGTTTCTGCGGAGCGAGATGGGTTGAAGTTTAAGGTTACGTAAAATTTGCGGCCCGCGCAGTCTGACAATAATCATCGGCTTTTCCTCCCAAAATAATTATCACGCCGCGGAGGACGGTATGACATCTTGCGAAAAGAGAGTACGAGACATCGCGCGTGAGAGTACGACAAATCGCGCGACGCGTCGGAAAGCAAAGCATGCTGGGAAGGAGGTCGTCGCAGCTGCTCTCTACGACACATCGTAAGACAACAAAAATGCTCGCATATCTCCGTTCCCGTGGTGGTGGTGGTGAAAGGGGCTTGCCGTTGTCGGCCTCACGTATGTGGGCAACGTCACGACTGACGCCCTGGGGAAATGTGCGTCCTGGGCCGACTTCTAGGGGAACTGTGCCCACATATGTCTGAAAGCGTCTGAGGAAAACCCAGGAAAAACCCCAGGAAAAAAAACACTCCGTTCCCGTCGGCGGGCTGTCGCGCGGGATTTTTGACGCCAAGGACCAATGATGCTGACCCGATCGTGGATGTGGTGCATCCGAGAAAAAAATGCGGACAGAGCGCGTTCAGAATACAACGAGAAAGAGAAACTGATTTCGTCGTGTGGCGTGGTGTGACTGAAGTGGAATTTGAGGCGAATTGTTCACCTTTATTTTAATATACGACACAACGCACACTAAACACTCTTTCCTGCTGTCCTCTTATCCTCAGGTATGCGCTCACCGCTCACAGCAACAGTTACCTCGTCATGCTGATATGAACTCAAGAAAAGAAAGAAGGTTCGGCTAAAAATAATTTTCCAGTTAAAACGTATATTTCGCCCTCCAAGCATCCGTTCGTACATTTTCGTCGCCACGGGTAATGAATTCCCTTATTAATGGCATTAGTGCTTCACTCGCCACCGACCTGAATTCATTAGGGGCGTTATAAATAATTGAAAACCACAGAGTTTGTAATTCCAGCGCAGAGAGACGAATACGTGACGTCAGTGTGACGACACTGTGACGATTCGAAGGCGTTCCAGTGACGCCATTTCTGTTGGGTTTATTATCGATGCCATTTCCACGTGACTTTAACGCTGTCGACGGTTTGCTATACGGTCTCCCCTGCTGCTGAATTCTTCGCGTTCCGCAAAGCCACCGAGCCTGCCAGCATGTTTTTGTCATCATCATCATTTCACCATCATCTTCAGCTACAGTCGTGACGATGCCCACAGCTGCGAGGCCAGCGACAGCAAGCTGTTACCACCACCACCTACGCTTTCCGCAGCTGAGTGTATAGAGGAGGAGGAGATGTGGAAAATGACCCCGATGCGTGATCATCCCAGAGGAATGCCACGCGAGCTGGTGCAGGGTTTCTCGGGCTTGCACCTCCCCGTGGGTGCGAACCGCTGGCGGCTGTCACGTCACAGTACGAATAACTCGAGGAATACGTAGAAGGGGGGGGGGTGGATATGTTTATTATGAAAAAAGAAAGGAAAGGTCAGCAAGACGAAGGTCGGCTTGCTATTCAAAAAAAAAGGAAAATGGGAGAACAAAAGAGAAGGGGAAGAGAAAGAAGAAAAGAAAAGGAAGAACACAAAACTAAAACTAGAAAATCCAACGAACCGGTAAGGAAGTATAAAGGGAAGTGCCTCAGGACGAGTGCTCTGTTCGAAATATCGGCGGCTCTCGTCCTGAGGCACTTCCCTCGAGGAATATGTGGATTTGGAACGAAAGGGTACACAGAGGAGTCGTTCAGAGTTTGGCACTCCTGCTGGGCATAAGTATTGTAATTATGGTCAAGAGTGAAGTTTCCCTTCAAGAACTATCCGCAACATCCCGATGCCATGTCCCCACAGCGTGTCTCGTCGGCATCTTGTGCGAAAACTCTCTTGTTAGCTGATCGTCGCGACCACGTAAACTTGCGCATAAAACTGTGACAATACAGCAACCAGAGTCGTTACACTAATGACGCCTCTACCTCCACCGTGCGACCGGGAAGCCCATAAAAATGTAGTCGAGACGGAGGGACATATTTAGGAACGGCCGCAGCGGCTGAGGAGGCGGTAATGCCCATTTGCTGCAGCTGTTCTAAAGAATGAGGCAATTGAGCGTGCTTGGTGCCATCAACATCTTGCGGGGAGGCGTTAAGCGCCGAGTCCGTACTCGCAAAAGTTCTGGGTCGACGATGAAGCGGAGAAGTTTGCTCGCTGCAGCCTTGCGTGTTCTTTCCAGAAATGTTCTCCCGGAGCACTAGATGACCACATCCACCCACTGTGCCATGGCGTAGCTGCATCTGTTCGGTTGCGCAGTTGGTGCATCGAGCGACGTCTTAAAGCATTACTGGGAGATGCAACGAGTCTTATAAATATGTGGGTCGTTATAGCCGAGATGTTCGAATTGGAGGATGCTGCTGGGAGGGGTGTGAATAATAATAATAATAATGATAATAAGGGACACTCCCATTTTCAGGGACGCTCTAACTCATTTACAATGAACGCTCGTTAGTATGACACCTCATAGTCTGGCATGCTCGCTTGATGACCGATTTTCTTGGGAACCTTTCATCTAAATTGACCTTCGTTAGTACGGCAATCCTTTTATATGACAATGAATGAGATTTTTGTCACAAGTAGGGTCAAACACAGGTATTATCTTCTCGTTATTATGACTTCGTCAGATGATGCTCAGAGTAGTCCCAGGGAGAGGCTACCACGCACCTCAGACATGTTAAAGCAGGGCACAAAGGTTTGGGACGGCACCTGATGTTGTTGACCTGGGGATTACTCATTGCGCTTTTCGGACCGCCGAAGTGCTTAAAAACGCAGTGACCACGGGACGCGGTCAAATTCTGCTGCTGCTGTCCTGTACGCAAGAACAGCCGGAACGATGACAATGCGGACGGAGTTGACAGCCAGAATGAACAAAGGGCTCTGCATACGTTTTAAAGAGAGTCCTTCTTCCCACCGAGAACTGGCTGAATGGGCGCAAAGGGAACTCTCTCTCTGGATGTAGCAAAATCTACCATCACCCCCGTCGCTGTGAAGGCATCACGACATTATAACGTGCGCGAAACTGATGGTGCTATTGTCCATTTAGAAAGCTCGATTACTGACAAGTGTGTGGAAGGAGTCCAAAGTCCTTACATCCAAAGTCTCTTACAATAATTAGGTAGGTAGGTAGGTTCTGCGTAGCGGTCTGTCTCGTCAGCGGACGTGACATTTCATCGAACGCCATTTCGTCGAAAATGGACGTTTCATCGAACGCCGTTTCGTCGAATCGGTGGCCTATACAAAATGTAATGGATTAGCAATACTCATTACAGAGACGTAATGCATTACCGGTAATGCATTACTTCACAGCTCTTTTCTAGCTAGACAGGGGATACTCATCATCACAGCTGTAGCGATATCGTTTCCTATACCGGTTGGTACAGAACGCGGCTACAAAACATAGGAACACGACATCGGTCCGATACTGAGATACTTGGCTCTGAGCCAAGGCAGCACGCGGGCTGATTTCCGCTTCATCGTTGTAACAGGTATCGCTATACAGGAAACAGCAACTTCTTTGTGCACAGCGATATCACCAGAGCGTGTCATGAGGCAAGCGTTTATTATTCGCAACTATGCTGACGAAATGTAAACATGGTGCGGTCTCATCTGCATGCAGCGTAGCGCACCTGAACAAATCTAGTGCTAAAGAACCGTCCGTAGAGAAGCACGGTAGCAATCGAGTAGCTGCTTTAAGCAACTGCGCTATGGCATGCAACTACTTTCCGTCGCCACAAATTTTATAAATGCCTCGAGACATTTCGTCATTATTACGTTGTATCTTTTTCCGCGGTATCTTTTCGCGTCGCAAAGACCGCGCGAAACATTCGCAGAAAAAGGGAGGGAACGACACGCTCACAGCGTTTTTCCATCTCTGATTGCACGAAGAGTTTTAAAAATGCACAAACCTCACTCGCAGGCACGACGCGGAAGAAGAACAAAAAGAAAAAAAAAGAAAGAGAGAGAGAAGACGTAAAAGGGGCCACCGGTAAGATCCCGAAGAAAGGGGAGTAGATACAGTTCTCCCGGCCATGAATAATTAACGTCGGAAGCTCTCTCTCTTTCGATGCCGGGATGAATATTTTAAGACGGCAAAAGAAGACGACAGAAGCACTTTCCTGAGGGAGCCCTCAATACTCTGTCTGGGAGGCTGGCGCACGAACAGCCGTCCATCTATTCAGCGATAGGATACAGTACGAGGCCAATGAAACACGGGAGGAGGCGTTCGTAGCTCAGCCAGAATCCACTTCTTTTTATTTTTTATTTTTTTGCGTCCCACGTTAGTCCTCCCCCCCTCCTCGAAACAAATTGCTGCCCCCCTCCTCTGAGAGGGGATGGGTTCGAACGGTAACCGCATTCATGCGCCGTCTCAGGCACTCTCTAGGTTTTCCAGCAAACTTTCCAGAAGGGTATCGGCACAGTTGCCCGCGAAGTTGGACCAGGTCGCGTACTAACCCTCCTGTCCCCTATCCCTTCCTGCTCGCCCCTCTTCATCTGCCCACATCCGCACACCCTTCGTGGCCACATTGACTCGGTATTAGCACAACGAAGCAGCTGTGGCCCTAAGCGGTGTATAGGATGATGAGAGCGCAAACGACCCTCTGGTGGGCAAAGTTAGTCCCGCGGACTGACCACCGAAGCGTAGCTCATGGGGGAATATGTTTAATGCAAAGTAAGAAAAAAGGGAAGGGAAAGGTTAGCCACGGTGTGGGCTTGCTATTCCCTAATGCTTTCAAGCAAACAAAAGAAAACAGCTAGGATACAGAAAATTATCAAAAAATGCAGAAGAAACAGCTCTTTCACTAGTCGTTGCGCATAGGACGCATCAGAGAATGCGTCGTAGCTCATGATCGTCAATCTAAGTCACTTCTTTCGGTTTCTACATTTCCCATTTTCCGCGTCCACTATAAAGTTAGCTACCATACGACACATTTTAGTCGATACCAGTGGAGAAAGTTGACCAGGTTGACCCAGTGTGCACAGTTACCCTACCGCCATCGTTTCCGAGGAAGTTTGTCACGTTGTTCCACCGGCTTCGCCTAAATGTGCCATACTCCCGGACGACTGCTACGTAGACTTGGGAAGGTAGGTTCTCCTAGCTGGCTGCACGCGCGGGTCTGTGGACGTCACTGCACACGTCATGGAGTCCTGTCGACGATATCAGCAACATCGCCAGGCAACCTTAGCCAGATTGGGCAGCCGACCTTTTGACGCCCCCATGGTTTTTGGCCTCCGACATAACAATTGCCAGCCCTGCAGGCGGGCGTGCAGTATTTTTACAGACATTGCAAAGCTCGTGGACGCACTGTGACTGTGTCTTCACTGCGACAGTCATGTGACGCATGACACGCGACTGCTGTTTGCATTTTCAGACTTATTCGTTAATTATCATTTTATTTTCTTCGCTGCTTATTTAATTGAACTGGAGCAGCCGGCTCTCTTCATGAGCGCAACATTCTCCATTCTGTTTTTTTTTTTTTTCATACAGCAGACGGAACCAGTCGAAGTCCGTCCCAGAAAGCCACGCGACATCCAGACTTTAACGGACATAAATGTACAAGAGCGAAATAACTGACGTCATTTTTCTGAAGTCTCTTCCTCCCTGGAGTGCGATTCGCCCAGAGGGGACAAAGCCATGTACCCGTGTCATTCCCATCTGCGCGTTTGACTTGGGGCAACGAAAAGACAAAAGGGGTCTGTGCCGTTATCACGTTCGCGCAAGCCGCTGCTCTGCCGTCGGCGGCGGCGCAGGAAATTAGGAAGCCGCTTTTCCCCAGCCACTCACCACCGTGGCTGGCGGCTGGAGTTTGGATGCCGCTAACAAAAGTCCATCTTTATCTGAACGAGCTCTACGAAGCCCGCCGTTGCACATTTGACGGTTAAAATGGTGCGCAGTCGGAGTGCGCTGTTATCAAATGTGCTTTGTCGGGCGGCTCATTACGAAGTTTTATTGCGGCTCGTTGCGTCACCTGGTGTTGTTTTCCTGATCAATAAGCAACGGAAAGTTGTTTGCATCATTACTACTACAACTTCCTTTCGTGATATTAATGACGACGTGATGCTAAAGTAAATAGGGTTTAATCTAGTGGTTAATAATGTGTGTTCTGATAACACAATCCATCTCTGTCATCGCGCTATACTTCGTGATTTCGTGACTCAAGCGTTGTTATGTTGTTCAAGTAAGGCCAGCTGTCTAGGTCCTTGTGCGGCAACTTTCCAGTAGCAAGCACCAGCTATGTACTTTGGTTGGTGCTATCGTCTCAGTTACGATAGCATCAGTAGAGATGATAAAATTAATCAGGTCGCAGCTGGCTATATCACCTTCAGGGTCGACTATAGACGACCCTCTGTTTACAAACATGTGACTTCAGGAGCAGACCGGTTCGAGGCTATATATTTTGCTGTGGTGGGCGAGACGCGGGAAAAACGCGTCTGCTGATAGGCTGATAAAGCTGATAGTGCCCAGCAGCATGCTTTGCGCGGTGGCGTTACGTAATCAATGACGTAGGAGCTCAGATCGTCTATAGCCTAGTTAGATAAGAAATAAGATTATTCAAGTGCGCAAGCACGTCATTAACTAGACAGTTAAATTTATAGATAACATATGGGAAAGCCCCCTTGGGTAGGACAACCAAAACATCAATCTCCACGGAGCGCTCGTTGCGTATGCTTCCCTGCGTAACTCCGACGCTTCGCAGAGAAAGCAACCCTCACGGAAGCGTAACACAACGTTCCATTGCTCAAAAGAAGTAGAACATTATGTTTGAAAACTCGGATAATCGTACTCACCGTCGTCCGTGTGATAGAGGTAGATGATAGAAGACCAGTTGTAGTATCGTATCACGTCGAGAATGGCCGGGATGTACTTTGGCTTGAGCGAGATGCCGAAGTGCGATGGCCGTAGAGCGGCCACTTCGGGGAAGGAGGTACTCACGAAGGGCATGTGGAACGTATTGGAGAGGGACACCAGCGTCTCGTAGGAGTTGCCCACGTTGGGAGCCACCAGGGTGATGATGCCGCGGCTCATGTGTTGGCATACTGCGGACAGACAAGGACAGAGTTAACATTCCTTACAGATGGAACAGCAAAATACAGAAGCCGACACTGAAGATTTTTGTTTAAGTTTAATTTGTACAAGCTTTCGCGTGGAGGTCCACGCTTCTTCAGGTACAAAGTGAAGTGGTGACACACATAAGTATATATAGTATAGACATATACAAGACTAAACACACTGCTGTACAAAGAAAGGGAAGAGGAAAGGAGATATGGTGCCACATGTCTGTGTACAATGAATAGCTGGGCAGACGGATAGGTGACCTCTAACCGTTTAAGAACAGTAAAAGGTGTTGTTGTGAACAAAAAGGCTCGCCAACCCGGTTTCGCGGAAGGGGGGTCAGGAGTATGGGAAACGAGTGGCCCAGAATGGACAAAAGGGAAGGTATATTCGTATACGCATATGGAACAGCAAAGGAAGAAAAGAAGGAGAATTTAATCAAATTGAGATAAGAAGAAAAGAAAGAGAGAGAGAGAGAAATAAAGCAAAGTGGACTAGATTGCAAGCCGTGCAGATATGCCAAAAAGGTTACATGAAAGTTATTGTGCAGTGTATTGTATATAATAATATTGTCCCTTGCGCAGAACATGATCAGGAAATGGGGATATACCAAGAAATCGCACTAATGAATACTAGCAGGCAGACGTAACTTTGATGGAATTATAAAGTTCCTCCCTCCTCCTGCCAACCTTTTAAGCACACTTCAGTCAAGCATCCACTGCACCAGATATTTAGCGTCAATGGGTCGCCCTCAAGAGAACGGTGACACGGCGCAGTTGTGCTCTACTCGAGCCCTACGAGGACACGCTTTTGTTATGTTATCCGTGCACAGAAAATCCGCATTGGGTAAAGTATCCGCAGTGCTGACTAAATTTCCCATCCGCATCGGTCCCGCTCGATCAGCATTGTCAACGAAAGCAAATGAGAGGTTTGAACAGATGATGTATAGGGACGTAGGTCCGTATGTGCATGCTGCGTATACGCGAGTTTGTTTGACTTTCACTTATTGTTCTTTTATTAGAGAACTTCGTTTAATTCCTGCGCGTACAAAAGAGGACAGTACACGAATCCCAAATTCAGTAACACATTGTTCGCAGTAATTTTATTTTAAGCATTTATTCCCGCTGTGCGGCAGGCAGTTCAGGACTTTAGTAGGACCTCAGTGTGGTGCAGTGGACATGTAAAAGTACCTCCTATTATAATAAGAAAAAACTGGTTAATGTACGGTAGTAAAAATATTACTTCTGTTACTTTAAAATAAGCTGGAGTTTTAGTCGAAATAACAAAGGAGGCCCCAATGAGAGGAGGTCGAACACGTGTTGCAACGTACAACAAGCCACATCCGGGACACAGCCTACGTATTGGGGAAAAAAATTGAAACAGTAGGGAGGTTTATGGCGCTTTCGGGTGATGCAACTGGTAATCCGAGCGACAGCGCCCAAGGTCCAGTTCGCGCTCTACGCGGGAGTTGCTCTGGGGCAGTCATCACCCGAATTAGTCTGACGTTCTACCGCTCTTCTACAAGGGGCGCTGCGTTAGCTACGCTGTGTGCGTTCGTGAACTTCCGGTAGCTTCGTTGGCGTCGTCGCGCACTTTCGCCTGATTACAAGCTCAGCTTGCGAGAAGCAGGTCACATCATCGTCTTTGTCATTCGCATTATCGGTGTCAATTGAACTTTCATCGCTACTGCTTTCGTAAAGATCCATGCCGTCAATGGTGAACGCAACGATGAAACAGATGACAGGCACAGTCGCAGGAGCAATACATAGCAGACGACACTCGCGAGGCGCATATGTGCGCATGCTCGCCGTCGAGAGTGGAAGAAGCGAGATGAGGAACAATTTTGGCTCGGCCTCTCGCAGCAAGAGCCAAAAAAAACTGCTTTTGGGGCGAGCGAACTGCTCCGTAGTGCATCACCCGAACACGCGGCTCTTGCTCTGCACTCTTTAAAGAAAAAGGTGTACTTTAACTCCTTTTTTTGCCACATATATAACACCCTTTTGGAGAGTGCAATTACGCTCAAAAGGGTGTCTCCTCACTCTGCCGAGGAGTAATATTACTCTCCAGTAGGGAGAAAGGTGTTATGCTACTCCCTTTTTGAGAGTAATTGTACTCTCCAAAAGGGTGTTATATATGTGGCAAAAAAAGGAGTTAAAGTACACCCTTTTTTTAAGAGTGTGACCGCGCCACCAGAATTTACCGCGTGGGTTCGGGGCAGAAAAAAAGTGCCCCAAATACATCACCCGAAATCGCCCTTAGTAGATTTGCAAGTGTTCACGATACCGTTTCCGAAAACGCGATAAGCCAATCGCCTGATTCCTTCGAAGTGGCTGACATCACGTTGCTGATCGTTGATTTCACAACCTTGCTTTATCGTATCATTCCTATAGAGTGCTTTCCATCTACTCAAACTCCCTAATAGTACATTCCCGAGCAGCTGTCTAGCGTACTCTCTCGAGCGTTCCGTAAAACCCCAGTATGGATAAGGTATTAGCCCTACCATAAAGCCATTCGATACCGGCCAGGAATACACAGAGCAGAACACGGAGCGTCTGCGATGCTTCAAAGCAAATTATCTCGAATGATCTCTTCTCCTGTACAAGCCCGCTCTGCTGCTGCAAGTTCGGGAAACAGACACGCTTATTTCTTTTCACCGTATACCGACGCAATCCCTACCTGGTTAGCTGCGGCTGATCGCACTGTTTCTACGTAATGTAATTGCGCGGTTGCTGTTCGCATCACGTTTTGCGATGCCTGTGTCCCTCGGCAAAGAGGGGGAGGGTTAAGATTTGGCTGAGTGCTGCGAACATATTAAGTGCGATGGAAATTGATGTTCTGAGGCTGGAACACAGAAGAAAGGACAAACACACAAAGCCTCAAGTGCCTAAGAAAAATGAGTGAAGAAGAACTTCATTAATGAACTTCATTCATTGTTTGTGTCACTTGAGGCTTTGCCAATGTCCTTGCTTCTGTGTTCCAGCTTCAGAACATCAATTTCCATCGTGTTTAACAGATGCCGCTTGCGTCGCCCCGTCGTATGAATGTGTGTGTGAGTGAGAAAACATGTAAGAGTGAAACTGGAATGAGTGAGTGAATGGGCAGATGACGCAACCTTGGAAGTCATTGGAGAGGCGTGTTATAGCTTAGCTCAATTGGTAGAGCCCTGGGACCGGCAATGTAGAAGATGTGGGTTCGAGCCCTGCAGCTGACTAACCTTTTCAGTGATTTCTTTCTTTCTTCATTCACGTATTAAATGCGTTGATGCGTTGTGGCTGGATTTAACATTTTGTGAGGGAAAAAAAATCTCAATGAAATGAACGCGGGACTAGTGGTACCTTCGAACTGTGTGCGTGTTTTCATTATTGAAGATACCACTCGAGCCCATAGCCATGCATGCGCAGCCAGCGCTGTTGGAACTGCATGTCGCAGTAGGCCACGCTTAGGAGAGAAACGTCACTACTATCGCACTGGTGCATCGTCCCTCCTGGGCCGACTTCACAGGGGACTGTTCCAACATTTCTCTTAAAGCGTTTGAGGAAAAACCAGAGAGCACCATGTCGACGGGAAGCCAGACCAATGAAGGGGAAGATAAGGTTTACGATCGACAAAAGTAAAAAAAGAAAGAAAGATACTAAACCTAAATACCAAGAGCGGAATAACAAGCATATAGGAACAGCGGAGGAGCGTTAAGATTAGCATCTATACGTAAACTAGCTGGTAGTAAAGCTGGATTGCGGTCTATGAATTTTCGTACCGTAGGGGCAACCTCAACTCAAAGCGCGTTTTATGGAGAATAGTTCCCTAAAGTACCGGCAGGTCCGCTCATAGTTCCAACCTTACGAGGCGCAGTAAGAAGACGCCGCGACTGAACGTGGTTATTTGACATTACCGCAAGGGAATGGCAGAGGAGAAGCCTCGTCCCATATCCAACCCACGACCAACCCCGTCATCGACAGTCATCAACGCAATGATGAGCCGTCATCCACAGCGCAATCCCGCTCTCCCCCGTCTGAACGCATAAACATTGAAGCCAAATGTAACGCTTCGAGGGAGTTGGACATCAATAACCCACTCGCTGTCAGGCAATAAAAGAGGAAGACGAATCAAATTACGAGGACGACCAACGCCTCATCAAAGGAGACTGCATGCCCGAGGAGGATCCTTCTCTCTCTCTGCTGCTGCTTGCGTGAATGGGAGCTGCTCATCACTCTGAATCCCTTTGTGTTGGACCGCTATGTAGTGCGTCATGATTAGGGTCAGTGTGGGCATTGCCTACATCGACCAGGACCACCAAGGATCTCAAGATTCTGTGTCGTTGTTCGAGTAGAAAATTGTGTTGGAGTGGAGGAGTGACGCGGTAATAGATGATTGAACGGTGGGTGCTTCTTACGGGCGTTGGTACCTGGGTGGGCTGTCGCTGTACCCGTGTCGGACGACGAAATTACGTGTCGCTTCTAACGAATTCACTCGCTGCCGCGCAACAGAGTAACATGTCGTGCCCTCATACGAAAATGGCATTGGTTTACCGAACGACTTTGGGGAACGGATTCGCTCGTCCTCTGACACGAAGTGACGCACTCTCCCTCGGTGTCTCGGTGTCGGTGGGGGGGGGGGGGGGGGGGGGATATATTTATTAGACGAAAAGGGAAAAAAATGGGGAAAGGTCAGCCAAACGGGACGTCGGCTTGCTATTCCAGAAATAAGAAATAATAATAAATAAATAAAAAGAAAAGATAAGAATTAAAGAAAGAAAGAAATAGGAAGGAATAAGAAATAAATAAATAAAGAAAGAAAATTAAGAAATAAGAAATAAAGAAAAAGAAAAAGAAGTAGGAGAAAACGAAAAACTACCAGATGATGAAAGAAGGATGAGGTAGATTAAAGACAAAGATGACAAAAAAAAGATTACTAACAAACGGTGAAAGAATGATGAGATGAATCACAGAAGATGACTTTAAAAAGAAAGCATGAGGTTAATGCGTTGAAGGTGAGAGTGGGGCACAGAAGAAGAATGGGGTAAATGGGAATGTGTCGGTGGGGAAAAAAACAAAACCGTCAAATAGTAATAAGAACTTAAGAAGAAAGAAATTCGAGTTAAAAGTTTTGTGCTACATCTGTTTTGAGAGTTTGTTGAATTTTTATATTAAAAAGGGCAACTTTACACAATTTGCAAACAACTAACTCTGCTCTCAGTCTCCGCCAGCGCTCTAGTTATGTGTCGGCATTATATATTCGTTAACCGCGCTTTGAACCTCCATAGTATCACGGTCAGGTGTGGCTCAAAACTTGGATTCCACGCTGTTTTCGAAGGTTTTTCTTTCCTTTTTTTTCTTTTTTAAGAAGACGAAGTAAGAAATAGATGCATGTACTCTGGTACAATGCAGTCGTAATGGTGGTGATGCTTCTGAAAGAGCTCGGCGTTGTCGGCCTCACGGAGGTGAACAACGTCACCACTAACGCTCTGGGGAAATGTGCGTTCTGGGCCGACTTCTAAGGGAACTGTGCCGGCATACGTCTCAGGAAAACCCAGGAAAAACCTCAGACAGCACCGGGATTCGAACACGGGTACCTCTCAGTACCTCGTACCTGGTGCCAGGTACTTCGTAATCCTTTACAGAACGTCGTTGCCGTCATTTGCGAATGACATGTTCTACTGCGCTGTGTAGCCCTACGCAGCACAACGTTCAGTGTGAACATAGTTCGCTAGAAACAAAATTCAATTTAGCGTGTGCCGGGATTATTAAGAAAGAAGGTCTATGCGAGGAAATTAAGATAACGCAGTGGCAGCTGAGGTCAAAGAAACGCAGAAGGACTTTGGCCTGGCAACACAGGGTTGAAAATGTCGATCAGACAATGGCCAGTTGACGCGAGAAAGGTCTTGTGCCACCGACCTGCGTTGAAATATCTTCAAACCCTATACAGGCGTTTGTGCTGCTCTTCACAGACATTAAATTGCTGTATTTGTTCTGGCCATGAATATGATTTCTGCATGGGGCTCCTGTGCCCACAGCTTTATTTCCTCTCCCAATTACGAGACCTGGAGTAGCCGCCACACTTTCCATTTCATTATCTCTTCCACAAAAAAAACAACAAAAAAAACAAGCGAATCCCCCCTGTTTACATCAGCTCCAAGGAGAATAACGGCCAGGCTATTTCCGCCCAATTCCGAATCGTCTGCCAAAGAAAGACGGTCGTCCAGGTTTGCTCCTATTGGCTGGACTAATAGTGAACGGTGACGAGCAGGTCCTCTTGGACCCTGACAGCGAACGCGAAGAATGAGCCTGGTCGGGCCATGAACCTACATCGGCATTAAGTGATAACGATTTCTGGGGCATTAGCCCGCGTTTATATCGACCAGCTGTCAACGCGTGGGCACACAATAGTGACGGATGGAGTCGACGCTCTTTGTTTGGTCAAGGAGGAGGGAGAGGAGGAAGCCAGATCGCCCTGGGCAGTTACAACAGTCTCCACTCATATGAGGGGAGGAACTTTGTTTGAACAGTCGCTGGATGGCTGTTGTAAAGTTTGGGCGAAAATCGTGCAGCAGTTGGGTACACATTAAGCTATGAAGTTTAGCCACGACCTACACTACGAGCGACCCCGTTTTTTTTGCATCCCTCCCCAGCAGCCCGGCAATTTGGAGGCTAGTGTTGCCGCTGGTCATCGGCCCGTTTGGTCCTTCTTGAATGGCTTGAATACCTTGCACCCAAAAGCTCGCGTTAGGATTGTCTTTTCAAACAGTGCATGTCTCAAGAGATGCGTGTTCTTGCAAAAGTTGGTGATCATATAATCATTCTACAGGCTTTGATGGGTGTTGTCCCGTTAATGTCGTCTGCTGCGGCGTTGTGCCTCCTTCTGCCGTTTAAAATTCAAATTTCAACTGTCCAATCATGATGGAGATCCCACGAGCCAACGTGCAGTGCTCCTAGCGGATCATTCGAGCGGGAAACTCTGCGTGGTAGATGACTATTAGTATTCTCGACGTCCCATTCTTCGAAGTATGTGCGGATGCGATACAGATGAAAAATAAATAAATAATCATAATAATAATTGGGAGTAGAAAAATAAATAAATAAAATAATGGTTAGTGGGCGATACCAAGTGGATACAGAATCTGTCTCTTAGCGAGCCTTTGAATTCCACCGCCTGTGTTACCCATATTTGTAGCGGAAATACCTTTTCCTTTACCAATTTAAAATGTAGCGGGATCGCTACTCCGCTACTGAAAAGTAGCGAATACGGTAGCGGCGCTACCGCTAACTATACTTCAGACATTTGGTCAAATCGTCGCCCAGTCTCGTCAAACAGTCTCGTGTTCGAAACATTCTGACGGGAAAAGTATTAAATTCGTATATGCGCTAAGCTGCATTAAGTTATATCTTAATGCGCATCGTCTCAAGGTCAAACTCGGTGTGAAATAATATATCTTGACTGTAAGTAGTGGTATAGTTTATGCTGCATGGCTGGCTATGTGAGCGACACAAATACTGCACCGTCTTTCGAGACATTCGGCAACGAGATGACTACGGTAGGTGTTGCCTAAAACGCGTACGGTAGCGCAAAAATAGCGGCATATATTTACGTCACTTTTATCTGGTAGCGGTAGCGGTATCGCGTTACTTTTCAAAATTTGTAGGGACGCTAGTGTTGCGCTACTTTTTTTGTGCAGTAGCAGGTAGCGGTATTCCGTTACTTCGTTTTGGTAGCGGGTACAACGCTTGCTCTATGTGAACATAGTTCCCTTTGAAGCCCGCGCTGTGACACACTCACCTCGCTGTCTGCTACATGCTGTTCCAGCATTACCATTCCGTGCCCTACCGCGTGAAATACTTTACACAGTACGAAGCAAACGTTTTTCCAACTTTCTCATTGTCAGAAAAGAGCACATTTTTGTATCAGTTGCAGTCCATTAAAAGAAAAATCATCCCAACCATAACCAAAGTAGCGAAATTCCGCGAAAGTATGTTCTGTCACGTTTACCGAACCCATTTTAATCCCTCAAAAACAGGGCAGCATTTTTCTGTCAGGCTGACCTAAATTTCCTAGCCCTCGCAGCTTATTCCAGCCTCGCAAACCCAATCGACCGGCAGAAATCTATCGAACGCATCCAGCTGATATACCCGTTGGCAGGCATTCACATCCGATGTAATTCGGATGGACTGCGAGCATAACCCCCCCTCCCGAAGGACATCGCAAACCGTTCCCCCAACTTCTGGCGGCAACCCGTGAATAACTGATAACTCCCCGCATAATTCGATAATGTATTCTGGGACACGTCCCTGCAAATGGACTTGGACACATTTCGGGATTCGACACAAGGTGCTTGATTGCGTGGGGACCTCCACGCACGCAGCTTTCGATGGCGTCGAAAGTCGGAGGAATTTTATATCCCATTATCGAAACGAGTGTGTATGCGTGCACCATTCAGTTCAAGTGGAAAGGGAGCACTGATGCAGGCGAAGACTGTGAGGGGTGGTAGACAGAAGTCTTGGGTACTTTATGTAAGAGTGTATGCGCGAGACGTAATTCCCAGTGGGTGTAGTAGGGTTACCGGACTCGGTAAATATCGATGACGTTCAAGTCGCGTGTAACTGCTTTGGGTTAAATGCCTTTTCACAAATTCGAAGGGTATACAAATAGAGTGAAATTGTTTTAATGTATAATACTGTATCGGCAAAATAGGCCGGCTTCAGGTGATTTAATAAGAAACGTCAGTACAGGATTTTAGAACAGCGTATCCGAGCACTTTGGGCCCCCAAAGGAATAAGGGATATTCACTGCGCATGCAGAGAAGTCAGTGTTTTGCGCAATGGGTAGCGGCTAGTGATACAAAACAATCGATAGTCGCACGCTACCGCCTTTGCGTACGTAAGCGATAGCATTCGTGTTTCTGCGCAATGCGCGAAGCTCTCTTTCTGTTATGGGAGTGCGCGCAACCATCAACGCTATCTCTTACGATACCGCAAACGCGGTAACGTACGATCTACTAAAACTATCTAGTAAAGAAAAACAAAAGAACAGCAGCATCGCTAGTTAATTATCGTAAAAATATCGATAGTTTTTTAACACTATCGATATTACTACCGATAGTCAATTCATCGATAGTTTTGCATCGCTAGCGGCAACCGATTATTTCTTTTGGCTCTCTATTAAAAGTCTAACCCTCCGATTGGTATCGTCAGCAGAGGAAAAACATTCCATGGACCGGGCTGTATTTGTTCACCTGTTGATTATTACACTCGCCCAGACAGTCAAACGTCAATATTGTTGCGTTAATAAATGGAATACGGATGATTTAAACAATTCTGTAATGGTGGCGCTATCGGGTTTAAGTAAAAAGAGGGTTTCGGTCAAAGTTGTGAAGACATCACACGCGAAATGCACACAAGGAAAAAAGAGGGTATACTGATGTTGAACATGTTTATTCATGATTTGTAAAACATGTTTTGTACACAGGTTTCCCAGATGGTGCGTCCTGCCCTATCAAGAAATAATGCTGGTGGACCACCAGGAATTCTGATGGCCAATCACATTTTTTGGGGGCATCTCATGGCCCACTAGGCATTCCCTGATTGCACCTGGTGGACCACCAGACACTTCCTGATTATACTTGGTGGACCACCAGTCCTGTTCTGGTGGCACGTGACTGGCCACCAGGTTGACTCTAACAACATCTGGTGGAACACCAGACCTGTTCTTGTAGCCCCTGATTGGCCACCAGGTTGATTCTGACAGCCCCTGGTTGGCCACGAGGACGGCTGGGGCAGCACCTGATGCACCACCACACTTTTTACAGAATCAATCAGGTGAGCCACCAGCTGATTACCTTTGATGTGAACCACAAGACATTGATAGTAAATGATTGCACACCAGACTGCCCTGAAGCTGCAACTGGTTTTTGGTGTGGTAGAGCATCACGCTGTTGACTGAGGTGTCTTAGCTGCCCTTTCAAATCTGTGTTATGGTCATATGCACTCGTTCCATGGCGTTAGTTTTGAATTACTACTGTGTAAAATGTATATCAAGTCCAGCAAATATGCATATATGCACATGCACTTCTGTGGATGTACATACTGAACATCAGAGCTGGTGGGGCATTCAGCCAGGCAAGGCTGAATCAGCAAGGCTGAATAGGCAAGGCTGAAAGAATCAGGGCTCATGGCCAATCAGCAAGGCTGAATAGGCAAGGCTGGTGGAATCAGGGCTCGTGGCCAATCAGCCCATCAAGGTCCAAAAACACACCAGAAATCAGTTCTGGTGGCCCACCAAAAACTGTTTTTCAATAGGGTGGGCCGAATTCATGTGAAACTATGGAGATATTTACTTCGTAGCATCTGAGGAAAATCCCAAGAAAATCCTTTCCTCCCTTTCCGTTCCTTTCCTTTCCTTTCCTTTTTTTCTTAATTAACATATACCCCCCCCTCCCCCAGAAAATCATGCAGACAGCACAGCCTGTGCTAGAATTCGAACCTGACGCTAAAGTGTGGTAATCCAAAAAAGTTGCCGACATTTTCACTGCTTATACCATGGACGACATTAGCTACCACGCCTTTTAATACGCAGTGTTTACGATGTTAAAGTACGACTACGTGGCAGAAATATTGGATTAGTTGTCGTGCGTGTGAAATCCCCCCAAAGGCTTCGCAACTTCAATAACGGAAAATAAAGAAAAATCGCGGAGTAAAGTAATTTAGGGCAGCCAGTGCGTTGTACCACACCTAAAGAACGTGCCCAGCTTATGCTAATAGTCACGTTCATAAACGCGCGAAACGTGACTAAGAAACCATAGGAGGCGACATTATTATTGCTGGCGAAGAGCGCATGCGCAAGCGTTGTTCTGCGAACGCTGTAGAAAAGTGTTTATGCGCGGCAAGCGAAACGTATATGCTGTTCATAAAGGGGGGAAAAGTATAAGTATTGTATTATGCACAAAGCGCCTATAGTATCTTGTCGTTTGAACTGCAACGCGTAATAGGGCTATGGAGACGTCATTTCACCGCGCTAGAATAAATTGGTCTGGCTTCTCGAACATGAGTGCAAATAAGATTTCGTGACCTTTTAGTTTCGAACTTTCTTGTTCTTAGCTTTGCCGGATTCCTTTTCTAACATTTTACTTTTTCCCGAAAAGCACAAAAAGAAGAAAGAAGCAATAGATGTCTGTACAGCAAATCGATTGGCGAAAGCATATTTCGGTTTTCCTGCATTTCCCACCCATGGAAGTTCGAGCCGTTATCCAGGTTGCGTTTACGGCAAACCGCAGAGAAAAAAACAAACAAACGAACAAAAAACGATAGCTTATTTACGAAATTGAAAACTGACATGAACATTATAGTCCTACAGTTTTCAATACAAACATTATAGATGATCTCGGCGAATTTCTGTTTTTTTTAGACTGGATAAGCCTGTTGTGGATGGTAACATTGGTTATGCCGTTTTGCTTGAACGGGCCTATAGAAGCATTCCGAAACTGTCATCGTATTTGTACGGGCGGTTACTTCGAGGCTGTGCTCGCGTTCGCCCAATTCCCCGAAATAAAGGGTGGCATTGACACGGCATTTTCGAATGTATGTGAACTGGACCTCAAGGGCTGTAGTACGACGTTCCGTTACTCAAACGCCGCCAACTGGAGCATCCGGGTATTTCGCCATCAGCTCCTTCACGGCCTACAGACGAGCACTAATGATGGCGATTAAGCTGTCCAGCAGTCCAGGCATGACCAGTCGACGAGCTGCAATGAAGGCGAAAAAGCTCTTCAGATGCCAAGGTACGGTCCGCTGACGAGCAGTGACGATGGCGAAGGAGCCGCGATGACATCTGAGTAACAAGTAGTATCTCGTGGACAATCATACGCCTTCGAATTTGTCTTCTTTTGTCTGACGACATATAGTCTCACAGAAAGGCGTGGGCTCGCTCTGTCTGAAGAAATCAGAGGGGATGGTCTTTGCTGTGTGGTTCGTCTTTTATAATGCCCTCTTGCTTACCACAACACATCAAATACTTAACAGTGAAGAATGAGTGCACGTGAAAAAAGCAGATTTAAAAAAAAAAAAAAGAGAAAGAGAAGTGCCGGAAAAAGTGATGGGCTGTAAATCAAAGAGGTAATCCAGCGCTGTCTCCAGTTTGAAAGAAGCGTCGAAACAACAAATATATGTTTCGCAGATATAGTAGCACAGACTCGAGGGCGCACTAGTGAAAACACGCAATAAAAATAAAATAAAAATATCTTCGCGTTATTTTTTTTTTCGGCCTTTAAAGTAGCAGAGCTCTGCTTTAGCGGCTTCAATATTTCACAGCTGTCGCAGAGGCCTCGTTCTGAGACAGGGTTGATGGATTGCGTTACGTGTCGTGGTTAGCGATAGGAGCCGTTAATATGGAAGAGGAAATACCAAAATATTGAATTTCGAAAGGCTCTAATATCGTAACTTGAGCTGCGGTGCACGGTTTTAGCGGCGGAACGTGACACTTTTGTTAAAAGCCGATACTGGTATGCCTTCTTGTGTCTCTGTGGGATAGCTTGCCTTTTCCACTTCATTGTAATCACTATCCCATTCCATCTTATCACTGACTTATTGTGACGTTATTAGGGAACCAGAATAATCTTCTTAGGTTTCCATGAAATGAGGAATAAAAAGTCGTAACGTTGCGGAAGTGTCGTAGTTTTTCCGGAAATTCTTAAGGTTTCCTAAAATCTTTTGCAGCTGCCGTCGTTCGTGAAGTGATAGCTATGTTTAAAACGTTTTGTGAAGTAAAGAAAACGGTATTATACCACGGCAGGAGGAAATTAACGCAACGTTAGTGAAGAAAGCGAAACAGCACGCTGACACTCGAAGACACAAAACAGCACAATACCATTGCAATCCGTAAAATTGCATAATATTATGGAAAGACGCAAAATAACGCAACGGTACTGAGAAAGGTACACACGCTGACACTGAAAAGGGCAAAATAACACAACGACATCGCAGTCTGTAGAATTGCACAACGTTGTGGAAGAACCCCAAATAACACAACTAAGTGAACCCTCGTTAATATGACCCCCGATAATCTGACATACGCGCTTTACGACCATACTCTTGGGGAACAATGCAGTGAGACCTCTGCAAATCCCCTCCCGTTAATATGACAATTCCGCATTATGACCAAACTTTTCGGGAACAACCGTGGTCATAATAACGAGGGTTCACTGTATATACTGAGGAAAGCCGAGTCACACACTGACATTGAAAGACGCAGTATAACACAATGCCACTGCAGTCTGTAAAATAGCGCAATTATTTGCAACGACACAAGTAACACAACCGCAGTTAAAGGTGCATAGTAAAGGCAGGAACCTCATTATAAAAGGAATGCTATTCTGAAAAGCTCTCAGTTCAGACAGCAGCATTCATTTACTAGCACCCCAACAAACTCAACTTAAATCTTTCTTCATCACCTTGTACATGACGTGTCTCGCTTTTCCCATTCCACAATCTTCTGAAACACAATTAATCATTTCCCCAAAAGAACAGCGCTTTCGCGACAACATAGACTGAACAGGAACAAAATACTCGCTACAATAAACACGTCATGCAAATGTAATCTTCTTTCTTAAAAAAAAAAAAAAAAGTACTTCTTCATTCCGCGTCACGTCCAATCCAAAAGCAGTTCAGCGGCGTAGCTCACACGCTTCGTTTGCCTTCCATGGTGCTGTTTTCGCGAAAGCCAGAACGGAGCCAGCATTAAACAGGTCGCATCTATGCGGCCGTCGTAACCCACGAAAGCATATACTTGGTAGCCTTTATTAAGGCCCGTATTATACTTTAAGTTTAACTGTCCAGACCCCGTTGGGGGATTTCGACGACAGTAAATCCGCGTCCCAAAGGAGCCGCACATAACGTTCTCCTGCGCTGAGACTGCACGCGGCCCAGTTTCATTCCAGCGATGAAAATGTGCCCTTTCCTCGGGTGTCTCAAAAGGGGGGCCTGTATCTTGGCAAGGCTCACTTTATGGTTCTTGCTCGTTCTTTTTTTTTTTTTTTTGTTACATCCAAAATGTAAAACGCGTGGTGGGGTGAGAGTGAATATTATGGCGGTTACACGTTTAACGTTTCTGGAAGGCGAGATTTAATCGTGCAGAAGGGCAGAAGAGCTCTGGCGGTGACATTCTCTGGTGTTCTTTTTTTTGCTCATGTAAACTCCTTCCACGTGCCTTCTCTGCAAGCATGCGAGAATATTTGGCGGACAACTTTTGATGTTTTCTGAGTCTTAATTTTTAATTGTCATATGCAGAGGACGTATGTGTGGGAACGAGGTCGATCAGGATGAAGCACCGATAAACTCTGTTTACAAATGAATGATTTTTTTTTTAAATCCAGTTTTAGCAAACAAAGGTCCCAACTAAAGTACTGGCATTGGATACGAAGGCGCTTGCATGTGCACGGCTTTTCATGTTCACCAGTACATGTTGATGTGCTTCCATTGGCTGCATTATGTTGGTCCATGTACCTCGTCAGGTCTTGGCCTTTTGTACATGAACCAAATTTCTGTACCGCAGAAATTGAAATAAATTGAAATTGAAATTGAAATTGCACTGGGACTCGGTTCCATGTTCTCTGATTGTCTGTTAGAGACGCTACTACATGATTCGAGGCGGGAAACATGTCAAGGAGAATGCTTGTATAGTGTGATCTGATTGAGGCATGCTGCATAGATACCAGCATCTTTAGCCCGACGTCAGCATGTTTAAACAGAAATCGGAGGACACGGGTTCGAGTCCTACAGCTGGTACCTCTTCATGTACCGCCGTCCTTTAATAATCGGACTTGTCGTCCTGAGGCTCAAACATTGTGTCCCTCTTTCTGCGTTTAATGGGTCTCTGCAAGCATTAGGTTCAACAAATATTCGGAACACTGTAATGAGTTCGTAATATTGAAGCTCTATTAAACGAAACATGCTATGCGGAAGAATTCGCCGGGCTATTCGCATCGCTATCCAGAGAGGAGAGTTTCCTAAATCGAATGCTGCTCCCGTAAGCCCCAGGTTCTACCTGAAGAATAATGGCCGACTCGTAATGAATGAGAGTTAGAATATGCTCAGACGCGCGATAAGTTTTAAGGCATGCAGCCTTAATTAGAAGTGGGTTCCTATCTTGGACGAATGTATGGAACGACATTCATTACGAAGGGAAGATCCTTCGGCATCCACTGCTTGGAATAATTGTTCTGCTGGTATAGGGATTGAAAGAGGGTTTAAGGTTCAGAGCTGAACAGGTAGGGGTAGATGAATTCCAGGAAGCAGAATCCAGTCTTTGTGCGTCGTTGTTCTGAGTTCAGTCGTTCTTACCATTATTTTTTTTATTCCGTACCGTGAAGCACCTGTTGGTATAAATGGGGAACATGGGGATGACAGATTGAGAGAAGGAACATTGCTGCAGGAAGGAGTGGAAGACAGGGGAAGGGATAGTATGCGTCCTGGGGCGACTTCAGGCGGGGCTGCGCTCAACTTTCCTGGAAAGTTTACTGGGAACTCCAGTAAAACCTGAAACAGCACAGGCACAGAATTCGAACCCACAGCCTTCCAGTACGTCTTTAGCTAGACAGTAGAGCTGGATCCACACAACCATGTCGTTGGTGACATGCGTTTCGGGAAAGCTCCTTTGTCATCATCTCAAACTCTTAGGTGACACAAGGTCTTCAATGTTTAGAAGGAAAGCCTTTGATGGCCGTCAACACCGCCTTACGCGTCCTTCAGCGGCAGGAACCAGTGAAAATGTAGCCGTCCTGAAACCTACTCTGTGTTGGGACCGATATTTATATGTACGACTAGTCTCGGATGAAGTAACTACAGGTCTTCGAGCACATGAGAAGGTGTGCCGAGGCATCGCCACAACGTGAGCCCTCCACCCCGGAAATGCACCGTGTCGCACGCCATTGGGTGCGACGGAATTTTTGGCAGGAACAAACATCCCTACCTTTCCCTGCCAACCCTATAACCCCAACTTGGTGCCGTGCGACATTTCGTGTTCCCCACGAAATGTCGCAACTTGACTATGAAATGATTATGTTGTGTGGGGCCTATCAGCGTGGAAAAGTCCGAAATCCTGAGTCGAGTGATGCGCGACCGTAGGAGAAGACGGAGAAGACGATTTTGGCGGTAACGGGTGCAGCGGAGAAGCAGGTCCGTCAACATGACAGGCATGGCAGTTCGGTGACGAAAGGTGGCCCATCGAGCAGTGGAGTCCGCGCCACATTCACTCGAAGCCTGTGGAGCAAGGACTCTTCCTCTCTGGGATAGCGGCCTACCAGTGTGTGGGCCATGGCAGGGTCACTCGCGGGCAGGAAATAGTTCGTCCTGACAGAGTCTTGGAAAAAGGCCTGACAGCTATTCGTGCAGTATCGGCGAATGGCTAGCCGGCAGACAAACGGGGTAAGCAGGACTGAAGCGACTGACCCAGTTGCACGAGAGCACCTGGCCGCAGAATCGGCGAGGGCATTCCCCGAGATACCAACCTGGTTCGGAATCCACTGGAACCACACACAGCGGCCTAGAGACGACAGCATGGCGTGCAGGCGAAAGATCTCGTTAGATAGATGTCGTTGATAACTATGGGCGAATGACCACAACAGCTGGGACATGGCTCTTTTTCGGAAGACCATGAACGGATGTGTGCACGGAGGTCAGACATAAGGCTCACAGCGGCTCCGTATAAGAGAGCAAGGTATGCGATGGTGGAATTTGGCTTTGCAGGCGCAGAACAGCTTGGTCGTACGCAGAAGCAAGCAATGCTGCGCAACATCACGAAGGTGACGACATGGGTGCCGTATACAAGATAACGTGTGTAAGCCTGGAGGGTTACTGTGTCCCGGAGGATAAGCATGGAAGGAACCCTCGCTTCGGGGATAGCAAAGTAGGTTTCCGCGGTATTCCAGTCTCCCAAGCAAGTGCGCAAGCTACGAGCTTGAGGATTAAGCAGTGGCCGTTCCTTGAAAGGGGAAATAGCGTGCAACATAGGCAAGCCGTAGCGTAAAGTGCCCATAATAAGATAGTTGTGTACTTGGAGGAGGTCGGTGCAAGAAGGACCCCAAGAGGACACATAGAGGCGGCCTAGCACGTTAATATAAGAGCCTGTGGTGGCACAGTGGGCAGTAATCTGTCGAGAACATGTTACTCCCCGATCAATGATGACGCCAAGGTACTTGCACCAGGGAACAAACGGCATTCTTGATCCTGTCAAGAAGAGGGGGTAGCTGCAGGATGAGCGCCGCGTGAATGCCATAGCGATACCGCTAGCCCTCGATCAGCGAGATATGACACAGTAGCGTCCAGAGCAGATTGCAGTCGGCGTTGTATGGTACCCGCTGCACAGCAGAAGTCCATACGCAAATATCATCCGCATATATGGTGATGTGGATATGGTTAGACAGTTGAAGGGTACAGGTGCGCCATGATAACATTGAACAAGAAGGGGGGTGGGGGTGGAGCTCAAGACGGCGCAGGGCACGTGGCACTACCGCCCTCTCGCGTACGGACAAACAAGGATCTGGCCGAAAGAAAATCGCGTAGCTATGAGAGTGTTCAGCCACCCAGCCCGGCTTCCTGAAGCGATGGAACTACAACGCTGTGAAGAGCATTGTCGTAGGCTTTTGCGACGTCATGAAAGAGGGCAGCACAGAGCAGTCCTTCCGACTTCGCTTGTTGCACAGAACAAACGAGGGCTATCATATTATCGATAGCCGATCTTCCTTGTGGCGTAATCCTGCCATTACCTCAGGGTAGAATCGTGTGGTTTCGAAGTACCAGTTCAGCCGGGCGTACACCATGCGCTCCATAACCTTCCCAACACAACTGGTGAGAGGGACTGGACGAAAGGCGTTGAGAGCGTGCGGGGATTTGCCAGGCTTCAGGGGAGGCACCACCATAGCAAGCTTCCAATCACCTGGGACTGCTCCATCTCGCCAGCAACGGTTGTAGATAATCGGCAGTGTACTGCGGGCACACTGGGGGAGATTCTGGGGAGTTTTTGCTATCAGGCCCAGGGGGAAGTATGAGAGGGGGGTATCCGAAGCGCAGTGTCTAACTCGTGGGGGTGGGGGTGGGGGGGGAGAGAGAAAGGAGCGTCCAGAGAGGACTCCTGCGAAGTGTCCAGGGCATCCGCGATAGCAAGAGCCGACGAATCCGCTGACTGTGGTACTACAGTCCCAGTCCCTGTAGTGAGGAGTGCACAATAGTTGTTCGCAACCTGGCGTTCCGAACGAGCGGTGGCTTCGTTTTTTATCAAGGTAATATCATATCACTCAGCAATAGCCCCTATCCTATTTCATACTGACCAATGTGCCATTATGACTTCTGTATCTCCTTGTTATCGTGCTCATTACGACTCTGTTCGCACATCAGGACAAATTGCATCACAACACTTTCTATCTCCCTCTCGACTCCGGACCTCGGGTGTGTCCTGTGGGATAGTTGAATAATTACGAAGATAGCCTGCACAGTGTACGACATTACAGCACATGCCACGCCATTTGCGGATCTCTCACGCGGGCAGATGCATTGAATTTCTCATGAATGCCATCCACATTATATCACAATTGCAGGTAGCTTAGCAACCCTGACGCAGGCCTTAAGTTTGTATGCAGGCGATGGTATCGGAAGTTCTCATTCCACATACCTAATCCTCATGCTGTATATAATATATTGCGATTAAAGAACGGCAGTTGAGCTAGCGGTGTTAGAACGGCAGTTGGGTTGCTATTCCCGGTTGCGAAATCCCCGATCTCGAAATTCACGTTCCCGAAAAAGGAAAGTCGAGGAGAATGCTCGATTGCTCCCACATCATCATCATCATCCATTCATCTATGTTGTTGTTGTTCGTAAGGTGATATGTCGTGTTTAAAAACATGACATCACTATTCAACCAATCAAATTCACGGGTTTTCGGTGTCTATCCAATTCGTTCTAGCGAATGAAAACCACTATTTAGCGGCCGTTAGGCTTAGCAGGGCGGACATGCCGGAACAGCACGTTGGTTAGTTTATTATTAGGTTAGTCCAAATTCGGTGTTTACATTTTTATGTCCAGGTTAGTCTAAGTTCGCCGTTGGCAGTTTCCCGCGCACGACTGTGTATTTTATAGTCAGATAACATTTATTTACAGTAGTTTATTTTCAACGGGGGTTTCGATCATTTATTTCGAGGTACGCCCTCATCAGCTCACTGAGATACACAAGGTCATCGCACTCATATTTCTACACATTCCTCTTATGTTTCTTCTACTCGCATGCACCTTCACAAGGCCCATGGGCGCCATCTTCCACAAGTAAGGGCAATTGGAGGGTCCGTCTAGACGAGTAAGATAGACCGCCCAGCACTGTACTCGTGCATTCTTTCCTCGTCTTATTTGAAGCCTGAGTCGCTCGAAAAAGAAGGAAATGGGGCAAAAGGATGAATTTTGTTCTCTTTTTCCCTTTTCCGTCGAGGCCATAACCGAAGGGCTGCGCTTTGTCGCCATGGCAGAGGGTTAATTGCCTGCCAGTGACAGGCAATTATTGCCCATCTAGCCTGTCCGGCTCCAGGCAGGCCTGAGCAAATATGTCATCTTGATCGGACGAAGAGGCTGTCAGGTTTCCCGTTTCGGGAGCCTTGTGTGAACTCCATCCTTGAACGAGGTGAAGGTCGTAGGCGTACCTGGCCCGCTATCAAACTTCTCGGAGTCCTGCAGGATCTTGCGTGGTGTATTTTACAGATAGGTATAAAGTTTGACGACGAGCGTGTTAAAGGACCGTTAAAAAAATGCTCATGTCAGACATGCCTTCCGTACCTGAGGGGGGGGGGGATATGTTTATTAAGAAAAAAAGAAAGGAAAGGTTAGCCAGGCAGAGAGCCGGCTTGCGATTCCGAAAAGCCGCTCTTGCTCCGCTTGCTATTCTGACGTTTCGACAGTGGCACTGTCGAAACGTCGACCGTTCTTTTATAAACAACGTGTTAATTTACCCATTGAATAAATTAGTTTTTGTTAACTTTCCTGTAATCTATCGTCCATGTCTTATTATTTTACTTTTATTCAACTTCGCAGCCGTCTGATATATTAACGTCTTCAACCTATATATATATATATATATATGTTTATAAGTCCCAAACGTCGCCACACCAGCATTGGACAGCTGTTTCGGCCTTATTGGGCCTTCATCAGCAATGCGTAGGTGGGCGACGTTTGAGCGAGTGGCGTCGGAAGGTCACGTGGAACGTGATGTCCTGACGGGAGGACATCACGTTCCACGTGACCTAAACGAGACCGAATTTCTTCCAGTGTTATTAACGGGAGCTGTACTAATACTATACCTTATTTGAATTCCATATGTACGATTTGATATATGTATGCTAGTTTTCTCAATATGCTCACCTTCCCGGGTGAGGTTGAAAGGATCGTCGTTGGTGAGGATTCCGATAGATGAGTTTACTTTGAACCTGAAGTCTCCCTTGTTGTGCTGATAGATGGTGTATTCGTAGGCCGTCTGCAGCTCGCGGGCTGGAGGAGTAAAGATGGCGCCTGAGAAAGACAAAGGAGAACACGTCAACGTCATCATGAACAATAACAGCAATTTCATGGACACTTCGTCGAATAGGCGGAAGTTACGGTGCAACTAGTATAGCTATACAGGGTGTTTCTTTTTAGCTGCAACAAATTTTCATCAAAAAGGGAGTTGCCTTAGGACACTTTTCCTTTTATCATTAGATTGCTCGACAGGGCTGCTACTAGGAAACCGTATTTTTTTTCTCAATTAGGGGACTAATTTACGAAGATATTTTGATCAACTTTTTAATTATTTGCATTTCGGAACCTCTATTTTACAGATCGGAACCTTCTGCGGAACAAGACGGATGAACAGATAACTGATAATCAGATAGCTGAGCGAAAGAGCACATTGGTACGCTGGTCCGCGCAAGAAATACGTAAACTTAAACCACTTAATTACTTTAAAATCACTAAGCGTCGACGCGTTTTCTTTTTCTGGAACATTTTTCGCTTAAGGTTCCGATCGGTAAAACGGGTTCCGAAAGCGTCCGAAGTAAAATTTCAAAGTTGGGAGTTTTATTTCACTACTGGGCGAATGCAAATGAGCAGCTCACTGCTCACTTCTGGGGCGATATCCCAGGGATGTTCACTGAAAGCTTTTCGATGGCGCCACCTGTTTGCCAATTACTCAGTCGGGGGACTTTCCTGAAACACCCGCTATACCAAGAACCCGTACGTATACATTTACTAACAACTTTCGTAATCCCGTTTCGTTTCGGTTCGTTCATGCAGTTATGCGGGAAAGGTTACCCGTCCCACGCGAGTCGGACGACTGTAGTTCAGAGCGCAGTAGGCGGAAAGGTTCGCGAAACATCATATTGTGTACACTTAGACAAGTGGTCTCCGCTTTACGCTTTCTTTCACGTGCGTTTAGAAATTTACTATGTTCGGAGCCGTTTTAACTCTCCCGCGTCCTCACGCTCTAACCTGACGTTAGCAGAAAGCTCAGACATCGAACCATCCCCCAAAGAACCATCCGATCAAAGTATCACTTTAAAGGAGCAATGAGGTGACATTTAACGTCGCTCGAAATCCTGCCTGAGTCTGTCAAGCCGTCATCCAGGAGTCGCCGTGCAAAATATTTTCGCTCTGCGGTGCGTTACAGCTGCGCAATAGAATTTACAAAAACAAAAGCCGGAAAAAACAGCCGCGGACGTCCGACACGATGCACTCGTGACGTGGTGGAGGCTCCGTGCCTTGTTTCTTTGTTTTTTTTTTCGTCGCAGCTCACGCGCCGCTTACGCTTCTGTACGTCACTGGTCACGTGAGGGGAGTAGCGTACGTCACGACGTCCCCTCGTTCTGCGATGCGCTCTCTTTTCACGAGGGGAAGGATTTTTCAAAGGTGCGCGGAACAGAGCTCTCGCGCTCGCTCGGTAGGTCACCTGCGCTAATCGCTCTTTCGCAGGAACACATTTTATTCGTTGGAGAACACTCTGCACCGAAAAACGAAAAAATAACATAAAGAATTGGGGGTTACCTCAGTGTTCCTTTAATATCAGCATCTGGTGAAAATAAGGCAGGTACGTGCTTCAATATCGGTGTAGCGCGGCGTTCTGCACTTTATCGGCGCCAAAATTTTCTTCGCTACAGACGGCGAGTTTACTTTGACATTGGCTGGATTGACGTTAATTCAATGGCTTGATTGGCTGGAAGTTTAAACTTTCTCCTAATGTAAAGCTGGCAGATCACCCTTACAATATTAGTGTGATTTTTGAAAAGGCGCAGTAATGTGTCCCACTGGCATGGCTGTATATTTTTTTTCTGCTACCACTATCACCATACCACTACCATCATAATCATCGTCACGCGTCTCTAACCCACACTAAGCGCGCGCACATGAACTCACACAATCCTTCCAAAGTTCTTTCACCTACACCATTGCAAGACCCTCGAAACAGAGTGCACTTTTGGTACGAAACATTAACTTTCATAGCTAGGCCACAGAGAGTTACGCAAAGGGAATGGAACTCTGTGCTTCTAGCCCGTTCACTACGCATGGTGGAAGAAAGAGCTTTTTGAAATAGGACGAGTTGCAGACATTGTGCACTAAGAGAAAGGCCTCTGTGCAAGTATTCACAGTACTGACGGAAATTCGGAACAAAGCCTGCCTAGTTTAATGGATTTTATTGCCCGAGACCCATTGGGACTGAGATGCCGAGTATAGCAGAAAGCGAGTACAGTACAGGATACAAATGGGCTGTTGGTTGTTTTGTTGGGGGTACTTGTTAGGACTTGGGGTGCATTGTTATTCGTAGTAGGGATGCCTTAGTTTCCGAATGCGACTGTCAGAATACAATTTAGCGTGTTCACGTTTTGATGGGAGAAATAAGGGCAATGCACGATTTCCGTTTAATTGGGTTTAATTTGAATTCGCACGGTATGTAGTGTATATGCCCGTAAATTTCAACGCCTGCAACCTAATAATGGCTCTGAGCGGATATTGCGTTCGAAGTTAATCACGTCGCGAAGAGGCTTTTCTTTCTTTTTCTTTTTTTTTCTTCATCGATGCCTGTAGGAAGTGCGGGCTTCCTTCTACATGGCACCTTGGTATGTGTGCAGGATTGTCAGGAGGAAGGATCGCTCTATGTCAACGAAGTGATGGCAACAGAGCTATTGTGGTTTTCGACGATTTGAATACATCTTAGCTTCGATAAGTACTACCTTTCGTATAGAATAGCTCTATTCAGAAGAATAAATCAAAAGTTTAGACACATTTCTCGGAGTTCGGTACACTCTTAGAAATGAACTTCACCACATAGCACGCACCTAGCCAACCATCATCCCGAATGACAACGTTCTCGCCCCTGATTTGTTGAAAACGGGGGGAGGAGCCTATTTTGTGCCGTGCATAATGAACACAAAATAGGCTCCTCCTCCCGTTTTCAACAAATCTAGGGCGAGGACGTTGTCATTCGGGGTGATGGTTGGCTAGGAGCGTGCTATGTGGTGAAGTTCATTTTTAAGAGTGTAGAAGATCTTGAAAGCGTCATGTAATGAAGACCTCATTTTCGATTGTACGTGATACATCCAGATGTTTACATTTCAATCACACAGTTTTCTGAACAAAGCTAGGAAAAATATTTGGGATACAAACGACATGCTGCCATATGCCACAGTGGAAATATAGAAGAAGAGTGTTATGCGATTCTGTATAAATGATAATGAAAAATAGCGAATGAAAAGGGGGAAGAATCTACAGTGTCGAGCATTAAAGGATTCTATAGAAGAATAAAAAGGAAGGATTCTACGTGATAGAGGAGGATCCCTACCTATGTTCAAATTATTGTTGGCTCTGCCTCCGGATCCATATCGGGAAGAGCTGCGGTAACGGTGAGTGTCGGCCAAAGATCCTGAAAATACATCACCACCGTCATCACCTCCTCCACCTACTTGACTATGTTACTCATATTCAAATCAATTCAGCAATCAACAACACGCTATCATCGCGGGGAATCACCCTCATAGCGACATCGTGCATTCTAAACAGAACACGCACAACGTGTACTGCACGATATCGAGCTGCACTCTAAGAAAAAAAGGAGTACTTTTACTCCTTTTGGGGAGTAATTGCATTGCCACAAAAAAATAGTCCCTTTCGGGAGTAAATGCACGGGAGTAAATGAGTGTCACAGAGTGAAGACCGCATTTCACGCGCTGTTGTAAGAGTACCATATACATAATTGGTGCGCATGCATGAAAATACTTTGAAGCAAACCGTCAACGGTGATATATCGAGTGATATAAAATCTTGCGCCATACTAGGGCACAATTTGCGAAGAAAGATGCGCTAACTGTTTCTTTCTCTGTGTGGCTGGAAAATTGCTGCGTTGTCTGAGTTATACAGCCTTATGTCGTTCAAATTGACCAAGGGCACATATTTACGTAGACTGTTGCACTCAGGCGACCATTCGTGAGGTTTAGTGACAATTTGCGGTCCTGGGGAGTAAATGTCGGGACTAAATGTTGGGTTAGGGGACTAAAATGGGGAGTAATTGCAGACTAGGGGAGTGGAAGCTGCAATTACTCCCCGTTTTACTCCTTTTTTTCTTAGAGTGTGGTATCATTTGTCGTCGGCCTTGTTCTCCTGATTACTCCCCCGATAACTGCCAAGATTTCTAATGTTGCAAATTCTGCGATTCTCCTATACAGTTCTGAATCTCGGCCCGTAACACACTGTGGAGCCTGCGGCTTTTAAGTGGTAAAAATTACAAGTTTCACAAAGGGTCATCAAACGTAACTATCACAAAATGATACGAGCGTGTAAAAAAATGAGCTTGTCTGCAAAATCCCGAGATATGACAGTAGTCTTAAAACTTTTTTTTTTCGCGGTGTGGTATAGTCTAGACAGCTAGACAGCCACGCACTGGCTCATTCCAAATTTACTGTGCAAGTGGGGTGAACGCTTTTGTGTGACACCTCCGGAAGTTATGCGTGAAAAATTAACACATAGCTATATACTCGTACAGACATAATGGTCATTTCACTTTCAATGTGGAAAAGTCATCGAAGTCCATATCCGAACACTGCTTGAAGTGATACCGTTAAGCCTTCTTATACTCTGAGAGAACGTAGCATACATATTGCGGTGGAAATATGCACGGACGTAAAGTGTCACAAAACACGTGTACGCACTTCTATTGGTACACGAAACGGCACTTTCTTCGCGCCATAAGTAGGTAGCCAACAAAGATGAAAACACATTCCCCCATCCTGTGGAAGGTTTCCCTCCCGAAACACATTCTTTTCTGTAGCGGAAGCATTAAAGGTCCCGGATGAGCCGCCCATGCAGCAAAAATGGTCGCGCGCACAAAACGCTCCATACATGAAACCGATATACACTTAAATCTCAGCTTTGCGCCTGCCGTCCGAGCTATGAAACATACTAGAGAACGAACATGTTCTTGCGATCCAGTTGAAGCAAATGCATTCTTTTTCGGTTGTTCTCTCACAGAGAAAAGCAGCGGTATCATTTTTTTTCTTTTCTTTTTTTTTTTTGTTCGCTGTTTTAGCCATCGTCCACTTGCTCCCAGCGATGTGGGATATTGATTTTGCCATCATAAAAACTGGGAGGAGGAAGAAAGACTGCAGTCATATATACAGACACACAAACAGAGGGAGACCGCGAGAAAGCGACGAAAAAGGAAGAAAGAAAGGGAAAGCAGTTTTTGCTATCATTATCATAAATTGCGCTGTCTCTCTCGAAGGAAACTGAAAAATGTTTCTAAACTTGATCTCTCCCCATCGCAGTCTGTAGAATGTGATGTCGGTGTGTAAGCGCATATTCCTCCCGTAAATAAAAAGAGGGATTTGGGGGGCGGCGGTATATTATTGGAGGATTTTATTTAAAAGTGGCTAGGTGAACCCAACACACTGGCTTATATTTAGGGTGAATAGAGTTTGTTTGAGAGAGCGTGTTGCTCGTAAACTTTCTCATACTGTGTGCTTGCTTTGTGTTGTATAATTTGTTTTCGTTTTTTCTCGCCGCGAGACAGCGATGGGTGGGTGTGCGAGAGTGGGTGTGGGACGCTCCACTATTGCGGGAGAGGAGTTCGTCTTGAGCTAGATGCAGGAGTTTAAAAGAAGAAAAAAAATCAATTCCTTGTTAACATTTGAGCTGAATCATTTAGTGACACATCTTGATAGCAATCGACTAGTTATGTACAGTTTTTTGAGGAGTCATGCCAAAAGACGTGATCAATAAGATAAACCACGAGGATCCACATGTTAATGTGGACCGCTGTAGTTCTAAACTTCGAGTTCTGGAGCCGTTGACTGAGCACTTCTTTAACTCTTTCGGTTTCGAATATATTTGATCGTCTATCCGCTTCTCCATGCAAGGATGCAAGCTGTAACACTAATTATGTGCGATTTCATGCAACTTACGCTGTTATCGCCATACGAAACCAATATGCGACTCTCAACCATGAACACTATCAAAGATTTCGCAATATTTAGAGGTATTTACACCAGGTCATACTAGAAGATACCAGGTATTTATGAAACCACTTCCAAACGCCTATCGCTTAAATTTTATTTTTTATCAGCCACCGACTGTGCCTTGTTGTCTCATTTCTTTTACTCACGAACATCACAACCCGTTCTAAAAATAGCTCCTATATCTTCCTTTTTTTTCTGCTCACGTATCCCATCCTTCAATCTGTGTCCTTCGCTCGACGCCCGCCACGCACCACTGCGGGCACAGGGAACAATATTTCTTCTTCTTCTTCTTCTTCAACAATATTTCTTCTCGCCTCTGGCAACGTCGCGCTCTCTGTCTCACACTATTTCTTCTTCTTCGTCCCATTGTATACTCTATTTCCAGACGGAGCAGAAGCAGGTCGCACCATTTTCTTCGAAAAACCCTCGAGCAAACCTTCAACAAAAAAAAAAAAAAAGGAAGAAGAAGAAACAAAGGAAATCCGTTACCACAATCTGACAAGCGCGTGCTAGCATCTAGTATAAATGTGAGACGAAATGCTTTCACAGAGCCATACGCTACTTTCGCTTTCCCTCTTATTTACCACTCTCTCAGACGAAGATGCACCGTTACGTTCTTTCCACTCTTTTCTATGCTGCACTCTGTTTCCCTTTCACCCGACGTTCGGGGAAAAAAAAAAGAGAGAGAGAAAAAAAAGAAAGAAACAAAGAGACAGCAGATAATTCTCACTCTCCGGGCGGGACCACCATCGGCAACCCTTGATTCTGGCGAGCGAGCGAGCGAGCCCGAAACTCCATTTCCGCCCGGCGATCTTTTTTTTTTTCGTTCTTTTAGTTTTCTTCCCTGGATTTCTTTTTTTTTTCTTCTTCTAGGCGTGGGGATCGCATCAGTCTATTATCGGTTGCGCTGAATCGACATTCCAGGTATGTCATCTTGCGTTGACGTGTCGATTTGGTTTCTTTTTGTGCGCCTTCGTGTTTTTCTTTTTTTTTCCATTGGCACTATTAGGCCTTTCAAGGGGGTGGATTTCTTTTCGTGTAGTTGGACGCGCGTGCTGGTGGATGTTTGTGGTGGCCGTATGGGAAGGAGAATAGCTTTTTGCGGCAGCATCTACCTGTAAGGTTTCCTCTTGAAACGCGTGGTTCCTTTTTTTTCTCTCTCTCTCTCTCTCGCGAAAGGATTGTAGGTGCTTGATGGCTATCAGTGAAGAAATTCTAGGCTTACCCAACCTCGCGAAAATCTGTTACTATTCGGTAAGCACAATAGGCACAATTCGGGGTAGTTTTGGTATAGGTTCATGATGACGAATAGCACTGCATAGTATTTACGGCTCCGTTGAAATTGCAGTCTCTTCGCGCAAGAGTAAATGTACCAGAAATGCCTTTAGAATGTAACGTGAAACATCGACAGCCATTCGGGGATTGCAAGCTGGATGTCGTCTACCGCATACCGCTTCAGTGTGGCAGATGCTATGTTGGTCAATCATGTAGATGCCTTAACATTAGGCTTATGGAACATGCCTCTTCACTTGGAAGAACCCCATCCGGTCACTTGAGCGTCCATTGCCGAGATTGTAAGTGTATGTCGTTTTTCATGAGACCGACGTGCTGGCAGTTCATAAAGATCAGTTGGAGCTGGAGATAATGGAGGCATTCCTTATTGCCACGTGTAATTACAGATGTGTCAGCTCCCCTTCTGTCGCGTTAGCAGACGTGGAAATAGATTTTCTACGCATGGATAAGATGATGAGTGCTATCTCCCAGCCGGCAGCATCCCATGCAGCACAATGTACTGAAAGTCGAGTGCAATAGGGGTGGACGGTATGTGTCTTATCAGTGTTCCTTAGTTTCATGCGCCTGTTCAAGGTCTTCCACATACCTGGCCACCCCTATCGCACTCGACTTTCAGTACACTGTGCTGCTTGGGATATACCTTGCCCTCTCTGTAGATTTTTAGGTGATCGTCTGTGAGCTAGATGTTAGCGTTTAAGATGCTGTGTTCTTTGATTAAACGTGAGTTGAGAGTCTGCACTCGTCCTGTCTACTTCTACCCTGTCCTTGTCTTCTTGCTGCTATTCGTCATCATGAACTATTCGGTAAGTGCACGTGTGTAGCAATGATAGTTCCTTCTATTTATTTATTTTGTTTTTGTTACGTTACTGATACGCTGGCGTGTTCCTGAAGGTGAGAACCGGCATGCAGAGCTAGGAAGTTCAGCCAGTATTATAGATTGACATGGGAGACACAAAGAAGTTGAAGGAATAACGGAGTTCTATCCGGCAAGTCGAGACCTGAAACACTTCTATGGAACGAACGGTTCTTATAACCTTTACTAAGGTTGTGAGATGTTAATTAAGACAATTAAAAGCCGTGGCAACTATAAACCAATTAATGCGTGGGGAGTTTGTCCTTCACTTCTTCTTCTTCTTTATTTGTCTGTCGGTTTCTCTGTAAGTGACACCAATAAGTATTTTCCACTACCAGATGCACCAGCCGTTGGAACACACCAACAGCTGGCAAATTGATCTTTCAAACGTATTAAAATGCGTTACGCTACGTCTGTTACACAGTGAAGCCTGCTTTTTCAGCACCATATTTTTACGGAGCACCCAAACATCGAAAGCCCACACCTAAAAAATCGAGAAAAGAAAACCTTTCCAGGTTTCCACGTAACAAACTTGCCTCCCTGAACGCGTCGCGTGAGGTTTAACGACACGTTAAGTCCACGCCAGTGCAAAGGCCAAACGTTACTTGGCTTTACTCAGACGGATACGAACTGCGTTAAACGAACGCAGAAGAGTAAGAAGTAGAAGTTGGACAACAACAAATGGGTCTCCAGAGATGACAGAAGGCAAAAAAAGCACCGCCCTCTCAATCGTAAATCCCCAGGTCGTAAACCGGAAACGGGGCGCCCTCTAACGACCACGGCCGTCTGGCCTGGGATCTTATCTCTGGAAAGATAAGAAACCTCCACTAAGATGCTACGACCATCATTACACGACGCTCGCTTCGAAGAGGTCTAATTCATTATGAAAACAACCTGACTGTTTCATTTTTTCCCGTGAATCCTGTAATGAGACGGCAGCATGCCTTTAAGGCCTATTTTGACGAGAACATTACTCAATGCAAAAACGGAAACTTTGTTGGCTGTGACGAGACAGAGAACGATGGTAATGGGAATCAATAGTATGAACAGCCGTATTGGGAGACGGAGGAGACGAGACGTTTACGACCTGAGGACGAGGCAGACGACATAGAGGTCGTTTCCCTTCGTCTGCTACCCATTCGTGTGTCGTCTGCAAAACAAAGTGTCACTAGCGGCACAGCCAACATAACTAGTCATGCGTTATCGTCGTATTTCTTTGCAAAAGGATCAGAGTCGAATGGTCAGCGCAGTTTTCTGCTAACATGAGTTAGAGTGCAGACCACACTACTATAGCAGACGACAGCGGCACTGAACTCGACGACCGGCAAGAAGAGAAAAACACGCAGAAGGTTGTCTGGAATTCTCTATGAGATCAGTTCCTTGATAAACATGTTGTATTTTGTGTGCATATATTAGAAATTACTCGTTTATGTACCTCCCTCTACGAACTCGTATAGAGGCGCGCTTCGCTTTAGAAACGTCGTTGAGTAAACTGTGAAGAATAAATATATTGTGAAAAATGGCCACCATCAATTTCACTTGCCGATGCAAAAAAGAAAAAAAAACGAGCAATAAATGTATCAATGCTACTTTACGAAAATCTGTTACTATTCGTATGAATGCTAACCAACGAGATGTATATGCTTCCCCGTGCGCGTTAATCCCGGGATAAGAGCAACGCCGACTAAACAAAAGCATTTGCTGAAACTCTGCTAATTAAAGCCCCCTGCGAGATTAAAGGAAAAAAAAAGAGAAGAAGAGAGAGAGTGAACCGGTATTATATACGATAACATAATGCCAAGGAAAAAGTATCTGGTTCTCTTGCAAGGAAGCTGCCGAGAAACAGCGCCCTGCCAAGATTATTAATTTCCTATCCTCTTGTTGTACATGCCGCAGCTCTGGCAACCATGACGTACCATAAATAACCGTAGCAATGCATACACTTCCTCCCGGCGGAAGAAGCGGCTGAAAAGCAACGCCGCCACGCGGGAAGAAGGCTCAAGGGGAAACACGTCCAGGCCTCAACACAAGACGCGCTTTTGTGCGTGGACACCACCGGCGTTTTGTGTGTTTTTCTTATGTGTGTCATAAGAAAGGGGAGGTTGATAGCCACACTTTGCGAATACAAAAGGATGAAGATCCGGCCAAGAATTCTTCATACGGGGGCCCCGATAAAGTACAAACTATGGCCAGTGTTGTGTTTGCTGATCGCTGTTTTATGGCCGATGATCTCGGAAATATGTTTTTTTTTGCGCGTGTTTCGGCTGTAATGTAAGATAATGACATAAAGTAATGCAGAGTCGTGTGCTTAATCTCACGTTCTGTAATGTGTGTAATAGTAGGTGTGTAGGGAAGCCCACTATAGCCGTTGTGCCAAAACAATGAGCGAAGCAATCAGAAGACTAGGTGTGATTCTTTATGGGCGTCGTTAAGATCATGCAGATGGCTATGAAAACGAGTTAGCTTATCAGGTCCGAAGACGATGTATATCGGAAGAGACATCGTTCGGGTTCGGTCGTTTATGAAGAGCCAGTAAAATAGTGTGGTAGAGGTTGGGACAAAAGCTAGTTTACGGGAAATGCAAAGGGCGTAATTTTTCTGATGGGTCAGTAAATATGACTTTTCCCATTACCATTCTTATACAAGTCAGTATGACCCTGCGGTGTCCTTGCCCTGTAGCTAGGCCATTAACCAAAATGCAAACCTTCGCAAAAGGCCACAGAACACAAGCAAAAACACAGACAACCATTGAGACAGAGCGTGCAAACAAAATATAATAATAACGGCGCATCGAACATAAACGTGCACATCTATAAAAAAAAAACAAGAATGTATAAGAAACATGCACGGAAATGCAAAAAGAGCTACATGGGGAATAGAAGGGCACACACGCACACACAAAAAAAAGAAGAGAAAAGAAAGAAAAAAGATGAAGAAGAAAGCAAGCAAGCAAGCAAGAGAGAGAGGAGGTCTTGTTATGGTGCGGAAAGTTTGCATTGCGGTAGCAGTAGAATAAAAGTACGCGCCATCGGCCAGAAATGCGTTTCGCGCCAAGTCAGTCGGAAAGGAAATTCTTCAACGTTATTTTCGCATTCCACGCACAATGTGCAAACACTGTGCCGCTCTATTGAAATGGAATAGCGCTGGAGGAGGACGCATTTTGCACCTCAGAGCTTTTCTTTCTTCAATTTTCTTGTCGTGCCCTGCGAGGCGGAACGCGCCCGAAAGGACCACCACGGGTACAATGTCACCGTGCTGTCACGACGTCCCTGCATATTTGGAGATAACAGGGCGGGATGGCGTTCTTCTGTGTTGGAGGGGGTCCTGTGGGGGGGAGAGTGATGATGGAAGTATTACGTGTTTGCGCGTGCAATGTGGGGAGGGCAGAATAGATAGCCTCGACACCATAAAGAAAGAGTAACGTGTAACGAGAGATATCAAAATTGCAGAGTTCCCATCCTGTGATAACGGGTTACTATCTCTGTTAACTGTTATTCTAAACAGACGTCCTTGTGTTTCCGGGTTTGCACGGCACTGGTGACGTAAAGAAGAGAGAGTGAGAGAGAGAGAAAGTACTGTTCTTGGTTTCCATACTCTCCAACTACCTATAGAGGCGCTCGCGTCGTCCTTAAGATGGCGGAGAAAAGAATGATTGCCGATGAACAAATCGCCCTGCTTCATGCTTTCTTCCACGAGACACGCTTCAAAAATTGCCCAAATAAGATAACTCGCGCTTGGTTTCCTGCTGTCTTCGTTGTTTTCGTTTACGCTAAAGTCACTAAATAAGCTACTCTATGTCTTTAGTGACTCTAGTTTACGCCGCTCCTTTGATAGTATCTTTTTCTTCTTCCTCTTCCCGACATTGAATATTCTTCTCCGCAGTAGTTTTTCACCGGGAAATTGAGCAGTTCTGTTGCTGTTTGAGTTCTGTAAGCCAGGACACTCCATCGCACACGAAGGAAAGTTGCGGCACTTTCGGGTCAGCGCGAAATATACCTGTCGTCTGCTGTTACTATCATTCATTGAGTGCTTCTGCTAGGGTCCGCTAGGTGGCGAGCAGCCAGCTGGAGAGGCGAATAGCCTCGGTACAGTACCATGTAGGGCATCTTTTTAATCCTTTATTGAATCGTTATAATAAATCTATGAGAGTTACTAAGATGCGGTTTTCACAGGTATGCGGCGAGGCGGACATCGTGTACGACAGATCATGCAACTGGACCGTTAATTACATAAAATTCATTAATTAACTTACTAATTTGATGTTTTCGAGGAACTCTTTAACTTGATGAAGTGCAGGCTCTGCACGAAAGCCTTCTTCACCTTAATTGTAATAAAGTGTTCCTACCCGTTTTACCTTCCCTCAGTGTCATCACAGTTAATTGGACTTTGACGTTGCTTTCTACTTTGTATTGTATTGTTAAATGCGAGACCGCAAGGATTGGAATAAGCCATTATTTAAATCCAATATCTTTTTTTTTAAATACCCTGATACGAGCACGTACTTTCAGATATAAATCGCCAAATTTTGCTATGCAAATGACAACAACACAACAACAACATAGATGAATGGATGATGATGATGATGTGGGGTGATGCAAATGAACCGAAACTGTAACCACGCACTTCTCGAGCGCAAGAAAGAGGGAAAAGGCATTCCCTTTGGAGGGTCACGTGTTTTGTACTGATCGATCTGATTGGAATAAACGCTGATCTGTTGGCCAGATAGACCGCTTTCCAGCCAAGATAAGCCGAAGCGATGTCGTTTCTGCGCTCGAGAACTGCGTAGTTCTGGTTTCCCCTCATTTGCAAAATATATTTGGCTACTTATATCGTGAAGCACGTGCTCGTTCCACGATTTTTAAGAAATAGAGTGGATTCAAATAGTAATTGCCCCAATTCCACTGCCTCGCATTTTCGAGGAAACATCAAATTACAAGTTAATTCATGAACTTCAGGTATTTAGTCGTCCTGTAGTTACATGCTCTTTCCCACAGGTTGGCCGCTTAACATGAAAGAGCCCTGGACCGGCAATCCAGAAGATGTGGGTTCGAGTCCTACAGCTGGCTAACCTTTTCAGTGACTTTCATCTTTCATCGTTAATTTCTTAGGCAAATTGAGGCTTTGTATGTATTTGTCCCTTCTATGGTGTTCCAGCCTCAGAACATCAGTTCTTTCATTGTCTCTTTCATATGACATCAGTTCTGCTCTCGCAGTTTTTAAAAAATGTCAGTAAACGATAAAAAAAAACACCCTGTATTACTAGTATGGTGCTTGATTCGATGTGAGCACCGCGAAGCGACTGCAGCTGTTAGCGGCATACAAACGTTGGTAGCTGCAGAGTTATTAAACCATATGTACATAAACTAGGCTTTAGGAATCTGCAGGTCAGGAATCAGATTCAGAGAACCGATATCTCGTGCCGGAAGTAAGTTAGAATGAAATGACATTTACTGTTTGTTTCTACTCGATATCTTTTTAGAACTTACTGTTAGCGCTTACTGTTTTGAACTTATTGCAAGTACAACTTTTGGAAGTTATCGTTATCAGAACTCGTAAGCGCGTTTCTCCAGTTACTAAAGCAAACCTGCATGGAAGCAGCTGTCCTTTAAAGGGTACTCTGCCACATTCTTACTCGATATGCGGCAGAGGCAACTTTTCAAACATATATTGGAGCAAAAATGTTTAGTTGCTAACCTTGCTTGTAGACTACCTTAGGTACTTCAACTAAATACTCATGCTGTAGACATTGCAGCGGTATCGTTAGTTAGTTTATATGCAGATAGAGAATGCCTCTGTGCTTGGCGGGACACAATGACTGTTGGAAATGTACTGCATCGAAGAAAAGTACTATTATGTGTTAATTTGTGTACTGTTATATGCAACTGGTGCAAGTGATGTGGAGTTGCGGGCCTCACATTAGTGAAGCCAAAATCTCAATTGTATTTTTTCCTTAAAACCGAACCAAACCAATCTATCTTGAGCATTATGGTCAATATTAGCACGTCACTTCAAACCAACTTAACTAATAATAATTAAAGAAACAGGTCGGATCCAAAGCACAGCTAAAACATCGCTGTCACTCACCCCGCAAAATACTGCACTTAAATTCGCAGCCAGCTGTTTATAGATAAATTTGTAGCAACTCCTTTCGCCGAAGCGACTCTGTCACTGTTAGTATCTTCCGCAGTTTGCTCTGCTAGGCGACCAAGACGCCCATGGGAGACGAAACTTGATTACGTCTAGTCATATCTCAAAACAACCTTTATCGCGATCTTGCATTCTCGCAATGTCCGCAAGGGTGCGGTAGCCAACGTAAAACCGAAACTGAAACATGCCTTTGCTTATCCTTGTTCTTCTCAGCAACAACAACAACAACAATAAATGAAGGAGAAGTGATGATGACATAGGATGCTTCCCCGTAGTATAGCCACAGGACCCTACCCCACTTCACAAAAAACTGCGACGCCTTCTTGGATTCAATTTTGCATATGACGTCACACACAGTGCACAACTCTAACCTCAAAATCACTCGGTTGTTCCATGCTGTCTCTTGAAGCACATCATACATATGCTTTCACACGTGAAATATCGCGCTTAAAGCTATTTAAACAATCTCGCAATGTATCAGCGGGTCGTTCAATATTAAGCCCTTGTACCCATCTTTCCTGAGTGCAACTTGCTCAAAAGAATGTCGTTCTAGGAGAACGTTGCTCAGCGAGGACAGCGTTCATGGAGTGCTGCACACGTTAACTTTGAAGTGGAAATCCATCGCGGCTGATGCACAAGGATATAACCGCTGACGCTCAAAGATTCCATAATCGATTACCCCATAGATGAGCTACATATCTCTCCTCACTCTCTTGAGAATATCTGCGTCCACGGGGTTGGCATGCATTATTAAAGGGCAATGCTTCCGATGCTGCACATTCCTATTCTAAGGCAGTAAAACTTTCAGGGCTTCCGCTACACTTATCTAGCCAAGCCAAGCCAAGCCAAGAACGCCTCCGTATCTTTCCAAGGGTTGAATTAATGAGGAGCACAAGAAGAAGAAGAAGAAAAAAGCTCCTAAGTTTACGCTTAACATTCCTTCGAGAATGCAATGCACATGACGTCAGTAATAATGCAGACGACAGGGAGTGAAGATGCGATAACTCTCGTAACCGCGATACGGCGTGTAATATAGAGGCATGGTACCTCTGGGAGTTACTTACTTTCTCATTAGCTTGTGGCTAACTGTGGCGTGCTTGGCTTACTTAATATGCGAGCGGCTTCGACGTTACCGGAAATACCGACATTGTGGAGAACACGGCCGTCAGTTATAGCTTTGGGTAGTTAAATCCTCATGAGGTGTCGTTATGTTGGAAGAAATCGAGGGCTGACCGAAGTGTGTATTGTCATTAAGTACAAGTATGCACAAAAAAATATTTGCATGTGAGCCGCAAGCCGTGCAATGGGATGATGATACCTACAATGCACACTGTAGTATAAACCATATAAAAATATGCAAAAACATCACTATAACGAAGTCAACGGGACCGGAAACAATTCGATATCAGCGGAAATTCGATCATATAGTGGCAGTGTCAAAGAATACTGACAGTATAGCTTTGAAAACACCGCGGGACCCTTAAAAAAAGCATTAGAGCAAGCAACCAAACCTTGTTGATGAGCATCTCGGTAGCGTTCTAATTTATATGGAAAGAAAGAGAGAGAGAAAGAAAGAAAAAAGACGTAACCTCGGTTTGCGGTTTGCGGCCTCCTCCGGGCTTGCCATTCGCATTAAGCGGCTTCGTCTAGCAATGCGTTTCAAATGATAAGATTCGAAGAGCATCGGTGTGGCCAGAGTGAGACTTGGAAGAAAAGAATAATTCGAAGGGGAAAAGGCACTGTACGATGAACAGTTGGGTATGGTAACCTAACGGTAACGGTAATGGTAACCTTGGTTAAGGATGGTAACCTACAAGGTGCGCAATAGAGAGTATTAGTAAATCTTAGCGCCTTCCGATCCCAATTCTGTGCCGCTGTTAGGCAATCAAATATCAGCAACATGATGTCGCCCACTCCAAAGGAATCAGGCAATTGATTGATTGATTGATTTGCCTTATCATGTTTTAGGAAAAGGTATCGTGAAACGTCTACATTATCCTAAAACTCTCCAATGAAGAACCGCCGACCTAATCGGGCGTTGCTTTACATTGTTCCGACCGTAAAAACTGGCTTCATTCACCGAATTGTGTGCTCATTTTCGACCAGTAGAGTTTGCCCAATATGTTAAAGGACAACTCCGATTAAAAATGTGACCCAAATTGAGAGACGCAATCGACAGCTACAAGAACTGTCAAGATTCTTTCAGATTTTTATTTTTATTTTTTTAATGCCACGCATGTAGCACGTAAATTAGGTACTCTTCTAAGATGTCACTTTTCAAGTATGGCGGATAGTAGCCAACGAAAGATGAACAACCCTGGAACTTCGAGTTGTAATGTTCGACGAGCGCTGCGAAAGACGGCGTTGTTTCTAGCTCTTCATCGGTTCACTGTTCATCAGTTTTCGCTCTTTGTGGATTGTTAACGTTCTGTATGTTACTCACGAATAAGTTACCTTAAAAAAGGAAAAAGCTAGAGTGAGCTTGCGAAAATTATAACAGAGTTACAGCTGCCTTCTTAAATGAAGCAGCTAGCTCAACAGTGTAGTGCTGCACATAATTAATACAGAAAATCTATTCTGACACTATTACGCACGTGATCATATTACGCACGTATTACGCCGGATCATAATAAGGACGTCGTCACTTATTTCCCTCGCTCAGACGAGGACGACGAGGCCTCAGCGACAGAAGCGCAAACAAAGCACTCTCTAATGAATTGACTCTTGATGACAGGATAATGCGACCATGGAAACAATGCGCTGTCAAGCGTATACTCCGGTGTGTGATCAGGAACCAGCCGCCTAAGAAGCCACACAAACTATCGACGTCACAATTAATTCTGCGTTTGCTTTGTGCCGCTTCACAATGGCCGCGTTTGCGTTGCGTGTTCCCAATGCAAATGCGAGTCTTCCAAGAAACAGAATGTTCGTGTTTGAAGAGTGTCGGACGGAAACCTTCGAAGTGGAGGTTGTCGGGAAATTAACCACGCTCTTTATTCGTTTGCTGGCGGCGATTGGGAAATGACGCGTTCTGCATGAAGGACCTTTTTTTTTAATTTTCTTATCAACTCGACTTAACTCAACCTTTCTTGAGGTGCATCGCGTATTGCGCCGCGGAGCAACCGTGGCTGCACAGACGTGAGCTGCGTTTACGTGAAGCCGACACAAGTAGACTTAACCGAATAAGTCGTTTCTGCACGTAAACCGGTCTATATCGACATAAAAACGAAGTCGACGCAGTAAAGATAAGTCAGCCGGCTAGGAGGATATGTTTATTGAAAAAAAAAAAGAAAGGCAGGAAAGGTTAGGCAGGCGTAGGTCGACTTGCTATTCCTTAAAAAAAAAAAGAAAAACAACAAAACACACACACACACAAAAGAGGGCCTTAAAGTCTGGTCAAGAGGCCGGAGGCATGAAGAAAGCGCAAGAGGGTAGTTGTACCCGGCTTGGGTAGTTCATGCGACTAATGGCGACTGAACTGCGCCGTGTAAACCGCGTCAGTCGACTTTTTTAGCCACTTGCGAGTAAAACCAAAGCGATCCTGGCGGCGCTGCAGTCGACTTATCCGTCCAAGTAAACGCAGTTATGGCCTTGTCGAGAGAGAGAGAGAGAGAAACCAACAGGAAGAAGTCCCAGGCGGACTTGATCCGACGCTCTTAAGCTAGGCGGGAAGAGAGGCATGGGAACTTCAGTATGCATCTTGATCCGAAATGGGGCGCCGAAAGACGTCTCAAAGACATCCTTACGACTGAGGAATATTTCAAATGCCGTGTTAGCGCCGCGAAGCAACTGTGGCCACGAGCCGCATACAGACGTGGAGAGATGGAGTGTGGGCAGCAGAAAGGAGTGGGAGACAGGGGGGGGTCCTGGGCCGACTTCAGGGGGAACTTTGCCGACATTCGTCCGTATAGTCTGCCGGAAAACCCAGGGAAAACCTCAGACAGCACAGCCGGCGGTAAGATTCGAACCCAGTCTTCAACACGACCTTGGCTACCAACAACGAGCGAATGCTTTTACCCCATGCCACTGGTCCCCCATTCTTTCTGAAGCATAAGTTATGTTAAACGATCGTAGTGGTAACAGAAAAAAAAAGTAAAAGTTGACAGGATCTGCTAGATCTTCGCTGTTGTACAGGGTCGACAACCCGAGCTACGCTTCCAGGTGCTTCCGTCGTTTCATCGACAAGCATGCGCGTCTCCTGCCCAGGCTCCAGCTGAATGTCCCGTGCAGCGGTTGGTTGCTTTACAAACCGGCCAAGTGACCATCTCCAAGCTGGGACTGGGACTGGGACCATTGAGACTGGGAGGTACCCGGGTTCGAATCCCGGTGCCGGCTGTGCTGTCTGTGGTTTTTCCTGGGTTTTCGTCAGACGCTTTCAGACATATGTCGACACAGTTCCCTTAGAAGTCGGCCCAGGACGCACATTCCCCCAGGGCGTGAGTCGTGACGTTGCCCACATACGTGAGGCCGGCAACGGCAAGCCCTATCACCACCACCACCACCACCACCACTCCAAGCTGCAGTGAGTGCGATGAAGTTGAGAACACAAAGCACGTCCTCCTCCTCAGGTGCTCCAATTATGCCGACAGTCGCGGGACACCTAGAAGCAAGTCTAGCACGCCTGGACGCCCGGACATTTGACCTTGTAAAGCTCCTGGATCCTCAGCCATACAATCGGCAAACAGATGCATTGAAAGCGCCTACGTTGACGTATGCCACAACGCCCCCGATTGACTTTTTATGACACTTTCTGATCCCTCGTTCGTGACAAGTATTCCCACCAGTTTGGGATGTGTCTCCCGCCCCTAAACCACTGGGTTTTCTCTTTCTTTCTTTCTTTTTTCCATCTAACTGCGGCTTAGCGGTGTGGAGTAGCCAGGCTGACTTTGTCGTGATTTAAACCCCCCTTTTTTTCTTCTTCTTCTATCACGTTACATCAGAAAAGTAAAAGTTTGTAACTTTTTTTCCAACCCGTCCTGTAACATGCCATTATCTCAACTGGATGACTTATGATATTTTATCCTGATGTCATTAACCTGACCGTAATCATAAAACTGTCCAACAAAATAATCTATAGTCTAACCTACTCCAAACAAAATAATCACGATAATATACACGCACAAATCTGCCGACGAAAAGGGAACATATACTTATTAAAATCACGGCGATGCCACGGCTCGTTCTTATCGCCGCAGGGGATTGATTTATACATTTAATGAAGGCCACCAATTTAACTAATGGGAGTGAAAATCAACTTAGGCTACTGCTAGAGAGAAAATGATCGGCCTTAATGGATCTCCAGTCAGGCCACAGTGGTTTCTTTGCTTATCAACTATTTGCTCTTTTATTTTACCGATATTGTCTCAGACTATGATCAGTAGTATTTCTGACGTCATTGAAATTAGCGATGTATAACGTCGTTTTCTTATTTTCAACGCGAACGTTTTTAAATAGAGATTACGAACTCAACAGAGCGCGCCAGAAACTAAAACGTGAGAACACACGAGGTGTGGGGTCGGCGACGTTTCGGCCCTGAAAGCGTAGGATACTTTGGCAACGCTTCGTAAGATGAGTAAGACGGCACTCTGAGTAACTAGAGAAAGACGCAAGGAAACTGGCTGAAGTATTTCACTTATTAGGAGCCGACATAAACTACTCAAAGTACTAAGGTACTGTTAAAGTGCTTAATCACCTGCTTCTGCGTGTTCATTCACTTGAGCATGACTTGATCACTCTTGTAAGGGTGATGAAGGCAGGAAGGGCACGTACAGCCATTACAAAAGTAAAGTGTACCATCTAGTTACACATGGTTAACTACGTGCAAGAAAGTTCTGGAGAGCGTCAGCAGTAGGGCGTATTGTGATGAAGCTCACTGGATGACTACAAGGCCACAAAGTGCAGAACATCACCGTGTGGGGGAACAGTGTACAAGTTGCCGGTATGGCAACTTGTACACTAGAGCGTTACGACAGCAACGCTGAGTCTGATCCCGTCCATGTACCAGGCATTGAGATATGTTTTTATCACATATTGGATCGGCCTCCTTTATGCCTTCATGTACTTGGTTTACAACCAGTTAAAGAGACCACTGCCCAAGGCACGTTTCAGTGGCTCCCCCGTAGAAACTTTGCCCTATAGGTAATAAATAAGACGGCGTATCTCTTTCGCTCGATTCAGAGAAACGAGGTCGGCCATGACACTCTGCACAAGGAGCACATTCCTCCAGAACAAATATGATGTTCTGGTGGTAAATGCTTCTCTGCTCCCTTAACCTGCGTGACATTCGTGTCACAACAACAAAAATAAATGATGGAGAAGTGATGGTGACATGGGATGTTTCACCGTGGCAGCCACAGGACGCTACCCCACTTCACAGATGTTAATATGAGAGGATGAATTAATGGTGTGCGCGAAGGCGAAGACAGGTCGGAGTTCTGTTTAGAGCTCTTCGAGGATACCAGTGTCTTGCACGAAAGCAAAAAGGCAGCGAAGAGCCCGGCACTGATGCACTGATACGCAGGGGAGCTCCATGGGCCAAGTACTTTGGACAAGCTGAATGGTCTATGGTCAAGGAGCTCAAGTTGGCGTCGAAACACCCGGCGTTCGCACGTGTACCGGTCACAGTCCTCGATGATATGGGGAATCGTAGCTGGGGTGTGGCAAGCTGGACACAGCGTCGTGTACTGTAACCCAGCCCAACCTGGAACACAGGGGTGAAGGCGACGTTGAGTCGTAGGCGCCGCAGAAGTGACGTAAATCTGCGAGGGAAGCCACCTGGCATCTTAAATGATAATGACGGGTCCACTGCATGGAGGAGTGATCACTGAATGATGTCATGGCGTCATTGTTGGCGGGCTAAGGGTGACACCAACGCAGACAAATAGAAGCGTCTATCTCCATTGGAAAGGATGATGGCGCACGACTCTGGAGATACGGTGGGCCGCCGCCGCCGCCAAATCGTCGCCCTGAATTCCAGTGTGGCCGGGGACCTACTGTGGGGTCAACCTGTGTCCTCGTTCCCCAAGAACCTTCAGCGCCGTCAGGATACTCACTACGACCGGGGCCAAAAAGCCGCGGATGCCATTGCTTCCTACACATTACAGGGCTGATTTTGAGTCAGTGTATATCACCAGGAGCGAGGAGGGTAGTTGAAGACAGACTTTAGAGATAGCAAGATGGCATACAGCTCCGCAGAGGTCGACGAGGTGCGATGCACGTCTTCACACTTACGCCGCAGCTTAAAAGAAATGGAGCTGCAGGTGCCCACCAGGGAGACCACATAGCTGCAGACACCATCCAGTTAGATGAAGAAGAAGAAGAAGTGGGATGTGACAGGCGAGACCCACATGATATTGACTCGTCCGGTATGACAGAGGTAGCGGAGGAGCCATCCGACGTAGACGAACCATCTGTGAACACAGCCGTGCGGCCTCTGTACTTTGTGTCCATCATTTACCAAGTAGATACCTTGAGAGCCGGAACGGGGATCTGGCTCTTCGGCCCCATGAGGGCAGGGATGTGTGTTGAGAGGGATGGACTCGGCAGTGTCCATGGTGTCACTGAAGGGGCGGTCGAGGCAACAGTAAAGCCAGGGATGTTGACAGATGCTGCTTTAACACATAGCGAGAGTTTACTGTTCTTCCCCCTACGTAGCTTTTGAACCAGAGGGTGGCGCCCTCTGGTTCAGAAGCTGGCGCCAGAAGCCGGTGCCAGGATTCGAACTCGTGTCACCTCCCAGTCTCGGCGTGGAAATGGATCATCGTATCCACTATGGCACGGGAGCTGGTAATCCGTTAGATTAAACGTAACCGGGACATCGAACACAATGTTATCGACGCATTAACGCTGAGATTTGAGCACCCTTTAAAGAACCCTCAGGTGAGCAAAAATAATGTCCAGCATTTCCGGTATTTTATTTATTTATTTATTTATAATGCATCGCCATGACGTCGCCGTCGGAGCAGTTTCAGTACTCACGGTGCCGACTTTCTGCTCATGTGAGCGTCTCTTACATTTATGACTTGGAGCAGAGCAACCCTTTGAAACAGTTGTGTTCGTAATTCTACGTTTCGTTGCCTCCGGTACTGTGATTCTCCCAGTTGTCTGAGTGCATGGTAGGGAAGATCCGAACGACCCCTTCGTAATAACGAACACTAGAAATGATGACTCGCGGGTTCGCGTAGGCTGGCAGCGGACGAGAAAGCCTGAGCCAGGAACGCTCAGCTTGCAATTTAATCCGGCACGGCAGAGGCTAGTATGCTAATAGGCAGCGCGCAGCTACCAGGGTAGAGCAGTAAGTGCTTTCTCCACGTACTTGTGCAGCAACAGAACCAAACTCGGGATTAGTCCCGAGCACATCTGGTAATGGGCTCGCCTTTTAATACCGTGCATGGGGGAAATTGTTTAGCGGACTATTAATTACCGTTGCGATGCATCCGGCCGTGATTGCGCTACGAAGCAAACATGCGGAACGCTCTCGAACGCTTGGCCGATGTCCCTTGGCCCAGTTGTCTTGGAGGTATCAGTTAGGACGTGAGGATTGCACAAATTGCAGCCCCTTACTTCTGTGACGGCTGTTACGTAGAGTTGTTCACCTGACGGTGGGGGACGATGAAACATTGCAATTCCGATTAAAGTCCTTAATACCCTACACTCTAAAAACAGAACTTCACCACATAGCACGCTGTGCGCCAACCATTGCAAAGAATGGATGGGGTTATCGCTTCCGATTCGAAGCGAAATGGGGCGTACGCTTTTTTGTCGCAATTTTTCTATATCCAAATTGCCACAAAAAGGCGTACGCCCACCTCTCTCTTCGAATCAGAAGCGATAACCACATCATTCGTGGCAATGGTTGGCGCACTGCGTGCTATGCGGCGAGGTTCTGTTTTTAGAATGTAGCCACACTTCAAAATTAATGCATTATACGGAATGGCAGTAACTTCACCTCCTAACCAACCATAATCTCGAATGACATCGTTCCCTCCCCTGATTTGTTGAAAACAGGAGGCGTACGCCTTCTTTGTGACAATTATGCAGGGCATAACTGCAACAGAAAAGGCATACACCTCCTGTTTCCAACAAATCATGGGAGAGAACGATGTCATTAGAGATGTTGGTTGGTTAGGAGGTGAAGTTACTGCCATTCCGTTTAATGCATTAAGTTTGAAGTGTGGCAAGGGTATTAGCTTCAGCATCTGCGTAGCACCAGATCATTGGTATAGCAGATATACACTCTTAAACTTCACCGCATAGCCCGCTCCTAGCCAACCATCATCTCGAATGATAACGTTATCTGCCCTGATTTGTTGAAAACGGGAGGCGTACGCCTTTTTGTGACAATTATGAACCGCATGAGTGTCACAAAAAGGCGTACGCTTCCCGTTTTCAACAAATCAGGAGAGGCAACGATATCATTCGAGATGATGGCTGGCTAGGAGCGTGCTATGCGGTGAAGTTCATTTTTAAGAGTGCAGGATTACACTAAAAATCTAGATGTGGCGGGTTCAAATTTGTCAATGTGGGTCATTAGGCAACTTTTAGCTTTGTCGTCCTACCATGTAAAATGGTAAATAAACAAATTGATATTTAACCAGGCCACCGGCTGGCCTGTCTTATTGCAGCTGACCGGCTGGCCTGTCCCTAAAAGCCCTTTACGAAAAAAAAAAAAAGATACCTATCCAAACGGCAATTGTGTCCCCTGACAGACGATGACGGAGGGTATCCTTTTGGGGTGTCGCTCCTTTTCGGAAATGGAGATGGGCCATGTCCTTTGCGATTGGCAATGAACAGCCTGGAACGCAGGGCCAGCCGATGATTCGCGGGCTACATTGAGTAGAAATACTTTATCCTGAGGTTTGAATATTGTTCGGTAGTGTTGAATAGTATTAGTCTAGTTTTGACATCTAAGATCCAGAATGTACAACGCAGATTTATCCAAATCTATTATGACACATATTTGGGAAGGCGTTTCTATTATGAATACTTGAGAATATCGCTGCCATATGGAATCGTTAGTTTGTAGACGTACAACTCGTGACTTGGTCTTCTTTTACAAGTATGTGCATGGCGTTTTTGACTCTGAATGTTTGACCCGAGCAATTTGTTTCAATGCTCTCGCTAGACATCGTCAGATGTTCCAAGTGACTCGAGTGAATTTACTAAACCCAATAATACAGTTTCAATGTTTATTTAATAGGGTGCATGATGTTTGTGATACTGACCCGTTTATTTCAAACATTTAAAAAATTCCAAAGGCTCTTTACCAGTACTTGATAACTTAATTTTCTGTTGTGTATATCTGTTTTACTGATTGTCATTGTCCCATTGTTTAGGCTCTTGGGCCGTTTATGGGCAAGTTAATAAAATGAAATGAAATGAAAATGTACTACTTTATAATTTTCTCGCGATGCGCAAAAACCGTTTCCTAAACTTATTAGAACCCCTAATCACTCCTAATATGAGCGGCTTTCAATCCTTTACGCTCGCACGAAGGTCGTGTCCTGTGTATCCAATGAGTTTGCAGTGCAAAGCTGGGAACTTCCGCTAGTATAGTTATAAACTACGAGATATATCCGTTGAACTATCTAAAGAAAATGCGCACATATTTAGAAATTTAAACTTTACTGCTGGGAAATATGTTGTATCGCTCTGTCGTTTCTTGTCTGAACAGCTAGCGCCACATCCCTGGCAACGTGCGCTGAGTGAAACAGTCAAAGGACATCGGCAATGCCTTGTGTCCGCGTCGCAAACGAAGAGACGAGACGCGCTTAAATTAAAAAGACGAGAGAGACATAGATCGTGACTGCTGAACGGTCACTGCAAAGCACAAGGGCACTTCACTGATGCTTTCAAATACTTGGCCTATCCTTAAAGCTAAGCAACGCGGTTCCCCTTCAGCCTATCGTTTTCATTTCATTCTATTTATTTCATTTATTCAATTTCATTCTACCTGTCTACAGTGGCGTGGTTGAGTTATATATCGCTTGAATTAAGACAGCTGTAAAAAAAAAAAAAAAAGAGCAGACAGAGGCGGGACTCGAGCATGCGCCTCTTGACGCACTCTTGGAAATGAGCTTCACCGCATAGCACGCTCCTAGCCAACCATCATCTCGAACGATATCGTTATCTGCCCTGATTTGTTAAAAACGGGAGGTGTACGCCTTTTTGTGACAATTATGAACAGCATAAGTGTCACAAAAAAAAGGCGTACGCCTCCCGTTTTCAACAAATCAGGGCCGATAACGATATCATTCGAGTTGATTGTTTGCTAGGAGCGTGCCATAAGGTGAAGTTCATTTTTAAGAGTGCGAGAAGTCACACCGATGCGGCGTAATCAATAACGCACTTACTTGGCCAGCAATGAAGAGGTACGGGTTCGATTTCTGTCACTCTCTCGCTTTTTCAATGACTGCGCCTTACTTCATTTCCATTTGTTACAACATCCACTCGTTAGTGCTCCACGGTCGTGCTAAATGGGTGGGACACCGCGGCATCAAATGCCAACACGCAGTCTGATGTTTTCTCCGAGTTTTCTGATAGGCAATCGAAACAAGCAGCGGCTCAGCCCCCTCGGAAGCCGCCCTTGGACTCGTACTACACTCTTAAAAATGAACTTCACCACATAGCACGCTCCTAGCCAACCATAATTTCGAACGATATCGTCATCTGCCCTGATTTGTTGAAAACGGGAGGCGTACGCCTTTTTTGTGACACTTATGCTGTTCATAATTGTCACAGAAAAGGCGTACGCCCCCCGTTTTCAACAAATCAGTGCAGGTAACGATATCATTCGCGATGATGGTTGGCTAGGAGCGTGCTATGTGGTGAAGTTCATTTCTAAGAGTGTAGCTTCCACTGCCTCCTCCGTGCTGTCCTCTCCCCATCAGCCCTCTCCGTTACACCGGTCATGGCCACAGCAGCTTCACAAATGTTAACGGGAACTTTTTTTTCTTTAAAAAAAGGTAAAATCCCGTTTTAGCTGCGCGACACAATTTAGTTTCTCGCAGGGCTATATAAAGTGCATTCTCATCACCTTTGCGCTGCTTGACGCACAATTTCTCTTTTTGCAGCGCAGCTAGCTCGAGCGTCAGCAGAAACGCTCCGAGACACGGGGTTAGACAGCATGCGCGTTGCGCACCGAGATTAACTATTAATTACGCGCTCCGTAGGAGCAGCGCAACGACGACAGATGTTTCCGAAAACGTGCAGTTGCATTGGGAAAAGGGAGGAATTGTGTGAGCGCACCCGGCCTGGATGCGTTGGCACGGCAACAATGAGTTGGTACTGGCCGCGCTGTTTCAGTAGCAGTAAGCTTGCAAGAGCATCAGACCGCGCGCGCTCAAAGTGGAAGGTGACCCAGGTTCGCATGCGCACCCTTAGAAATGAACTTCACCGCATAGCACGCTCGTAGCAAACCGTAATCTCGAATGATATCGCACTCTAAAAACAGAACTTCACCGCATAGCACGCTGTGCGCCAACCATTGCCGCGAATGATAGGGTTATCGCTTTTGATTCGAGGAGAGAGAGAGAGAGAGGGGGGCGTACGCCTTTGTGTGGCAATTTGGATATATGAAAATTGTCACAAAAAGGCATGCGCCCCCCTCTCTCTTCGAATCAGAAGCGATAACCATATCATTCTTGGCAATGGTTGGAGCACAGCGTACTATGCGGTGAAGTTTTGTTTTTAAGAGTGCGTTATCTGCTCGGATTTGATGAAAACGAGAGGCGTACGCCTTTTTTGTGACAATTATGAACAGCACAAGTGTCACAGAAAAGGCGCACGCCCCCTGTTTTCAACAAATCAGGGCAGGTAATGATATCATTCCATATTATGGTTGGCTAAGCGAGTACTATGCGGTGAAGTTCATTTTTAAGAATGCGAGCATCGGTTGTGCTGTTTAGATAGTCTTCTTTGTTTTCAGACGCTATAGAGTGCAGTTTCCCATGAAGTCGCCCCAGGACGCACGATTTCTACCGAGCAATATGGCGCAATATCGGCAATAAAACGCCACCAACCAACCAATCAAGAGCAGTAAAAGTCCGATAAATGCGAAAGTGTAGGGGCCAACTGATGCAGTGCGTAGATATATCCAGCACCGTGTGCCGGAGATTTTCGGCGCTCGTTAAAGAACCCATGGTGGCTGAAATTATCCACAGTCCTACCCAGCGGTACGTGCAGCATAAAGCCACACGAGTGTGGACGGACTCACCTTATGTGTAAATCTACTCTTAATTATTATTATTATTATTATTATTATTATTATTATCGCGTAGAAACAGTCTCAAAACAGAACCTCACCGCATAGCACGTTGTAAGCCAACCGTTCACTCTTAAAAATGAACTTCATCGCGTAGCACGCTCCTAGTCAACCATCATCTGGAATGATATCGTTATCTGCTCTGATTTGTTGAAAACGGGAGGCTCACGCCTTTTCTGTGACAATTATGAACGGCGTGAGTGTCACAAAAAAGGCGTACGTCTCCCGTTTTCAACAAATAGTGTCAGGTAGCGATACCATTCGAGATGATGGTTGGCTAGGAGCGTGCTATGTGGTGAAGTTCCTTTGTAAGAGTGTTGGCACGAATTATAGGGTTATTGCTTCTGAATTGAGGAGAAAGGAGGTGTACGCCTTTTTATGTCGATTATCGCATGTCCAAATTGACACATAAACGCGGGCGCCCTACCCCTCGCTTTGAATCAGAAGCGATAACCCTATCAGTCGTGCACTCTTAAAAATGAACTTCACCGCATAGCACGCTCCTAGCCAACCATTATCTCGAATGATATCGTTATCTGCCCAGATTTGTTGAAAACGGGGGGCGTACGCCATTTCTGTGACACTTATGCTGTTCATAATTGTCACAGAAAAGGCGTACGCCCCCTGTTTTCAACAAATCAGGGCACATAACGATATCATTCGAGATAATGGTTGGCTAGGAGCGTGCTATGCGGTGAAGTTCATTTTTAAGAGTGTGGCAATGGTTGGATCACAGCGTGCTATGCGGTGAAGTTCTGTGTACAGTTTTTTTTTTTTTTTTTACGGTGTATACAGTATCGCAGTGTATATTGCAGTGCACATTTTTTTTTTACAGTGTATACTGCAAAACTTACCGAATTATCTGTCTCTTGAGTGACTAAACTAGGTGGCTGTCGACGCTAGAAAATCGAGCGGTTCGGTGAATGAAAGTGGATGCGGGAGCCTCGGATCGTGAGCCCACATTTTCAACGCAGAATTGTTATTTCACTGGCACGCTTCGAACGAGAGACTTTTTACGGCGCTGTGAGACGTGTATTTATCCCAAGACTGCTGGTGTGAACTTGGCCGAGCCGATTACTTGACGGCATTGTACTGCGGCATTGTAAACAGAAGGTGCATGCTTTACGGAGCCTCAGCTGTGCCAGAATCATATAATCCACAGTCCAACCAATGTGGCATCCTTAATGGTTATTCTCGTCTCGCAGCTCGTGGTATTATATTAATGCCCTTGGTCTAAGACTCTTGAATAAACTATCTCGGACCCTCCATTTATTCTTTCTTCTGCTCAAAGGTGTCTGTTGGACAGGCACAAATATCCATTATGAAAATACTTAAAGAAGATAAGGGGATGAGAGCGCCCATTTATTTGGAGAAAGCAAGCCACCACAGCACTCGTATCGGGAAGAGATTGGCGCAGATACCATCCATATATACAGAGTAGAGCGGAAGCAATAAGAGGCATCGTTTACTAGACATGTTGGAGAGAGGGTCAGTGCTTTCTAAGTCGCTATAAAAAAGAAGAGGCCCACGGGAGGATTAATTGCATACGGGATGTTGAGGATGCTTTATGTTGACTAATCGTACGAAAGATTGATCACCGTTGATCGCTGAAGCCGTCCTCGCGCGACGATTCGACGAGGAGGTACGTATATACCGTGCGGTGAGTACCGCGTTAGAAAACAGTGCGTGTTATCAGGTGTGTTTCGACAGTGTTAGCGACGTGCTGCATGATTTCCCAACGAAGAAGCTAGAGCTGAGTAACCGCTGCTTCACGGGTTAACACCGCATAGCAACCTGTGAGCGGCGTGTTGGTAAATGGGGAGAGGATAGCAACAAAAATTGGAAGAGAGTGAGAGTTAGTATACGTCCTGGGCCGGCTTCAGGGGCAACTTCCGACTTCATTATGCGGGCATCTTTCTGAATAGGCTCCCCAGGGAAAACCCCGGACAGCGTAGCCCGTGGAGGGATTCGATCTTCCACTTCCCAACATGACCTTGCTGCTGCGGACGTTGTATTCGCTGAGCCACGCCGTTTATGATGGTTCTGAAACATGTGCTAAACATTTATTTCATATCGCCTTCGACACGGCGAATTCGCTCGATAAGACATCAAAAATACGAAGGAAAATGCACCGTTCAGGTAGGCGCACCGTTCAGGTAGTTTTTCTCGAAATGGCAATGCTTGAAAAGCCGTAAACCTTTAATGTTTATAGATGGTGCGGTATAATGAAATGTCGCTTGCAACGCGCTCTTACGCCATCTCGTTTTCATTATAAGAAATGGTAAGAACGTTTCTTCGCTGGTCATCCCAAAGAAACCGCGAAGGTGCTGTCCTGTAAAGGGTACTCTGCCGCATGCTGGTTCTATTTGTGGCAGAACCAACTTTACTTTACTAGCCCAACTTCGAGCGACTTTCTTTCAGCATACGTACGCCTCTTTGTAGCAACTTGGATATATGGTAATTACTTTTACCACCCGTTTACACCCTTTATCAGATGCTATGTTGACCTACACTCTTAAAAATTAACTTCACCGCATAGCACCATCCTAGTCAACCATCATCTCGAATGTAGGAAGGGAGTTGCCTCAGGACAGAAGCCGCCTGGCGGCTTCTGTGCTGAGGCAACTCCCTTCCTACATCTCTACCGGTTCGCTGGATTTCCACCCATCTATCATCTCGAATGATATTGTTATCTGCCCTGATTTGCTGAAAACGGCAGGCGTACGCCTTTTTGTGACACTTATGCTGGTCATAATTGTCACAAAAAAAGGCGTACACCTCATGTTTTCAACAAATGAGGGCAGATGACGATATCATACGAGATGATGGTTGGCTAGGAGCGTGCTATGTGGTGAAGTTAATTTCTAAGTGTGTAAGTGGTAACTATGGAAGTTACCACATTTTCACGGCCTTTTTCATTATACTGTATGACCTGCGTAATTTGTTTTCCTCTCATGTTTTGTGAAAAGTGTATGTACTTCAACTAACATCCTCTGGGTTTAGTATAACTTCTGAGTTCTACGGAGTAAATGGAGCACTATGTACTATCCATGCCACTCACCACGTGACGTACTACACTCTTAAAAATGAACTTCACCGCATAGCACGCTCCTAGCCAACCATAATCTCGAATGATATCGTTATCTGCCCTGATTTGTTGAAAACGGTAGGCGTACACCTTTTTTGTGACAATTATGAACAGCATAAGTGTCACAAAAAAGGCGTACGCCTCCCGTTTTCAACAAATCAGGGCAGATAACGATATCATTCGAGATTATGGTTGGCTAGGAGCGTGCTATGCGGTGAAGTTCATTTTTAAGAGTGTACACAATACAGAAACAAAGTACGCGTGAGTAGGAAGTCGGCAACTGCTGTTGACAGAGACTGGTGACACTCTGGGGTCCTACAGACCAGGGTTTCCTCCAGTAGGTCTCACAACAATATGCATATATGCATATATTTCACTCACTAATACAGCTGATTACGTAAACAATATTCGAGCAATGTGCAACGGGTAGTTTTGCTGTGGTATTCGACTCTACGCATCGTCCTTCTGTAGTGGTGTTTATAGAAGAGCACCCGAAATTTACAGTCATTGTTTGGTAAATAACATGGGATAGCTATACCGCAATGCCTTTTAGAGACTTTGACCACGCCCCCAATACCCATCCTCAAGCACCGTATTGGCTGACGTGTAGGCACTATGCCGCTCACGGCCATACAATTCCTTATAATATTATAATAATATTAACATAGAATACTAATAGTTATACTATTTAGCAAATCCTTTGTAACACCCCTGGTGGAACAGCGCACGCTGAAAGAGGAACTTCATCGCATGACAATGTCAGGCCCAGCCAGTGCGCGTGCGCGGTATCGAGAGCACCCCGATTCCTATTGTTATCATTGTTGACACAGCGTAGTTTTGGTTTAGGCTCGCCAGCACAGGAATAATTGCTCAATTCAGCCTGACAAAGTTATGCGCTTTTATATATTAGTAGCAGTGGGTTGCGAAATCTACACTACATTTACACAGCCAGATCGCATAGCATTTCATTGGACAAAGGAACGATATGCATGCTATTTTTAGCTACGTCATTCTACCAGCAGAGAGCTATCTTTTGTGTCGGCGGTGCACGCGTTCTCCAGCTTTGAAATAATAATGTGAATGTCATAGAACCATCTATGTTGAAATAGCTTTCTCTTTGAGCACGACAAAGGCATATTATGTGCGCGGAAAATAGGTGCTTCCATTACGTAGAATAATCGAACCATATGAAATTCTCAAGTTGCATGTTTCTAAGGCGATGTACGCGTTTGTTAGACGAAACCTTAAATATCTGCATAGTGTTGTCCGATGAATTTTGTAAACAATACTAAATAAAGTCGTCATAGGTCTCAAGGTTTCATAAGTTGAGAGAAAGTAAAGTTGAAGTCTTCCAGAAAAAATTCGTGGGCGGTGACACACTACGAAAAAAGCTGAATACGATTTGATACGATTTTAAAAATTCTTCGCTTGACTTTTATCGCGACCGTACTTATTCGGTGGGCGCGAAAAATTACATTAGGAAATGTTATGAGTGGAATAATTTAGCACAGGGTGAAGACAAATTATTTTTCAGGAAATGAATACAACTAGACATTACTCGACAGTAGCCATCGGTTAAATTTCATTTCTTTCGGCACACACCAGGTTTTCTCTTTTCGTATTATTTTTTGCAGATAGAAGTTTTACATGAAGTAGTCATCTTAAACAACGCACTAAATAGATAACGGCTCTGGCAATTTTATCTACATTTTTGTGCACAATATGGCTTTTATGTCGCAATAAAATTCGTAAAATGATTAGGGTAAACGAAACTTTCGAGCTCGAAATTGCAATACCTCTACTATGTCGTCACACTTTTCCCACTGAACGGTGTACCACCTCTTGTACAACCGCAGTGTCAAACAGCGTCGCTGTTCTTGCGGAAAGGGAATGGTGGCCATCTTTTTGTGACACATTAAACAGCGTCACGAAAAGTAGCACCACAAACTTCTATTCTGCCACGAAGTAACGTCATCCCGACCAAAGGTTGTACAAGGCCGTGGTATACCTGGAAAGTATTGCTGTTGACCAATTTGGAGCGAGGTTAGCTCTAACTTACCTAGCGGCAGCTTGTCGGGTCCCGCCCGTCCTAGATTGGCACACCACCACAGCACCGCGAGCCAAGTTCGCATTTCGGCCCACCTCATCTCGGCACGCACACTCACACACACCCACACCGAAAAAAAATGCTTCACCTCAATCCAGTCTGAGTTGCATTGGGAAGTTTTTGTAGCACCGTGACACCATCTGGACACCCGTTCGTGTCACCCATCGGGGTTACACCCACGAGCAAACGTCTCTTTGCAACACGCTTCATCCCGATTTTGAACGCCGCATCGCTATGGCAATTCTTTCAAAAGCAGACGACAGAAACGCGCAGAAAGCAGACGATTCTGCAAGCGCGAGCAGACGACACTTGGAAGCTCGGAGCAGACGACTCCTTGCAGCATGAGGAGGATTTCGGAGCGAAAACTCGCGGCGGGAGACTCGGTGGGTCGGCGCGTGCGCAGAAGAGGGTGCTCTTTTGGACGAGGGTGGGAGGAAAGGAGTATGACGGGATGGGTGGGAAGAAGGCTTCTTCACAAAGCCGCGCGACTGGAAGCAACACATTGTTGTTTACGGAACGGAGAGTAAGAATCAATGCAAGAGATGGAAGATCGTGCCGTTTTAAAGCGCCGAGTGCGATGGACGAAATTGATAAAGGATTATAAGAAACGGATGAAAGGGTGATTCAGATGTGTATAGGCGGATCAAAAGTCTAGTACATATGTGTTTGTGCGTGTTTCTATTTAAAAACTGTGTTTGTGCATCGTAGGGACAGATAAAGTGCATCATGGACAAAGGGCCTGTACCTGGGCAACGCATGAAACACACGCACACACTTGTGTGTATGTGTTTTCTGCGTTGCCCAGGCTCAGATTTTTGTCCATGACGGAGCTCGTCCGCTAGGTGGCCTGCATCTAAGCCAGCCTATCGGACAGATGAAGATGTCACTGTGTAAAGGCAGGAATACAAACTGCAGCCGATACAATTGCAGTCGCTTCTTGTAGTTAGGAGTTGCAGTTATTTGCCTGCAAAGGGGCTGTCATTGGCGGTATCTTAGCAACGGCTTCTTATGACGATCAGACCTTGTGGGTGTGCTCGTCATGCTAAAGCTCATGACCAACTAACGTAGTTAGCCCGACAATCCTTTGTAGTATTCCCGAAAGGACAGCCTACAATACTTCCTTCACAGTGACAATGCACACTTCAAGAAAAAGCTTACAGCTCACAATTCAAATAACTTACAATAGCCGGTCGTCATGACGTTGACAATATTGTCGAGCTTCATCGACCTGTCGTTCCTCTAATGCCCACAAAGGACCGGAAATGACGTCACTTTGTCTAAAGCATTCGTTTCATCCCCAAAGCATTTTCGTGAAATCATACTTCGTAGTAACAGCGTTGTAAGAGCAAGGATACCCAAGGCGTAAGAATAGAGCATGTCTGCTGTCTGATGACCTATGAGCATGTCTGATGCTTTCCTTGCAGATTTTGCAAACAGGTGTCGGCACAATGCCTCCTGAAGTCGACCCAGGACGCATACTATAGCCTTCTCTCCCATACATTCGTTATGTCTTCTCTCCATCTACCTGCCTCTGTATACCGCTCGCAGCGACAGTCGCTTCGCGGTGCTAGCATAGAATAAAGAAATAAATAACTCCCACTGATCCCGCATTGGCTAGGTGCCATCCCTCCAGGACAAGAAGAAGCAGGAGAAGAAACAGGCCCTGCAGGCAAGAGGATGCGAAGTAAATTGAGTACAAGTGCAAAGTAAGACGGAGTGAAAAGTCTTCAAGTGCTTCAAAGTCAGTAAACAGAAGAAGGCGATGGCGGGGTATTTCCGTTCACTTTGAAGCTCTCCAAGACTAATGGCGGTCCGTTGGGATCCCCCCGTCTGCAGACTTAACCTGTCAGAGTCGTTCAGGCAGATATCAACAGCCAAGTCCCAAATGGCTGGCAACTCCTGGCCCAGCGCAATTTGCTGCGGCGGTGCGTCGGGATAAGCTTTGACAGTGCAAAATTGGATCCAGCCCCCGCGCGCGAATAAGACAAAGGATAAATAGAAAACACATATCGGAAATGCCTTGTGCATAAGGAAGAAAACAGCCTCGGGAAGAGACAAAGAGTGGAAGCAATACAAATTCTCCGAATACGAAAAAAAAAAGAAAAAAGAGAGAGATCATTGTCGGTTTCAGGTATTGAACCAGGTGCCGTCTGATTACCGCTCAGTATAACCCAACCAGCGCAATCCATAAAGAGGATGGCGTGCTCGCTATGTATCGTTAGTAGCACCTGCAATTACAACTTAGCTTCTAGCGGCTAGAGACAAGAAAACGAGCCATCATGGCCCGCCTACGCAACCACTTGTTGTCTGAGGCTTTCTGTTTGCGCTTTCTGTCGTCTGCAGCGATACACGGAAGCAGACGACAACGGTACTTGATGTGTGACACTGCGAAGGAGGGGTTGGACTGATGTAGCGGAGATGTCGGTCTAGATGCAGCGCCGCCTTGCAACGTTGCTTAGTGACTTTCAATGTTTTAGCCGTTGCCTTATGCTAGCACTGGTTAGCAAGATGCGGTTAAACAAGGAACGTGAAAAATAAGGAGCGGAGCTGCTGTGATGCCAGCGCGTGTAGAAAAAAGATTTGAGAGAGTTTTGCAGACGACAATCATGGACACGGATAAGATACATTTCCCTCCAAGTGGCCGATTATTGAGTGGAGTTGCTTACGTCCTTGTGTAGGGTGCAGTGGAGGGCTAGCCTGCTCTTGAGATGGGTAGCGTGACGCTTTTACTCGCTTTATCGCGAGTTTCATCGATTGACAAGATATTTCAAAATATTAAGAAAAAGGATCACGCCATGTGAAGAGTTCTGCTACCTTCATGAAAATCAAGACAACCTGTGTCGGACCCCCAGGTAAATATATTGCCATCAGCAGCCAGACGAGCCGTCGACAACAGTGTTTCGGCAACCGTTCAGAATGTCTAACCAATTGTCCCCTCTTTGATTCACATCGGAACGGCAGCAGAAATTATCCGCGTGAGGCCGACTGCTATCGCCGCCGCGTGACTGGCTCCCAGAGACGCGATCGATGTTGTCGGATGAAGGCAGCGGGAACCTGCGAAGCAGCCACTGCGACACAGCAATTAACAGGCCGCCAACACTGTGGCCCGACTGCAGCGCCCCAGTGGAGAAAGCGATAACTAACTGCCTAACGCCTGCATCTGAAAGCCAGTGCAGCGTTCACAAAACAACGGTTGGAAGAAGCCATTTGGAGAAATGGGAAGAAATTTTGTTGGACGCCCACTCCGGCTACGTCCTGTGCCGGCTGTGCCGTAGACGAGTTTTCTTCTTCTTCTTCTTCTTGTGTTCCTCGTAGACGCGTTCAGACATGCCGGCACCATCCTCTCTGACCAAGGACGCGCGAACCGACCGAGTATCGTCTCGCCATCGATCAGCACTCGGTACCAGTTACGATACCAAAGGGGGTCATCGCCCCTCACGTTTACGTTCTTGTGAGCCGGTTTCACAAATTGGTGAAGGACGATATATTAGATTAATTTCGATTTGATTACCACATGTTTCTCAGGTGTGGTGTGTTCCGCCACAAGTGCCACGCATAGTCATGTCGCTCCCCCCCCCCCCCTCATCTGACAACGTGAGGAATCAATTTTTCAGCACAATTAATGTGCTTGTGCTGCTTATGACTACACTCTAAAAACAGAACAGAATTTCACCGCTTAGCACGCTGTGCAGCAACCATTGCCACGAATGATAGCGTTATCTCTTCTGATCTGAACAGAGATGGGGGCGTATGCCTTTGTGGCAATTATAATATGTCTAGCTTGCCACAAAAAGGCGTACACCCCCTCTCTCTCACTCTCTCTCTTCGAATCTTTTGGGCTCTGAAGTTCACTTATTGATCGTTGTCGATTATACTCATGTTGAGTGTTGTTTCACAAGTGGTCAAATACATGCGCGTACATTACACCATAGAATATATATATATATATATGTTAGTACGGTAACACGAACCATATACAGCACACTCTAAAGCCAGAACACCACCGCATAGCACGCTGTGCGCCAACCGTTGCCACGAATGATAGCGTTATCATTTGTCGTTCGAAGAGAGAGGGGGCGTACGCCCTTTTGCGTTAATTACCATCTTTCTAAATCGACACAAAAAGGCGTTCGCCCCCCTCTCTCCCTCTATCTCTCTCTTGGAATCAGTTGTGACAACAGTATCATCGGTGGCAACGGTTGGCACACAGCGTGCTATGCGGTGAAGTAGTTCTGTTTCTGTCGGTGAAGTTATGACACGAAGCTTTGTTCACAATTTAGTTGAAACGCAGTTCATGAAGATCGTCTTCACGATCCTTCGTGGTCGGAGTCTGCAACCCCCAAAATGCCAACTCACTCCACTTGTAAGGTTTCAGAATCAATGCACATACTCACGCGGTCTATTCCACGTAATGAAGTCGGACATAAACATGTAAGATTACACTAAAACTAGAAACCTAAACTAAAATACCCCTAATTATCCTACGTCCACACAATCTTTCCTGTATTTAACGTCGCCGAATCTCCGCGTAGCTCATTTCCCCTAACACCCTTCTAATACCGGGCCGTAAAAACGTAACCTTTCAATTGGCGGAGGACGTAAATGAAATTAGACCCAGAGTGCACTTCGGCGCTCCTTCAATTTGGAAGGCGCCTGCGCCGCTCTCGACAATTAGAGCTATATTGCGAGCACCTCATTCGGGGGGCCCTTCAAGAAGAGACGTAAAAATGAAGATAATGTTATTTCTACGCGTGATTTGCTTGATTGGGCCTTCTTCAGTGAATTTGAGTGCTCGAAAAAAGGTGGTAGAATTAGCCCTAATTTGCGGCATGCGGAAGGAGAGACAGAAGAAGATGAGAGCGACGCGACACAAAATATTTAGCTGGATAAGAAAAGAATATAATGAAGGCGAGTTCGAATTTTTTGTTTCTCTCGTTTCTTCGGTGAATTTCTACATGCAGTTCTAGCGGGCAGCAATTAGAGAAGACTATTGCTAGAGCTCTGAGCTGGCGGTGCAGTCACATCCGCGGATCCGCGTGGACATTTTGATTTGCGCATCGAAGTCGAACGCTTTGAAATGCGGTTGAAATGCGGATACAGCCGTGCCACACTACCAAAAACGAAACCTGTATCTGAGTTGAGCCGCATTCCCCACACAAGACTTCAAGGAGTGCGGAGTTCAGCGGAGTTCAGCGGAGTTCAGCAAGGAGTTCATGGAAAAAGGAGGCAGACAAAGGTGGCCTCATGAAATCCGCCTGTGTGCCGACTTAAGCTGCGCCTATGGGAAACACGTGAAATCTTCACGAAATGATAAATTGCGAAATCCGACACAAAAGACAGAAATAACGTTCTTTCTCCCCGAATCCTCAATTATTCGACGAGTCGTGCTGAGCTCGTATTACACAAGGAGAAGCAGTCGGGAAAACACGGTCCGAAATCCTTTTATAATAGCGCCAAGACTTGCAATCCTCTGCTGTAGACTTATTTTATGCGCCTCGACTTTTCGTACGAATCTTATGTAACAATTGCAGCCAGAGTGGCAAAGTCCTCTTCATAACAGGATAAGCAGAACAGCTTTTGAAAAAAAAAGAGGGTTCGTACTAGAATGACGTGAATCAAAATAAGCCGGAGTATGAAACGAAAACGAATGGGAAGCGTTGCGTTCTGTGCAGCCTGCAACATACATTCGGAGGAAGAAACAGACGGATTAGAGAAGGGCGGAAATTATTTTACCGGGAGGGGGGGGGGGATATGTTTAGTAAGAAAAAAAGAAAGGTCAGTGGTCACCGTACACCCGTTCGCGAATTATTTAGCCCGGGGATTTAACTGAAACACCCGGTATACCATTGATGCAAATGTGTTTATGAATGTTTTGCATGTTATACGCAGCTGTAAAAATATGTAGTACAGCCATGTTCCCCCTTCAATCGCCTGCTTTGCTTTCTTCCATCACTGTGATAGTGATGAGACTTATGTAGATGTGAATAAACCATACTGCATTTCAAACTGGTTGCACAAGAAACTCGTTAACAACCGTGCTGGCCGTCGTTAGCGTCGACGCTGGCATTCCTGCTTCCTCGATTGCGGCCGTTGCAATGCGCCCATTATAATAATTGCTCCCCTCGGAAGCAATTTGGCCCCCTTGGAAAATCGGCCACTTCACCATATACGTTCAGTGATAGCTTCTTTCCTTCTGTTCTTCGTCTCTAGCAGTACGCGCTGAGTGCATGCATGCCCCAAAGGCGACGGAAATGCAACTTTCCTGACGGCGTATCGTCAACACCGCTCTAAAGTTCAACTGAACGAAAATGCTTCGCAGTCAACTTCCTGTGTGTGAATGTTAAGGGATGCGGAACAACATAACTTTTCTCAAGACAATGGTTCAGGGCAAAGATCAGTCAGGTCCAACTGCCGTATATACTATAATAATAACGTCATCTCTTTCTTCTGCGTGACTTGTAAAAAAAAAAAAGAAAAAGAAAAGGGTAAGCTCGACATTGTGACTTATGACGAAATCATTCCGCTGAAGTGCACGATATGTGAAGACAGCAGAAATATAAATATCGTGAGAATAACAATGTTTTCGTTCCGAAACTGTGTATAACCGCATGCGCTCGAGGCTTGGCAGGCGCCATTGTTGAGCCCAATGTTAGGGTTTTAATGTTGTCCACAAAGAACTGGTCTTGTTCTTGAACGTATAGTTTGGCCCGAGACATTATTGGTATTCATTTCATTTCATTATAAACGCCGTATACTTAATCTTGAATAACCCTGTATAGATAAACATAGAACAAGGAGCAAATACAAAAGTCTTTTAATAATATTTGCACAAGGCAATGTCATCCCACTCACTTTACTTAACCATGCACGCTTACGGCTCGCTTTATAGATGCAAAAGCGGCAAAGGAACCAAGGTATCCAAGAACTCGTCCAAATTTTTAATCAGACTAGCGCTTGTTTGCGAACCGAGAGTTGCACGCTGTACAATCTTGCAGGTTAGGAACTGTGTTTCTTTGCTCAAGATATAATATGAGGTGGAAGCATCACGGTTGGGTTCCGCGTTGGCAGGGGAGGAAAACCTGGTGCAAGAATTAATTACGTTCATATAGCTCGAGGCTGGAATAAGAATGGATTTGTTTGAGCAACGGAAGAGATTCACGGAGAAGCGGTTTCAGAAAGAAGGCCATATTTTTCAAAGGGGATTTCACGAAAAAGAAACGAAAGAACGACAGAGGGCGAAACGAAAAGTTGAAGGTAAAGATTCTTGGATGGAAGAAAGGAAAATATAAAACAAGAAGAAGTTGGTTTTGAAAAGAGTACTACTCAAGAACGTTTTGAACAGCTTAACGGATAGTACACCCCCGGAAAAGGAAGTAGGTATTTAGTAACTGTCACTTCGTTACTCTTAAGTATACTACTAGTGCATCGTCCGTATATTATGTATTTATGAGGAAAAAAAATAAGCCGAAGTTCTTTGACTGCACCTAATGCATGAGTTTGTAACTCGAATATCGCCATACCAGCATTGGGCGGCTGTTTCAGCTTTACTCGGTCTTATTATTTATTGATTTAGTGGAAGCAAACCCATTACACGCGGGAAGGAGCAGTACGAAGAGTAAAAAGAAATGCCATACGGAACTAACTTATTTAAACAAGTCCTAGCGAGAAGTTCATAAGAATGATCCACCATGTCCGTCGTAGAACCCATGTTTACTTTCACCTTACTAACCGTGCGAGTTGCTTAATCAGTAAATCAATTAGTTTATAAATGCCTTCCTTATTACTATCGTTATTATGTATTTTATTGTATTTATCGTTTCTATTATTTTTTACTCGTAATGATTTGATCTTTCATCTCTACGTATTCTCATACATGTGCATTTTCATTGGCATTCGCTGTACATTTGCATCTTGAACAATTCTTCGCCAACTTGCTGTGTTGACAATAACAGCTTATGTAAATTTTAACGACATGATGGCATCAATGGTCACAGGATTGTGAATAAACTTGTTGATGAAGCAACACAGCTTAAAAGCCACCTTAGAAGCTGTCTCCGTGTCTCTCGAGCACCACAGCTTGAGCCATCTTTGTCTTCTAATTATTTATGGCTCACGTTCAGGCCCTTTTAAACATATTTTACTATGCCTTGTCAGCTCCACCGTGCCCTATAGTTACCCTCGTCCAATCATAATCCTCTATTCCTCCGCTTCCCTTCTTTCTTCACCTCTTTTCCAACCAACATACGCGAACGTGTTTACATATTGCGCAACTGGAGGATATTAAATGCGAGAAACGAAGTCAGGTCCATTGGGCGATTTTTCTTTTTTCTCCCTGTTTTGTTTCTGTTGTGTTTCACGGGATATTACTGACCTTAGGATACACTCGTAAGGGGGGGAGCGATGTTGTTTTTATAACTCTCGCTCGAGCAGGTCCTGTCGTCCATATAGCTTTCGCAATTTGAGTAAAGAAAAAAAGTCGTGCAGTAGCAATTCTTGCCCCGTGAGAAGAGGGCGTTACTTACTTGCGGTACTTTTGTGGCTGTTTCTTGTAGTACCAGAGAGGCAGTTTCCGAAATGGCTGTATCGTCAAGGCCGACCCATTAAGAGCGTTCCGGATCACTGCAGCGGAAGTACGGGTCTGTTTTGCTGCGGGCTGTTGACTCCAGCGGCCTTCCCTGCGGGACCGTGGTTCTTTGCTTCGCTTCTCTGGCTCCGTGGAGTCCTAACTGCGGTCGTGTATGAGTGGTCTTGTTTAGCCTTGATCGAGGATTTTCACAGTAAACAGGCAATTCGTGGAAGTATTACCAATCGAAAACAGCTTAGAGAGGGTTGTGAAGCTTCGTTCCAGGTAAAAGGCGGCAAACTAAAGTAAGTATGATAACCGTAATGGTCATGCAGTAAGCAAATAAATGTAGAAGTCGCTTATGCATTCAAAGTCTTACAGCAAATAGGTAATAGATGCGCGGAAAATCGGCACGGCAAATACCATCCGACTGTGCGACACCACGCGAGGCCTCTCTGCCTGTGAAGCGACCGCGGGAGAGGTCACGCGTTTCCGAGAACCAATAGGAAAGACCGAGGCTCTCGAACCTGTGACGTCAGAACTTGGACCGGAAGTGTCTTCAAGGAAGCTGTAGTGTTTAACGCCCATTTCGGAGGCCGACGATCCCGAGTGAATTTCCCCACGCCGCAAAGTTACGGGGGGATTTGAACCCGCAACCTACACACTATACAGTTAAACTCCTTTATAGCGAACACCTTTTTAACGAAAATACCACTACAGCAAATTTTTTTGCGTTCCCGCTGGAGCCCTATAGGTCCAATAATGGACATCCTTTTTAACGAAAATACCTTTACTGCAATTTTTTTTTGCTGTCCCCTGAATTTCGTTGTAAAGGAGTTTGACTGTATTTGGAAAAATTCAGTGCAGGTTACAATCGTCATGTAGATGCTATTCAATACAGAGCCTGCGTTTCTTTTAATAAAAAAAAAAGAAAAAGAGGTCGTCATCAGGAACCACGAGAGAGAATTATGGAAACACACATAACACATACAATATAATGAACTGTGACCATCGGTATATCGAATTATCGATAGGAAAATTACGTCGTTATGCAGGAGCATTCCGGCAAAGGCGCATACGGCGGACGGGAGAGCGCTCTGGGAAGAATCGATTGCAAACGCTATTGCCAGCCACCAAACTATTCTCGGAATTTCCGGCACGTGCATTGACTACCGTCGCTATGTAAGAGTGGAAGAAGAACAAAAAACATTAGAATAAAAAAAATAATGGAGAGTAAATGAAAGGGCCGAAGTTTCTGGCGGGAATGAAGCATACGTAGCGTCGGAGGAATTTTCCGAAATATTCTTGCCTTTGACAGGTGCATCTGCAGCTGACTGCTGCGCATGAAGCTTCCATAAATAGCGTTTTGCATCGGATACGTAGAAACGAAAGAACGAATTCGGTTAATCAGGCAGAATGCGTTTGCGAACGCCATTTTGGGATACGCGTTTTCCAAATGCGAGCAATATGTTGAAGGTGAAACCGAATAAAGTCCGCGCTGACAGGACAAAAAAAAAAAAGTGATCGCCGTGAAGTAAGTTGGGACGATCGCATCTTTCTATATAACGAGAACTTCGCATGAACACGTATCGGAATTTGAGAACACTGGGGCTCATGCTTTTGATGCACGCGGTTGCGTCAAAATATTTTCGTCGTTTCCAATCGTGATCTTGTTGGCTTTCACATTTCAGTTGCGTGTGCCTGATAGAGAACATGTTTTTTTTTCGGAGCGTTCTAAATCGCTTCATTTCCGCTTAGGGCACATGCCCTTAATACTAGCACTTTATTTGCATTGCTCGCACTGCAGCGATACGATATTTTAACAAAAGCTGGCTCTTAGTTACACGACAACGGATGACTGCACTTATATGAGACATGGTGGTAGCGGCGGCGGTGACATGCTATTTCCAAGCGATCCTGCCTGCCTGCGTGGCGGCATGTTGCTCATGGGGGGGGGGGAGATCCTGCGCCTTGGGCCGACTTCACTGGGAACGGTGCCGACACATGTACCGGTGTCACTTCCCACATTCTTAAAAATGAACTTCACCGCATAGCACGCTCCTAGCCAACAATAATCTCGAATGATATCGTTATCTGTCCTGATTTGTTGAAAACGGGGGGCGTACGCCATTTCTGTGACACTTATGCTGTTCATAATTGTCACAGAAAAGGCGTACGCCCCCCGTTTTCAACAAATCAGGGCACATAACGATATCATTCGAGATAATGGTTGGCTAGGAGCGTGCTATGCGGTGAAGTTCATTTTTAAGAGTGCAGTCTTGGCTACGTGACATAACTGTATGTGTTATTTATAGTGCGTTTGTTGCTCTTCGTAAAAGCGAAAACATTCCTCTTAATAACATAATATGGCTTCTGTCTTCTTTCATTCAACGATTTATGTCTAAAATAAATAACGAAAAATAGCGCAGTTAGTGAAGCGAAAATAAAATTTACTGACTTTATTTAGCACTCCTGCGTTTGCTTCATTATTATTCGTTATTTTTTTAGGATCACCTAATTTCTATACATCATATATAAATACGTACTGTTCAATACTGCACGTCTTTCAAATCGGACGGCGTTTCGCTATTCAAAAAAAAAAAAAGCTTTAAATTTCGCCACAGAGGTCTCTCCATGCAGCAAAATGTGTCTTGCTCCTCAGACCATTCATGAAGTCCTGCGTTTGAACTGGAGCGCATAGGCTATTGTTCAGGCAAATGTTCCCTTTTTCGCCATTGTGTTCATTCCTCCCTCGTCCGTCCGTCGCTCAAGAACCCATTTAGGAAGGGCTGCGTGTTCCCTTGTAATGGCTTCTTAAACAACCGAATTACCGAAGGTTCTTTGTGGTACCTATTTTACTGCGCCTTAATGACGCCAGTTTCTTCACGCTCTCCCTGTCTTTTTCTTTTTCAACTACAAAAATGCCGAAGAAGTAACGATAATACGTGCATGAAGTTGCGAAATTTGCCGCGAAATATCGCCAACTCGGCACTTGATCGTGGCAGCGAAAAGGTATCATTGGAGGGATGTGCCTTAACTTCACTCGCCGGTTCACATATGCTGATTAGCTGATTAGTTGATTAGCTGATTAGTTCGGCAAGCTGATGAGTTGAAACTTTTGCCCTCTCCTACTACTACTTTCGTCCTCCTTTTTACTCTTTCATGGCATGTCTTACTTTCTCAGTTACTATTACCTTATTTCTTTACAGTTCTCATTTTATTACCTATTCATATATTTATTTCAATTGAATATGAATTTATTTGAATATATTTATTTGACAGTTGTCTCGCGACGTAAAGCCCCGAATCATTAAACTATTATTTGAAAGTGCGCGTCAACAGAAATATCTTTCTACGCGGTGCATTATGGAAGAAGAGACGCGAGCGGATAAGATACCGATATTATCCGTAGTGGTCGGTTTTGAAGATTTTCTGTGTAACACATTTTGTAGTGTGTGCTCACTAAGCAGGGTAAATCAAACGTGACTTTTCTCTGCAGTTGCTTTACGAATGTCAAATCCCATCAGCGGAACAGTCTTGTATACGTAACTCGTTACCGGGTAAAAGCATTTTTAAAGGTAAAAATAGTATAGGTACTGAGCAGGTGGTAACGAGTTACTTTTTTGAGGAACGGAGTAACGACCTATAGTTACGTTTCTCAAATTTGTAACGAGTACTGATTTCGTTACAATAATGGGCAACTCGTTACTGCAACTTACTTTTTTTTTAGTCCGTTCCCATTTTGCTTCAGTGTCTCTATGCCTCGCGCGAGGCGTTCTGAGCTGGATGTTGGGTTAGTGGGTTCCCGATATGCATGCCACTGCCCTCATAGAGCCTTCTGAAAAAAAAAAAAAAAAACCCTTGTGGTCTTTCTGACTTTGCCGAGACGGCATTATGACATGGATGACGCGCTTCTTCACGGCTCCTGAACGCTTGGAAAATAAACCGACGGGCACTTCGAGCACAAAGTGCTACTGTTAAAGTAAATTTCGTGTGACATATCAACTGAAATAAAGAGACGTTGTGTTTCGTCATAATTTCGCTGCGTAAAACATCGTGGGTAACGGAAAAGTCACTCGATCGTGACTAAAGGGTTTAAGAAGTCGTAAGCGCCCTCCAATTCCTATTCCGTATCGCTGTCAGTCAATCAGATATCAGCAACGTGACGTCAGCCACTCCAAAGGAATCAGGTGATTGGCTTATCATGTTTTCGGAAACGTTATCATGAAACTTGTGCGCTTCCAAAAAACTCCCCACTAACGAGTAACGAGAACGCGTTCCTTTTTTCGCGTTTCAGTAACGTGTTTAGTGTCTTTTTGTTTTTTCGTTACCGTACAAGTCTGCAGCGGAATGAGTATAGCATCAGCTCCCCAGTGTGCATCCCCAATGTCATTCTACGTGCTTCGAGTTGTTGGGATCGAATCCCACCGCTAGCTGTGTCTCATAATTTTTCTTTTCTGGCGTTTTCTGGCAAACTTTATAGGTCAGCAAAGTTCCCTCTCAATGCCGGCTGAAGACGCACACTAAGCCCCCTTTTTCTCTCGCAACTTGGATTGGATTGGAAAAAGAAAGAAAAATATGGAGAGGTTAGTCCCGACCCAGTCAGAACTGACTACTCCAAAACGCGTTTGTGGGTGGAAAAAAAAGATGAGCTAGACAAAAAAAAGAAAAGAACAAACAAACAAACAAAAACAGGAAAGGGGTAGAGTGGGTGTAGCAGGATAAAGCATAAAGGAAAACGGGGAAAAGGAAAGGGGGAGAAGTTAGGCACCGAGAAACACTCACTGCACAATGTCAGACACAGCGCGAACACAGTGTCACAGAAGTTGTCACAGACTGTCAAGCAGGTTCGAAGCGCTCTCACAACTTCTTGCTGTCCTTCCTGCATCTGTCCATGTCCAAAAAAACGCTCATATAGCTGCGGCAGTTTCGCGGTTCCAGTTCAGATCCTAAAAAGGGGGTTGAGAAATCACACGGATAGAACTTTGTCTCTGGCAGGGTCTGTACGCCTCACTCCAAGCTCTTCGCACGCAAAGTCCCACATCCTATTATTTTTTATACGACCAAGTTTCTAAAATCTCCCTTTTTCGAGGACCACACCGACCGTGGCGCAAAGCGCTGCCAAGCAGCTCCATGAAATAGGCGGGAAGTGACGCTCTGACCGCTTGCTCTATGGCTCTACGTCATAGCGCTTCCGCCCATTTCCGCTTCCGTTCCGAGCACGTCGCCGCGCCGCGTCCCTGTTTACAGGCATCGTCATGAGGACGGGAAAATACGCACTTCGGTTGTGCGCTCGGTACAACGTCATACCGAGATCGGGCGAGGAGGAGACGAGCCAAGTGAGAAAGGATCTCCTAATATTCAAAGTGCCATAACTCAGTGACGCGGGAGCCACAGCGTAAAGGGGTTTCGACGGAGATGTTTGACACCCATAAATCTACATTTCAACCATGATTCCGTGTAATATTCGGGATTGGATTCACAACCCCATTAAGTGAAAACATTTCAGAGCGTTATTTCGCCCACACATATCGGCAACAAAAGGAACATACCATTGAAAGTCCCGGTTCGAGATTTGCGACAGCGAACACGCACCCTGAAGGTTTCTCTGTTCACCATTTGAATACGCGTGCGCCCGCTGTGATACTCTCGGGAAAACGTGCCTAAAAATAGATGCCCGTTTCCGTTTTCGATTGTTGGCTCCTCGGTTGCACCGGAGCCAACATTCCATATTTACCTTAGCTTTCATAAAATCGATACAAAGACGACATTTCCGATGGCCTTTCTGTGTGGAGAGTCCTTTCTATCCTTTCTTGTAGGTAAGGAAAGCTTTTCTGTCAACAAGTTGCGAATCGATGACTATAAGCCCAGAATGGAAACAGAATCATTCCGGCGAGTGAAGCGGCTTAATAGGTGGACTACACGGCATGAAGGGACAACGTTGCCCTTCACACAGGGTTCTTTCCTACGTACCTACATAGCGGCAACAGAAAAGAAAAAAAAAAGTTCAGTTGCGTAATTCGGAATGAACGGTCTATATTATATCACTGCTTATTCGGCATAGTTAGGTTATAGTTCAAATACGTATGCACACATTATTATGTGTTTATTATGTTTATCTGTAATTCACGTATATGTGCGCTTCATCGAAGCTTTATTGTTTCGTTTTATTAACTCTGTATTCCCATTACTCCCCATTACTCCCATTACTCCCATTATTCCCATGTAAGGGGACCACCTATAGTCACTAACCCTAAGATAACCCAAAAGTCTACAGTCACTAACCCAATATATAGCCACTGACCCTGAGGTCTATAACGTCATTTCAGTTGATAAGAAAAAAGATATTTCCCGCACTGCAGTTTCGCCTCGAAACGAAAATTGAACGAATAATCTTATATGGATAGAAACCTCAATAGATAATGTAGAAACACGAACACTGAGTGCATGCCAATCGATACTCATTTGCACAAACAAAGTAAACTTTCTTTTTTTTCATATCCTTCATTACTTTAAGAAAAAAAAAGTACCGGTCTACGTGCCTTTGCTGGCACGGTCTATGAAAAGCGGGACATAACAATTTCTGCGCTTCCTAGCGTGTAGTAATATACCCAGCGCGAAATATTGCGTCAGAAGGAGCTTCAATATCTATGTAAATGGTCGGCGTAACTTCCTTCCTCGGGCGGGACACGAGCCTAAGATTTATTATGCAGACAGGACGAACAGAATCGCTGTTGAGAATAGAGATACCTCTCTATTCCATCGCGTAATTTCTCGGGAGATTGTGCTACAATGATGTGAATTAATAAAGGGAAACTTTTTCAAAGGAACCGCCTAATAACTCACACACACACACACACACACACACACACACACAAAAGAAGAAGAAATATATTCGAAATTTGCCTCTGGTGGGCAGCGTGGATGGCTACTAAAAAAAGAAGAAGCTGCATATTTTGGACATTCTGTCAAATAGATTCGAAAGAAAGAAATATGAAGAGAAAGAAGAAAAGAAAAATAAAAGAAGAAAGAAAGAAATAGATTCGAAATTTGCCTCTGGTGGGCAGCGTGGATGGCTACTAAAAACAGAAGAAGCTGCATATTTTGGACATTCTGTCAAATAGATTCGAAAGGAAGAAATATGAAGAAAAAGAAGGAAAGAAAAATAAAAGAAAGAAAGAAAGAATGAAAGAAATAGATTCGAAATTTGCTTCTGGTGGGCAGCGTGGGTGGACACTAAAAAGAAGAAGCCGCATATTTTGGACAACGAGGAGAGCTGAGCCTGTTGGTACGAGATGATAACTTTAAAGCGCTACTGGGATAAGGACGGAGAGAGATACACAACACATAGGCGCACTTCCAACAAAGGTTCATTGAAAAGCACACGAACTGGATGAGTCCCCGTGGATGAGTGGTATAAGTACTGTAAACTAAGAGTGCATTAATCATGTGAATGTAATGTCTCTTTGAATTTTCATTTTGTTTGTTACCTTTTACCTGCTGTCTGGAGGACAGGTTCTGGGGCTTGGCAAGCTACGTCAGTAGCTTTTTTTCCCAGTGCTCTTGGTTCATTTATTGGACTGAATAAAGTTGAAGTTGAACTGCTTAAATGCTAACTGGGGCACTCCTGCATATTTTGGACATTCTGACAAACGCGGTTGCTTTAGAGAAGTGTTTCTAAAGTGCAGGTCATGACCCTCTTCCGGGGGTCATGGAGGGTCCAAGCAAACATGCGATACGCCTTGAGCCACACAGACCAACGTATTGATTTGCTTGTATCAAGACAGCAAATACATCATTTTCATTAAAATACACGATTAAATCAATCCTCGTTAAAAAAGCATTAATAAGCCTTTTCGAAAGCCGACTCTGCGGTTAATGTATTTTAAATAAATGACAATGTAAATGTATAGTCGTCATTGAAAAAAAAAAAGTAAATTTTCGGAAGGTGGGGTGAAGGTAAAGGTGGGGGGTCATGGTATAGGTTTGGTACTAGTCAAAGGGATCACGTACGGGAAAAGCTTGAGAAACGCTGCTTTAGAGGGACGGTGCTATTGTAAATTCTTCCTTAACTCTCTCCACAACTGCTACGGACGTGCCTACACGACTCTCGACTTTGATTGGCCGCATAAAGATATCGCTTTAAAAAGGAGAGGGAGGAGGAAGAGAAGGAGGAGGAGAAGGACGGTCCTTGTATAGATTAGGGAATTTTTCGCTCCGTTTTGCTACCGGTGTAAAACAAAAACAAAAACGTGAGGTTGGCGAATTTTCGAGATCAATTGGGAAAATTCAATGTCTCGAGAATTAAATTGATAACAGCGCTCGGAAGTAATGGCAAAATCTCTCCCGAGATCAATAACGCTGACCTCATAATGTTCAGACAAGTCGATTTTGTAATACGATTTCTTATCACGTCTTAGGGGAAACACCCGTTTTCTTTCTGTACCTGAAGAAGCGTGGTCCATCGCTCGAAAGCTTATACTCATTAAACTCATTGTTTGAGTGTCAGCCATCTTGGACTTGACTCTCCTTGTATACATGGTTTATACCGGTGCGCTTATATAAGTCATAACAAGTCAAACAATGGCGCTAACCTATCCATATTCTTCCTTTCCTCTCACAGCAAAAACCAACGATGCGACGTCAATTTTCCACATTCCAGGAGGTAGGGGCATTTTGCGGATCCAGTGGAAATCCAATTTCCCCTTTCGAGTTTGGCCGTATGTCAGCGCCGACGCTAGGCCAGAAGTGAGAATGCGTAAAGACAATGCAGCTGAGGTGGGGTCCTGCGTTTGGCAGCAGCGCCCTATTCTTCCTGCACAGAATGGGGTGAGGTTTATTGGACATACGCGGGGTCCATCCTTGGCTTTGTGAGATAACACGAAGAAGGCTGTCAAAAGTTTGATATAGATAAACGGTAAATCGATAACAAAGCGTGATCCATGTTATCAGATTCCCGAGATGACATCCTGACGAACTGGCTAGCAAAAATAAATTGACTTAGCTAGCATAAACTAGCTCTTAATAAGTCGGATTATGGAAGTTATTGGCTATTCGATGTTGAAGATAGACCAGAAGCCAGGGGATATCATGAGGAAAACTTACACACACTGGCTTAACGCAACTATGAAACAAAATGTAATATGACGTTTCGATGTCTGTTCGTCCATCATCATCGGAATGAAACAAGAACGGTACGCCATCCGAGTTCTACTTATAGACTAGTCATGACCTTGTAGCAATCAGGTAGTGGCCCTCTGTGACTGTTACATGCGATGCGGAAGAAGAAATGGCTCAAGTCGCCAGTAGGCGGTATCGAAACGACAAAAACTACAAAGAATGAAGCATCTCAACTTTAATGAGTTACAAACTTCCTTTCAGATCCTCCTCGGAGAAAGCTCACACGAAACTGCAGAAAGCTCAAGTGCACAGAAGTTGCTCATCAACAGATTTCTGAGAATCACATTAAATACATTGACTCCAAATAAACGTGCTCAGTAAACTGGATCATTAAATAAACTGAATCATTAAATTTACTGGTTCCTAATGTAGGTATCCAATAAAAAAAGTATCCATAAACAAAATTCTGACGTTGAGCAAACGGACTCCAATAAAATGACTCAATAAACAAACGAACTTGCGCTATTAGTCAAAATGGATCTGGCAGTCCATACCGCAATATCTCCTTTAACATCTCATGTCACTGAACGAAGTACTACTATAATGTTCCGAAAATTTCATTGACGGAACGAAACAGCGTCTGAGTTTCAAATCCTGCACTCAATGGAACTCGAGAAAAGTCACTTCACAGGCCTCTACAGAAGCTGCGAATGTCTGAAGTCAACATCGAGTGAAAGCAGCATTCACTGAGCAGAGCCCGTCATCATAGCAGTCCTAGCTTCCAGTCCAGGGAGACGCTGTTGCATTGAGTAATCGTCCCCCTACTGGGAAATTAACGGTGAGGGAAACAGTGCGCATGCGCCAGAAGAGACTTAACGACGGATCTGGACATGGGATGCCAAATGAGGAGCGGACGACTCCCAAGAGGAAAGGGGTTAGACACGCGACGAAAGACGGGGGAAAAAAAGGAAAGGAACACAGAGTGTAGTGTTCCCACGATTCTTTGATACGTCATCCGTTTTCTTATTTTGCTTCTATGGGTTGCGCGAAGCCGACTGTGAATCGGGTTGCGTGTAGTTCAAAGGACAAACAACAAAGAAGAGAGTTGGGCCTAGAAATCGTAAGGGGAGAGGATAGGAAAAAAGAGAACGGAAAGAGAGAAATGGGGAAGTAGAGTACTCGGAGGCAGTTCCTTTTCCCAGTACGGGAGATCTGACGCTGCCATGACAGGTACAGTGGCGCGTAGGCTTGCCTTAAACAGCGGAGCGAGTGCCATCGGGCCCAGATAGACAGCTGGAAACGAGATTGGGATGATCCACTATCCCGTTGAAGGGAGGGTCGGTACGCACAACGGATGAGTTCCCGTTTCAGCTTCTCAGGAGCACTGCGATGTTTATCTGATGTACCTTGGGCGGCCTTGATCACGTGCTTGTATCGGTAATCAGGGAACTGCATCCGCTGTGCGTACGGACCCTCCCTCCAAGGGGATAGTGGATCATCCCAATCTCGTTTCCAGTTGCCCGATGTATCCGCGCCCGACGACAAGCGCTCCGCTGTTTCAGGCAAGTCTGCGCGCCACTGTACCACTAGCACTGCTACAATGCCTCGTCTCCGGCCCTGTGGCAATATATCTAGTCCCCGGAGGGACTGAAAGTATTCCTTCTTTTTTTCTTTTCTTTTTGTTCAAGTGCACAAAGAACATTTTCCGGCGTCTCTTGCAAAATTACGAGTGTCTCCATTTTTGTGATCTGCTCGTAGTTCAAGGCCTTTGCTACGCGCGCGCTGGTGAACGGGACCGTACGATTGTCGTTAACACGGTTGGTCACCCTTGGTTCAAATTGGAAGAAACCACCCCCTCCAAAGTTCTTCAGCGAGCTCAACATCGCGTCATATAATGCATCCCACTTAGTGGAAGGGGAGTGCACCTCTGTGGTTACACAAGATATTATTACATTACATTACTTATTACATTTAATGTGAAAATAACCTTTGTCAAAAGTAAATATGACCCGAAGGAATTCTACATACAACGTTTCAAATGCTATGTTTGCTCCTGGTGGTTAAACGCAGGGACAAAAAGAGACAGCAGCAACGCCGTTCTTAGCCTGAACTCACCTACACTCTTAAAAATGAACTTCACCGCATAGCACGCTCCTAGCCAACTATAATCTCGAATGATATCGTTATCTGCCCTGATTTGTTGAAAACAGGGGGCGTACGCCTTTTTTGTGACACTTATGCTGTTCATAATTGTCACAAAAAAGGCGTACGCCTCCCGTTTTCAACAAATCAGGACAGATAACGATATCATTCAAGATTGTGGTTGGCTAGGAGCGTACTATGCGGTGAAGTTCATTTTTAAGAGTGTAGAACGACAAACAAGAAATACATGAGAGACCCTAGAAAACACCAAACCGTTCGTTGTTTGTACTCTCTTCCAAATTGTCCTGGCGATAAGGTTATCTTGCAGGAGATAACAAACCAACCTCTGCTGTTACATCGATATAACCACTAACACTAAGCGTTATTGTTTCCATACCCCGAATATTTCGTGAAAGAAAAAGGGGGAGGGGCAAACAATCCTTACACCCTTAAAAATGAGTTTCACCCCATACTACGCTCTTAGCCAATCATCATTCCGAATGGCAATGTTCTCGCCCCTGATTTGTTGAAAACGGGAGACGTAGCCTATTTTGTAACCTATTATTAGGGTTTGTGGTTTTCGGCATTTATTTTCAACCCAATACGGGGGGTGTTTATCGGCATTTATATTGGGGACTATGAATCGGATTTTTTCGGCATCTATATTCCGCACAAAAAATAAATGCCCGAATACGGGCATCTATTTATTTCGCATGAAGGAGAGCCTATTTTGCGGGCGAAATAACAACGAACCGAAAAGAAGTGAATTGATTCATGGCTTCATTAACAATGTCTTTTATTGCCTGTGCAAAACCAGCAAACAATGAGACTACCTCTTGTTGTAATAGAGTCAAGCGTACATCATCATGCTCGCATCTGTCATAGCGGCTCGCTCCTTGCGATTAATAACACGCAGTTTAGAGAACGCGCGCTCAACATTAGCGCTAGAAACAGGAATAGCCAGTATGCTTAAGGCGCACTGCGATAACAAAGGCCATGTGCTGGAACCGGTCGTCCAAAACGGAATAGGAGATATATCCACCTGAGGGGCAGGGCATGCAGCATATTCCAAAAACTCGCGCTTTATATCATCCATACGAGATTCATCAACACAGCTGAGGTCATCCTCCTATAAGCGCTTACGCACAACGAAACAAGGGCACAGCCAGAAGATAATGCCACGCTCGAGAAATAGTCGACAAAGGGAGATTCCAAGGGGATTTCCCTTTGCGGTTCCAGGAATGGCAGCTGTCAGGATACGAGAAATTCATATTTTTTCGGAATATTCCGAATATGAAAAAAAAACATTCGGGGGGTGTTTTCCGGCATTTTTCGGAAAATGCCGAAAACCACGAACCCTACCTATTATGCACGTGCATAATGGTACAAGGTGGTGCTGGATACAAAATAGGCTACGTCTCCCGTTTTCAACAAATCAGGGGCGACAACGTCGTCGTTCGGGATGATGGTTTGCTAGGAGCGTGCTATGTGGTGAAACTCATTTTTAAGAGTGTACGTCGTAACAGTCGCTGTACTAAACCAGTGTCATGCTTTTTACTCGTCAAGCTAACACAACCTCCTCTGTAACGTTGTGGCCGATGAGGCAATCAAACATATAGAAGGGTTTTAGAAGCGAGCCTGTCTCGTGTGGACTCCCCCCTCCCCCCTCCCCCCCCCCCGAGCCTTCGACATCGCGAAACAGTTAAGTCCTCCGTCGTCCTACAAGGCGCTGAGGCACTTCAATATTTTCTAGGTACATCCGTGCTTATGGACATTCTATGACTCGCTGAATCTGTGCTGTGTGTGCCCTCCAGTGATTCCGACATTTTACACTCACTTACACTCTTAAAAATGAACTTCACCGCATAGCACGCAACTAGCCAACCATCACCTCGAATGATATCGTTATCTGCCCTGATTTGTTGGAAACGGGAGGCGTACGCCTTTTCTGTGACACTTATGCTGTTCATAATTGTCACAGAAAAGGCGTACGCCTCCCGTTTTCAGCAAATCAGGGCAGGTAACGATATCATTCGAGATGATGGTTGGCTAGTTGCCTTCTATGCGGTGAAGTTCATTTTTAAGAGTGTAGTTGAAACTTTTTATCTAGATGTGTGAACTCCATCGCACGTTCATCTGTTTGTATTTTTGTGTTTATAGTTAAGCGTCCTGGGGTAGCCAGTTCGACTTCGTCGTGACCTCACATTTCACTTTTTTTTTTTTTTACATCACCATCGCCATAGATGGACAAACGCAACACAATCCTCACAACCTTCATTCATTCAGCCTGGTCTGTTTTGGACGGACCGGATTGATATGGATTGGATAACGTAAAGAGAATGGACTGACTCACTGCTGTGTTTTTGCACGGTTTCAGTTGCCTTAGATTGGATTGCTAAAGACAATGGACTGGCTTAGTGTTCTGTGTTGGACAGACTAGTTGGAGTAGGCTCAGTAGAGACAGTAGACTGATTGATTGTTGACTGGGTGATGGTTCTCCAACGGGGTATCGCAGTTATGTTCCCCACTCAATTTTCGGACTGGCAAGTCACTTGAAAAGACGGATAAAGGCATTTGTTTTAACCCTTAAAGCAATTTTTAACCCTTTTCAAAGGCATAAGAACGTAGCGTTAAAAACAAAACATGGAAACCTAATTTCTGAGTCACGAGACACTTTTGTGAATACTCTTCAGAGCAACGAAGATGAAGTGAACAAGTCAGTCAGTGACTTTGTCAGTCTTGTTTTTGTATCGGGTCTTCTACCCTGTGTTTCCAGCAGCCTAGGAGAAGCTAGGCTGACACGGTATCACAAAGCAGGATTCCGACATTCAATGCTGACGCCGGCGAAAGAAAAATTCAAAGGAGATCAGGAGACAGGACGCAAGAAATGTCTTCGCCATCTGTCCCTTCCTCTGCTTTCCCCTCGATACAAGCAATTCGGATAAAGCGTGCTTCACACTACTGCGTTTGATTGCGTGGAGACGCCCGCGTACGTATGCCTGCGACACAAGCTGTCCGCTATAGACTGTTCACATACATGCGGGCAGCGCAAGTGGCAGTCAATACGCGTCTTTCATGAACTCTTTGTACACGAATCCCAATGACAGCACGGGGGTGGCATCAAATGTATTGCTCCGTATAGACGAAGGCGTGCTGGACGAACGCAATGCGTCCTGGACAGGTCCTGGTCGCACGCCACAGCAAACGCCGTGGAACACGTGACTCTAAAGATGGCCGCACCCGTGATGGGCGGCCAAACCGTTTGTAAACAATGCGGTTGTTGTTTGTGTGCTACGTTTTCGTCCACGGTAATTATTTTTATCCGATGAGCTCGGAGTAAAACGCGCAGTTTTGCACATGAGGCCTCGTACTGTTGACGACTTCCCAAAGATGTGATGACGTCCGCGCGTTAAGACTCACTGAGCCGGTGCGATGTACTTAAACTAAGGAGAAATCGGCTACGATGTTGCAGAAGAAGCACCGCATGATGACGGAAATATGTCGGTAAGCGGCAAAACGACATGTAAACAAAGTCACATGACATCAAAATGACGTTTTCTATGACGTGCGACCAGGACAAGGTGCCGGTTTTGCAAGAAGCATCCGCTTGAGGGTGGTCACAAAGATGGCGGATGTATGTGACCCCTGTGTATGACAGAGAGCTTTGTGTCCACGTTTGACCCGTGCGTGACAGAAACTGTTGTTTCTTGTAAGAAATCGTAATTAATCCCGCAATCATACATCTTTCTCGTGCCACCCCCATGCGTTCCATGTTTACAGCGGCCGCCATGTTGAAATCCATCTCACACAAAGGAGACGCACCTCAACACGCATGCGTAGAAGGCGGTGTGAACCATATGCTTATAGTGACCGTGAAAATCTGCGGCACGTGTGCATTGCTTGTGTTTTTTTATTATTTTTTTTAGGCAAAGAACGATGATTCTTGCAATTCTGCTTGTCCATGCAGCCCATGTAGCACATGTCGTTCTTCCTTTACTGATTACTGATACACTGAATTACTGATACTGAATTACTGATACACTCTGAAATTGTGACAGACACTGAATTACTGATACTGAATTACTGATACACTCTGAAATTGTGACAGACGCACAGACAGACACTGTCTGATAGACACTGATATATCGGAAGGCTGTGGGTTCGAATCCGGCCGAGATAAGATAAGGCCTCCTGAGGGTTTGAATACACCAGCAGGCTCACAAGAAAAGAATACGACCCAGCCCGGTAAAAAATCAACAGACAGATTATAACAGCAGTTGGCTGAGATCTACCGATTGATTATCGTCTTGGGTAATAGGAATATAACGTGCTGCTTTTTGCGCAAAAGCATGCAAGCGCGGGGCTTAAGGCGGTCGCCTTACTCGCCCTCCCCCCCCCCCCCCGCCCATCGCAGGCTCTGACTACAGTAAGACAGCGGCGTACGCCACCAATAATTCACATGCAAGTGTACTGTATAAGAAAAAGCGTACGCTCCGCTTTCTTAGCAAGTCAGGAAGCAGAACGATGACATTCTAATGAATTGTAGTATCGTAGGTTCGCCTGAGTTGCTCAAAATAAGTGGCGTACGCATTTTTTGGACAGCTCGTATTTATGCGAGGCGCATGCCCCGTTCTCTCTCTCTCTCTCTCTAATAAAAAGGAAAAAAAAAACATCACGGTACTATTCTGTGCAGTAGATCGGCCAGGAGCGTGTGATGAGGGGAAACTTCACTTTTTAGAGCGAATATGTTATGCAACGACACTTAGGATCCAAGTAGTACTCCGCGTGGGCGTATACAGTGCCTTTTACTGCTGACATTGTTGCAGACAAATTGCTGTACACACAAAGGTTACGTGGAACTTTCCTCGCTACACTCAACGACGTATGCCTGGAAGCAATATCCACGCGTAGCGCGTGGATTTGGTTGGCTTCGTTCACGATGCATAGAGGATTTGCCGGGGATTTTCTCCAATGTATCACCATTCCGCATTACACACGTCAAGACGGCCTACAAGGAGGATTTACTCCGAGCGGATTCAGCGCTCTCTTTTTTTCTCATCTCTGTTTGCAGGACAAAGAAAGACGGGTTAATAAGACCTGCGCGAACGACATGGAAATCTTGGGGAAACGTTGCTCTTGCCGGTGTACAGGGCTGTGTGTTCAATAGGATGTAGCTTAGTAAGATACAACTGCGTCTTCTGATTCTTGGGACCGGGTTGTTGTGTGTATATGTGTGTTGTTGACAACTCGGCCACGGCGCCTTTTTTGTTTGGGGGCAGTAGGTTGTTTAGCGAGTAATATTTGTTGCTTGGAAGAGTTTAATACCATGATAACGATGCAGGGCATTGTCCACATTTAGATGGGTAATCACCTTCACAGTACTTTCTGTACGTCACAACAAGCATATTTATTGCACAGTGCTCTTTTGGAAACCGTTTTTTAGGTCCTGTGCACTGTTGGTGTGTGATGTCGTGATTGTTGTTGCCGATATAGCGTATAGCTTTGGTGTTGCTAATGCGCTGTCGTCCATGTTGCGCACATGTTATCGCTTCGTATATAATTGTGGCCCCACGACTACGTTTTGGTGTGTTACGACCCGTTTCGGTTCATTTCTTTCGTTTTGGAGTTGCAGAATTGGTCGGTTGCCGAATTCAATTTCTCCATATATTTTTAATTTACTAATTATGCATATTGGCCACGGCGCTTGCGCAAGGTGTTACAAAATACTCAGCAGCTATCGAGACAGATCGATATTAATCGGAACGTAGTCTGCCTCTGAGCACGTTCTGCGGTGAAGTTCTCTTTACGGTAAGCGATGACAGAGCAACCAAAAGCGCCACATTATGTTTAAGTTATAAGTAGCAAAATACTTTTAATACACATTGCTCATACTTACACACATTATAGCCTCTACTTTTCTTCTTTTTCTATGAAGGAGTTGGACGGAGGGACAGACTCCGGAATTTTCTTGACAACCTCGCAGAGAACAAAAGAACGCATGATAAGCGGCTACTGCAAGAATAAGGAGAGTACAGCAAAGAAAACACGAAACAAGACAAAAAAAAAATAAGACCAAAGAGGAAACGTCGAGTACAAATGAAACTAAAAGCCACAGCTACAACACACAAAAAAATAAAAATAAAAATAAAAGAAAAACAGGAAGACGATTAATGACACACCGCGAGAAAATCTTTTTTTTTTTTCGGTGTATTTCGGCGTGAAAACACAGTGGGGCGGAGAAAATTTAGTCGAGACAAATGATTTTGAGGGCGCTGAAAGACAATTAATCACTGGCCGCATCTCTCGTTTAATGCGGCTTGGTTCAGCGTGCTAGTGCACTTTAAAAAAAAAAAGTGAACGTGATGCGAAACGGTAGCTGGACAACCGCCCAAAGTACCCTGTTTGCGGGTGTGCACGGAAAGCTGATTATAGTGTTAGTTAAATATGAATGGACGCGGGGAGAATAGTGATTTTGACAAGGTATGCCGATTTGTATTCGTTAGTAATCGATAATTCGTTAATTCGTTTCTAATTCGTTCGATTTTTTTTAAAACCGTGGATCAACTGTGGTTGCTAGCGCTGTAAAGTTATGGACAGATGAAAAGAGGACAGCGACGTAGAGCGGGAATCAATAAGGTTACTAACTGTCCTTTGCCGACTTCAGGGAGAACAGCGCCGATGTCTGCCAGGAAGTCCCAAAAGAAAACCTCAGCATTATGTGCCTCATAAAGTGTATAGATTTGTGACCTTTGTTCTTTTTTCCCAGCCCCCTTTTTTTTTATTTGTTCTATAGTGAGCCTTAACTAACGCGTCCTGAAGTAGCCAGTCACGAGTGTCTTGGGACTAACATCTCCACTTTTTGTTTTTTCAAATCAATCAATCAATCAAAACGTCAGCATGTTTCTCATCCACGGAGTCACAACCATCGAGTGGATATTTAGTTGGCAAGGCCGCTTATCGAAGCCCCTTCAGACTACGATAAACACGCAATGCTTACTGGTGTTTATATTTTGCCCCCGAAATCAGTATTTGCTCATAACAGCGTGTGCACATAAAGTGCAGACTATTTTTTACTTTTTCTGTTTCTTTTTTTCTTTCTTGTCTGCTCGGTGGTGGTTGTGGTGGGCGAGTGGCTCATAATCAGCGGAGCAGATTTCGTCGGGTGACCAATCCAATTCCTTCCCTCCTTTTTACAACAGAAGTACGTAGAACAGCAATGTGCAAGTATCCAGCGATAGATATCCACAACTCTTTTTTACACTGAAATCATATCAATCAAGATTATGCTGCGGGCGTTACATCCTATACATTATATATAACGGGGGGGGGATATGTTTATTAAGAAAAAAGAAAGGAAAGGTTAGCCAGGCGAAGAGCCGGCTTGCTATTCCGAGAAAAAGAAAAAAAAAGGGGGAAGGGGCAAACGAAAAAGAAAAGGAAGGAAAAAGAAAAAAGGGGGATCGAAACAGAGGAAAGAAAGAAAAACAAAAAGCAACAAAAAGAAAGGAAAGGGAAAGAAAACAAGAAACAAAAAGAAAGGAAAGGAATAACAGGCATTACAACCTCTCGTGCAGCTTACTCCACTAAGCAGTTCATTAACGACGCTGCATTTAACCTTGAGTCTCTGAGTGACGTTGAGCAGAATAAATACCAATTTCTGAGTCGTGTGTGGACCGTAAAGTTTCATGGAAAAGAAACGTTTAGGAATTGCCTTTCAGACAGTCATATTTCATTTAATGTATTATTAAAAGAAAAAGTGCTTTCTCGCACGCAAGCGTCCGCCCGCCGGAGAATGTGAGTGTAAGATTGTTTTAGAAGGCTGCGAATTTGTCAGGAGGAAAGAAGCGTTACAGCGATAGAAAGAGAGGGAGAGAGAGAATTATAAATTGCAATTAAGGGTCAAACTCTGGGGACAAGAAGCCATTCTTTTCCATTACGGTAGCGCCAAATGGATAAATCAATACAGCACCGACGGAGCGTACAAGGACCAGGACGACGACGCACGTTCGGGTTGGCTATTATAGCCTTCTGCCGCGGAGGCCATTAACAGCATGCCCTGATATCATAGCAAGCATGCGATCGAAGCGTGCCGCTCATGTTTTCTGATGTCACTAGAGAAGTTTCAGTATCGCATTGTCGGCTTTTGCGTACACGGAAACACGAGTTTTGGAACGCCGTATATGCACGCGTGATGCGAGGCATTATGGAGAGAAAAGTAGCAACTTCACGCGGTCCACGCTCACGGAATAAACGAGCCCGATGAAAACCTTCAACGAACGAGCGTTATCGTATTTTTTTTAAAAGTTGGCGCGCTTTAAATGTCACGTGACAGCACGTAAAAACAGTTGGTTGTTGTTGTTATTGTTGTTTAATAGATAGAAAAGAAAAGAGAAGACGAATGATCAGCCAGACGGATGCCAGCTTTGTATTCAAAAAAGAAAAAGAAACGCAAAACAAAGGTTAAAAAGAAAACAGTGAGAGCAGTACATCACTCTTAAAAATGAACTTCACCGCATAGCACGCTCCTAGCCAACCATCATTTCGAATGATATCGTTATCTGCCCTGATTTGTTGAAAACGGGAGGCGTACGCCTTCTGTGTGACACTTATGCTGTTCATAATTGTCACAGAAAAGGCGTGCGCCTCCCGTTTTCAACAAATCAGGGCAGATAACGATATCATTCGTGGCAATGATTGGCGCAGAGCGTGCTATGCGGTGAAGTTCATGTTTAAGAGTGCAGGCACGACATAGCACGAGAAAGCCCGGTCAGAGGACGGAAGCGAGGCACGAATCTTGCAGCAAGCGGAGCAGAGCTGTGGCGAACGGTCCAATGCGTAGGCCGAGGGACGGACCGCAAACCTGAGGGACCTGTGACACGTGTGTTTCCGCGCAGTTCCATTTTCCTGTGTGTGTGATTCTTAAAGAGTGTTTTTTTTTTTAAAGTAGCAAGCCAAGTATCGGCTGACCTCTCTTAACACTTAAAAATAAGAAGATGGACCAAGGAGGATGGGCCATGGACATTGCGCTGCACCCACGGAGGGCTTGCCGTTAGTGCTGCTGTGGCAGCGCAGGAGATCGTGAAGAACACTCTTAAAAATGAACTTCACCTCATAGCACGCTCCTAGCCAACCATAATCTCGAATGATATCGTTATCTGACCTGATTTGTTGAAAACGGGAGGCGTACGCCTTTTCTGTGACAATTATGAAAAGCATAAGTGTCACAAAAAAGGCGTACGCCTCCCGTTTTCAACAAATCAGGGAAGATAACGATATCATTCGAGATTATGGTTGGCTAGGAGCCTGCTATGCGGTGAAGTTCATTTTAAGAGTGAATATTAGCCACCACGCCACAGCTGGAACACGTGGGAGAGCTTAATTTTTCTCATTTTGCGCAGAAGCAACGGAGTGCGGGCGACGTTGAGACGGAGGCGGTGCGGAAGTGATTCCTATAGTGGCGAGTGCGGTGACACGCAATGAAGAAGGCAACCGAGGGCTAGTAAGACATACCGTCTGGCTGACCACTCTAAACCCATACTAAGGAAGGAAGGAGGGGTCGATGGACTCATGTGACTGTTGTAGGAGGCAACCTGAACGCTTGGGCACGGGCAGCACACCAGCTGCGGAGAGATAGATGGCAAGCCGAAACGGTAATGGGCAGACGTGCGGTGGCACAGGACTGGCAGCTGCGTCTGCGACGCGGGATTTGGCTGGGGTTTTAAAGAAATTGTGCGATTGGACTTCACGCGGTAGCTCGTGACGAATCACGTGGAAGTGACAGTTGATAAGGAGCATTTGTAGTGACTGGGGAGTGAATTTCAAGTCAAGGGAGTAATGGGAGCAATGGGGAGTAATTGTATTCTACAGGGGACTAGAAGCTTGTGGGAATCCTATTGCCCTCCAAGGGCAGGCGAGAACCACTCACCAGGACCACCGCAGGTTTCCCGGCCAAAGAGTTGCCATACAAGAAATAAATTGCAAACAGCAGTTTATTACATACCAAACAGAATGTCCCGTTCCGCAACACCTAGCCTGCAAGCAGGAAAAAGCCCCTATCTCACACGCAGCATCCCTTTTTAAGCAATTCGAGGGCGCTGGCTTCGCGCACACAAAACAAGTCCAAACAACAAGACGTACCGAGATAACGATAAGTTACCACCAGATTTCCCCACAAGCTGTAAATAATCACCTTTTCACTCCTTTTTCTATTTCTTTTTTTTTGTCTTCTTTTGGGGTATATGTGAGCTATGCACTTTTTTTTTAGTTATGCCCACAGATGAACACGTGTGTGAACGCAATACGGACAATAGAAATATTCACGAACCTGTGGACTATGAAACGGAAATTACGAACTCTTCCAGGGAAGCACTAAAGCCATAAAGTCCATTGTCCCGCAATATCGAAGACAAAACGGAAACCATCCACCAGCCAACCAATCGCCAACCCATCGACCGGTCACCCACTTTACTGAATGCGTATCTGCCAATACACGCTAGGCGAAAACACTCGAAATCCAAAGAAGCCCTACAAATCATTACCTGGAAGAACATCAACAAAGTCGCACCCTCTTTTATTCAATCCCAGAATCGGCAGCTTTGACTCCACTCTATCGAAAGAAGAAGAGACAAATTCCGAACACCAATCATCGCACCCTCAAACGGAACAAGCGCAACTAGAAGCATCATCACCTGGCCATCCCGAACTGAATCGGTCCACAGTACAGAAAACGACGTTATGGCCGGGGGCAGAATCGAAATCAGTAGAGAGGGGACAGAAATCAAACGTGGTACAGCAGACAAAAAACGGTACACCGATAACAAAGAGCCAACCGTCTAATCGACCAGTCATCCACAGGCGCTTGTGTGTGTGTGCGTGTTCCCAACGAAAAGGAGCGAACCTCGCCTCCTCCTTCTCGCCACCGCTAATGGAGGAGGACCAATTGTGAAGCCTCCTCCTCCTCTCTCGGCGAGAAGTTCTTCCTCGTCATTTTGGTTGAACGTCATTTTCTCGGGAACATGTCGGAAGCAATGTAGATAAATGAAGATCGCGCGAGAGCGAAGACTTTGGAAGCAGATCGAGTGTCAAAACAAGGGGCACTGGAACGAGGTGTTACTTGTCGCGGCGGATGGAAACTTTGCGGCACGATGAGTCTCTCGACTGTGAAGAGGTGCTACGGAACGGAGAGAGTAATGTAAGGGAGATGAAGATAGATGAACTTTTGAGCGTTTATATTTGGACAGGTTACCAGACCATAAAGGAGCCTTCAGACCAGAAAGTATATGCATATTGTAAAAACCCCGAGACTAGGGAACACGGAGGGACAGACACAACAACGACGACGTCTGTCCCTTCGTGTTCCCTAGTCTCGGGGTTTTTACATTATGCATCATCTTCACCAGCTCGCTTGCTTCCTAGACATTTTTTTCATTGTCAGAAAGTATAGCCTGGTTGTATAATCCCGTCTACAACAAACTGCTCTTCTACAACAAAAACGAAACTGACTTTGATCGAGGGAGTTGTGGTATTTGGTGATGAGATATGAAGGCGGTTGCATCAGCCACTAGCTGTCTGCATGTCGGGGAAAACCTCCATACACGACCACACGGATCTGGGACCGGAAATCTTCAGCGGAAAAAAAAAATGTATGTACGCGACAGAAGGAAAAAAGGTTGGAGATCTGAAAAAAAAAAAAAAAAAAAAACGCACCGAAATTCGTACTCAGGACGAAATACAAAATAGAAAACATAATGATAAGACGAGCGAGGTGAGGTTCGTATTACGCCAGTTCCCATACACGCGCGGGTCACGCCTCATGTCCCACGGCAATACCCATGGGCGTACCGAGGGAGGGTGCAAGGGGGGCCGCGACCCCCTGGAGCTCCGAGGTCGCTTGTGAAAATAGTGCGCTCTTTAGTCATAGGTCGTAATGATTATTCTCAGATGTCATAACAGGAACACCTGAACACCCGCACAGTCCACAACGTCCGCCACCAGAAAAAGAGGTGGTGGTGGTGGTGAGGCACGCTTGCCCCCCCCCCCCCCCCCCCTCCTTGGAATGCCCATGGCATTACCGTTTTCTTATTGCATCTGTCTGACCAGTATCGCTTCTCCAGTGTGTAGGCCCTCCATTAACAAAGAGGTAGTGATTTTTCCGACCGGCTTCATATTCCATGAACAGGTGCTCGAATAGCATCAGAGGCGATACCTCGCGCCTCCTCCTCGCCTACCTCCTCGCGCGTTGCTTGTAAGTGTGCTTTGCGATGTAAAGATGAACCTCCGCACAAAATATATATGACTTTGCTTTCTTTTCTTCATTTTTTCTTTCTTTTCAGGTATGCGTGCAGTAGGCTTGGTTCGGTTCAATGTGGATCAAAAGCTTCTTGCTACTTTAACACAGTAATACTCGATAACTCAGAATGAAAAATGTAAAAAGTACCTTATTATGAACCCCTGCTTAGCGCCATATTTGCCGTCGTCACAGTTGGAAATATAACACTCATCAGCCGTCTTTGCAGAAAGTGATACATGCTATCATCAGAAAAAAAGAAAGAGAGAGAGAGAGAGAGAAAGAGAAAAGAGAGAGAATCCGTTGCTCTTATCCGCCATTACTTTCTCGCTTTACTATTCACTGATTTATCTTTCTGCTGAACATCCCATGATGGACTCAACGCGAAATGTGGTATCCCCATGGCAACGCTTCCGGAAGAAGCCTCTACAGGACCGGAACACGGATCTGGGACCGGAAATCCTCAGCGGGGGAAAAGAAAAAAACAATATGTACGCGACAGAAGGAAAGAACGTTGGAGAACTGAAAAAAAAAAACACACACAGCGAAATTCGTACCCAGGACAAAATACAAAATAGAAAACATAATGATAAGACGAGCGAGGTGAGGTTCGCATTACGCCAGTTCTCCGTCATCAGGAAAGAACATCTGGAATCGGATGTGAAGACGAAGAACGGGGATATGGAACATGAAAGGCCCATTAAAATGACTACGGCTCCGTGGACCATACAGACTTTCCTTCAGACTAAATGAAACGTCTCAGTCAGTGCGAGGAGAACGACAGATCGTTTGAGAACTGCGAAGGGCTAGCTTAATGTTGCGTCAAGGGTTAGCATGCCCGCGCGATGTCTGTCCCAGTCGAATAGTTACGCTGCTCTCGAAGTACTACTAATGCAGATGCTTCCAAACGAGAACGGAATGGAAATATACCCGAAAGGGTGTTGTAGCGAGGAAGCTCCTGTTAGTCCGTATCTAGCGATTATAGTTTTCGAGGAAGTTACGGGTTGAAGTGCATGCTTGCGTGTGTCAGTCTGGGAAGGTCCGTTTGCATCATAGTTAAGTGTCAGTCAAAGGAACCATAAGGCAGCAGACAGGCAGTTTAGTTGACGGCGTAGTTTAACATCTTGTTGCTTGTAAACCCAGCCCAACAAGTTACAAATGTGACAGAATGCTTAATGTCTCTAATTTGCTAGCAAAATTGAGATGAAACGGCTTGTGGCGACATCTGGAAGCAAGTATAATCCTCAATTCGTCGAGCAACAGTGACCGATGTTCCCGACTGACTTGCTGGTCCTGATGGCTATGTAGCCGACACGTAGTCAACTTATTTCGTTTTCGACCCAGTGTTGTCCGCATGCATTGTAGTTTTCCGTCGTACTTGACGAGCAATGCGCATTTTGTGAGTACTTCTACACAGTGTTATCCGTCATTTTCTATTTTAATTTTTCTAAATTAACAAAAAACAGTGCTTTGTCCAGCGGGGACAAAACTTGTGTCGTGGGAGCGCTGACGGATCAGGCTGTCGAATAGATAAATCTCCTCAGGTTGCACGCCCTCTACACTCTTAAAAAAAAAGGGTTTGTTGTAACTCTTTTTTTTGGGGGGGAGTACACCCCTGCTACATATATCACTCCCTTTGGAGTGTACAATTACTCTCGATTATCCTCGTTAAGGAGTCTCCTCTTCCTCAGGGGTTAGGAGACTCCTTAGGGACACTCCAAAGGTAGTGATATATGTGGCAAGGGTGTGTACTCCCCAAAAAGAAGTTACAACACACCCTTTTCGAAGAGCGTGCGGCTTTACGATGCCTTTAAAGTCAAGAGGCGCCAGCGCAGGCATGAATGGATACAAGGCCCACTCGTTGCTGTTACCCCCCATAGGTCACGCTAAGAGCTCTGACCTGACGTAACAGAAACCCAACATGAGCTCAACCGTGTAAGGTTTTCTCCCGAGGGTTCTCCGGCCAACTTGACACCATGAATGTTAGGACTGTTTCTCACCAGAAATCAACTAAGGACTGTTACGACTCGCTTGATTTCGCCATGCCACTTGAACCCGTTCCCACATTCTGCAGCGCAACATTTAGGTAAAGCGGGTCACGAGCGGATAACCAACCTATTCATCCCGTCGGCCAGCCGGACCTTGGAGGCTCCAACAATAACGGGGTAGCATCGTGACTACAGACTCAGGACACGACGCCACGAAACAACGAAAGTTTGGCCCCATTCCCAGACACTATTTGGACCGGAGCTGACGTCTAAACTTGTATACAATCAGCTACTGTGACATCAGTTTCCGGACTGTAAGATATTTAAGCGAGGGATCCAGAGGACCCAAAACATTCTGCTGTCATCATTGCCTCAACATGTGATTAAACGTTGTTTTGTTACCCGAGACGTTCTTCTGCCTGGTTCCCTGCCTGCACGCTACCATTAGGACCTTCGGTTGCAACAGGACACGTACTAACCCTCCTATCCGCAACTCCTTCTGGCTGTTATCACTGCGTCTAAAAGTCTCAGTACACCACTCGGATAGCCAAAGTAGCGTAGAAGATGTTAACAGTTTTTTGTTCTTCAACGATACAGTGTCTCTGGTTTGACTGGCGTCGTTGAACAACGTGCTCCCCAACTGCTCGCGGTCCTGTCCTCAAAGAATGTGCGTTGTACCAGACACCTGAGTATCCTGGACGTATCCTGGAGTATAGATAGAGAAATCAACACAGGAACCATACAAACGAAGACACGCTATTATAATAGAATAGTGATTCAGAAAACAAAATAATAATAATAATAATAATAATAATAATAATAATAATAATAATAATAATAATAATAATAATAATAATAATAATAATACGATAACGGGATATTGACGAATTAGGTGGCAGTACTATTGGCATACTACGGGCACATAATGTGTCATGCCACGGGTGGCGCCTACAAAATGTGTCATAGTCGTTTCGACGAATGATTAGACTGTTATCGTTTAATTGCTTCGATAACAAGACGAAGCTTCCGCACAACCAGAAATTCCAGATACCGTGTATTCACACGAGCGACATCCTCACGGAATATTCTAGTGGAAGAAGAAGCGAAAACACCGCTCACAGAGCCGAAGTTCCGTTCCGTGCTATGTTGAGCATTCACACGGTGTGGAATATCGGCAGTGGGATACTGCGCATTCAGTAGCAGACGACGCTTAGCAGACGACACCGTCACCGTGTTTCCGTGTCGTCTGCTACGGAATATCTTGTGGCTGTGCGCTCGCGCTCACGCGACAGCCAGAAGGCTATGCCACTTTTCGCATCTTCCGCTTCTGGGGTAATGTCGCTGGCGTGAATACACGGATAATGGAATGACTTTTTGCTCAATTCGAAGTTCAATGTACATCACTCCTTATTATTTCTTCTTTTCTGCCTGTACATAAAATATCTTCCCCGAGTTCACTACACGTTCACTACAGACTGCTCGGCAATAAAGGAACTCGCTGGCAACTCAACACAAACACAAGATCCAAACCAGAACCAAACAAGCTACAGAGGAAGAAAAAGAGAGAGCATAGCCACTCTTCGTTCCTCGCAACAGCTCCAACCTTACACTAAGCCACCAACCCAGGAAAGAAATAGAACGGCCCCTTTCGTCTGTTTGGCTAAATTCACGTCTAAGTTCGAATCCAGTGCTGCCTTCTGTTTCCCCCAGAGCCTTCTTTCCTCTTTTCTTTACTTCCCGCTTCGGAAAGCGTTATCCAAACTCTGAAGAGGTGAGCCATTTTTCCACGATGGCTTTGCAGTTTCCATTTTCCTTTGGTAACGGCCCGGAGCGAAACAGATAAGCATCGCCCAGGGAAAAAGAAAGCATCGCCGATTCTTCGCGAGAAAGAACGTTGAAGAAGACAATAGAGAATAAGAAAAAGCAATCCAGTGGACAGCCCAAGTGATGGAGCTGACTATATCTCGCAGTATGGGATTGTAGACGTATCTTTCATCCGTTTCTCATTTCTTTTTTTGTGATGAGCGTCCCTTTTTCTCTCTGTCTTTGTTGAAACTCGGAAGCTTCCTGGCTAGTCATTGAATTCTATATCAGTTGTCTGTCCAAATATGAAAACTGCCGGCCGCATCTGTTTCCCCTCTGCACTCGGTGGCCGTAGAAGATTTCAGGAAGTGCGTTTCCGTTGCAAGCTTACGTTGTATTTCGTGTTTCGCTTCTTTCAGTTTGCTTAATGAGTTTCGTTGCGACAGCATAGCATCGGGAAAACGCGTACCACCTCCCGCATTCCGAAGAGAAAATAAAAATAAAATAAAATAAATAAAATAAAAACACACTGTCACTGTGTGTCTTTATATCCCTCAGCGGCATTTATGACGTTGAATGACAGTTGTTCTCAACTTATGTTATTCCAAGGAACCCATGATCGTGGGAGTGCGGAAGTGGGTGAGCTCACTGTTTCGGAGGGGTGGAAGGGTGCGCTCTCAGCGACACACAGCGGTAGCTTTCAGTTCGCAGACACACCCAAGCGACACCGGAACTGCCACGGCGTGTCGCTAATAGCGAATGCTTCCACCCCTCCGAAAGAGTGAACCCACCCGCTTCCGGCAGCCGCTAGGGGATCGCACCGAAGAAAAAAGTGCGCCGCTCGCGTGTTCCGTAGACTTTTTTCCCAACCTGTACAAGTAGTAAATTATTTATTCTGTTCAACTGATTATTTAATTATTTAACTATAATTTATTTAGTCGTTCAGTGTTCCGTTCCGAGATGCCGCTGGAGCTTTGCCGGATTCATTCAACTGTTTCACAATACTTCTCCGCAAACAAGGAACATTCGAGCGCGGCGATATATCGTGAACAAGGGTGCCGGCTGAGCCTCTTAGCGAATGCAGAATAAATTCGATACATATGAATGAATGCATGTGGGTGTCAATAACGTAATGCGTGTTGCTACTGATACTTGTAAATCCCAGGTCCTTTCCTTCTCTTTTCTTTCCCCTTTTCTCCTTTTTTCTTCTCCTTTTCTTTTCTTCCCCCATTTTCCATTTTTTTTAATAGCAAGCCCACCTCCATCTGGCTGACCTTTTCTTTCTTTTGCTTAATAAACATATCCCCCCCCCCCCGTCAGGTCGCCGTAAGCAGGAGAGTAGCTCCGACTTTCCAAGTGCTTGTAATTCTTTCGAAACACAAAATAACAGCAGAAGCGTGGTGCGGAGAAATTGTCGGGTTGAGTTGCGGGTTGAGCAAACCGATGAAGATGACTGTAGTGTCTTTCGGTGAGGAACAACGTACTCCGAAATGTGGAACGAACTTGTTTATTGCAGGTACGACACGAGCAGAACCTGCTCCTAGTACACCCGGCTGCAGACTGCCCAAAAACAAACCTGCAGCTGCATTTTATAGCCAAGCCATGAAGGCGCGAAACAGTTAACAAGGCCGCGTACAAACTGATAAGATATCACAATGACAGCTGCTGGCTCAACTTTTACAATGGCCGTCAGCCGCGGTAACCTGGTACTGCGATGTGCATGTCAATCCCAACGCTAACGATCAAATGTCGAGCACGGTTCGATATAACGAGGCTGTCGGAGAACGGGGTTTGGTAGTAGGCGGTCAAGTTACACTCGTTGGTGTTGAACAGTTCGCGGAACCTCAGGATAAGGCTAGCGGAACCGCGGTTGAGAAACACTGTCGCGTTATAATAGTTTGATATTAGAGTAGACACGTTCTATAGTCTAAAATTGTTTTAGGCTTCGCGATATTACGCTACAGCGGCGTGCTGTCTTCTGCGATACTTCGCTGAATGAAGGAATTGTCAAGTAGGCTCCACAGCCGTCTATAATCCAGGAAGTTACGTCGCGAGACAACTATGATCATGAGGGTTTTTTAATTTTTTTTTATTTCCCCGATCGTTCTTCAACATGCACTGAAATATCGCTTCTTCTCCGAGGGCGACGGGTCTACGAAACTGGTACCACGCTTCCACGTTGCTGTCCGTCATCCGCCGGGTTCGAACCCGCAACCCTGTGTGGATCAGTGCGCGGACACATTACCGAACTCACCCACCGAGGCCGGTAGATCAGAAAAAAACAAAAAAAAAACACACACAAATGTAGTGTCACCACATGTTTGTCGTGTTAATCCTCATCGTCATTAGCATCCAACCACCTGTATATATATGCATCGACATCATTGTAATAAAGGCTGTTCCTCTTCGACACTACATTCTGGCGACGAGCAATTGGACCTGCTTGTCCTCTTGCGTTCTTCTTCTCTGCGTGTTCCATTTTCAGGAGCACCTCAACCAGAAAATGAATGCACAATTTAAAGTATATACTTCATCTTTCTCGAGTTCCACCAAACACAATACCAGAAAATACGCCCGTCCGACGGTAAAACAAACCGCATTACGCGCGTTGACATATTGGAAGTCGCAGTTCTCTCCGTGTTTCCTTCGTTTCCCGCTGTCTTCGGGCATTTTCCTCCGCTGCCTCTTCCTGCAGATCCCATCACTGGCATGGTCGTGAATCCCGCATGAGCGGGTAGCGGGATCTCGAATCTGCTCTGCTCGGGAGATAAAACGAGACGAACAGCCGAGCCAGTCTGCATCGATCCCTCCCTGTCACTACATTCGGAGTTAATGATGCGCCGCTGCTTTCCAAGCCTCATTGCGTTAGCATTCACAAATGTTTGTCCTTCTCTCTCATGCCCGTGTCTTTTTTCTTTTTTTTTTTTTTGAGGGTGTGTTACGAAGCGGAATATGAGGAGAATATGTAAGGTACGATGAACTTGAATGTTATTTTGGCAAGATGGCTTCGGGGAGATCATCGAGGAGCGTCGCAAATGACGGAACGGCACGGTTACGTGATGCGTGAACTGCGGAATAAGCATATGGGAGTCACAAACGCGAAAAGGAAATGCGGTACCGACTGCATTAAAGGAACGTGTGTTCGGTGTACAGTGGATCCAAGCTTTGTCGTACACTCTAAATATTTTCACACCTTTAAAGGTGTAAAATTGGTGTATTCTCATGTATTACACCTATTTTACACCCTAGAACCTTGGCTTGAAAATTTTCGAGGGTGTAACTATGGTGAATTACACCCTTTTATGAGACATTGTCAGGAGGGTGTGATGAGGGTGCAACAGAGGGTGTAGTTGGAGGTGGGACAGGCCCCATTACACAGGCTAAATGTATTCCTGTTCCTGTGCAGTGTTGGAGTGCTTGTGGTACTCAGAACTTAAGCTTGTGATACAAGTTGTGATATAAAGACCAAATGCACAGTTACTCAACATTTGGTACACTGTCATTTAACCCCTCAAGGTTAGATGACTGGAAAATATAAAATTACTACTATGTGATAAAGCTGTATTAAGTGATACGTTTGAATACCTTCATGCCTACGTAATGTAGGATATGTATGCTGCATGGCATAATGTCAACCTAATAAAAGCATAACTATTCAGTTCCTGTGATTGTGTCATATATGTATGATGCCCGCATATACCCACATCAATCACCTATAACATGTGTGTGCTGTTCAACATATGTCTGCAATGTCCTATTTTTGACTTCACACAGGGTACAGCAGAGTAGTATACCAGGGAAGTATTACAAGTTCAGTGTGAGAAAAGTATATTCTTGGCGTTTTAAAGAATATTTTGCATGGCTGTGATCGAAGAGTGATGCCAAGATAGCCACAATGACACTCCAAAGTATGCGCCTTTTGTAAAAACTAGAAACAGTATACTTTCGCAATGAAGCTGTAATTTCAACTTTCCTTTCTTTTTTTCTTAATAAACATATTCCCCCCTGTGGTAATTTCCAGCTGCCTCTTCTATGGTTTGCAGGTTACCCCCCCCCCCCCCCATTACACCCTTCCACACAATTACACCCTTGATGTCTTGACGGTGTTCCGTTACACCTTAAAAGGTGCGCGCCATGCACATGTTCTTTTACACCCTTTAAGGTGTAAAATTATTTAGAGTGTATCAAAGCTGGCAGAATCCTGTTTCATTCCATCGTCTGGCGTTTTTCCAGAGTGTGAAAACCTGATACGGCTACGTGTTTCGGTAAAGGAAATCTCAGAACTCTCAGAAAGGAAAGGAAGTCTCAGAACATCCGTTTTTTTTTTTTCTATAATCAAACTCAAACTCAACTCAAACTCAACTCAAACTCTCAGAACATCAGTTCTCTCATGTTCAACAGTTGCCGCTTGCGTATGCGATCCCGTCGTATGTTTGTGTGTATGAGTGAGAAAAATGTAAGAGTGAAAGGGCGATGAGTGAGAGAGAGAGAATGGTAGATTTGTCCCTTGAGATGACGCACCCTTGGAAGTCACTGGGGAGGTGTGTTAGCTTAGCTCAATTGGTAGAGCCCTGGAGCGGTAATCCAGAAGATGTGGGTTTGAGTCCTACACTCTTAAAAATGAACTTCACCACATAGCACGCTCCTAGCCAACCATCATCCCGAATGACAACGTTCTCGCCCCTGATTTGTTGAAAACGGGAGGAGGAGCCTATTTTGTGCCCATTATGCACGGTTCATTTTTAAGAGTGTACAACTGACTAACCTTTTCAGTGACTTCCATCTTAAAAAAAAAGAAAAAACACTGTTTACTCACTTTTACAGGAGGTAAGAACTCCTATCTGCACGTATTTAGTTACGGGTTTAATAGATGTAGTATTGTTCTTCTGCGCTTTGTAGTTCTATTTACAATTTACTGTTCAATTCTTCTCCTCCATAACTTGTGCAGCTGATTTGTTGAAAACGGGAGGCGTATCCCATTTTGTAGCCGCGCATAATAGATACATAATAGGCTCCGCCTCTCGTTATCAACAAATCATGGACGAGAACGTTGTCATTCCGGAAGATGGTTGGCTAGGAGCGCTCTATGTGTTGAAGGTACGCACCTATCAAATTCACCTATACAAAAGGTGTCACAGACAACACGTTGAAACCACCGTTTCGAGCCGACACAGTCGGTGGGCTCGCTTGGTACAGTTCAGAGCTCCTTTAATAAGTGATAGTTCGTATATACATTATTTAATAATACGGCTCGATGATGACATCCTACTCATGTTACGGGCTGTTCTCAGGCTAAGCCCATGTAAGCAAACGCGTTCAACGAACCTTCTGCTTATTTGCTCTCAGTCTGCGAGCAAACAGACTTCGATCAGCTATCACACCTGGAAATACGAGCACAACGGCTTAGTCTATGTTCCTCCCTTTCCTCGATACAAACAAATAAACAGAGAATCCCAGCGTCTCACGATCGAATATACAGCCGTTGCAATTCGCTTTCGAGGCTCGTGCGGCCTCCGATGCTGGGGAGCTAAAAGCAAGCGGCTGCTCGGCCGGAAAATGTGAGCACCAAGGAAACAGAACAGGACTGGGCTTTCCGTAGAAATCACAACCCATGTTCTGCCCGCCCTCTACAGAGGTAAAAATGATAGAAAAGGAAACCTTTCGAGCTGGAATGAACACCACGATGCAGGGTGAGGAAGAAAGCGGCCCTCTCGGTTCCGTTTTATCTCTCTCGTTCTTCTTTTTCTTCTTTTTTTTTTTTTGTACTTTTCGTTGACTCTTCGTAGTCTCTTCTTTTGTTTGAGGTTCCTGACAAAAAAAAAAGAAAAAAGAAGAAGAGACCGCTAGCTGCTAACGCTACTCGTGGCCTTACGTGGCGAGGAGACTATGACCGTGGAACACGCCGTCAGTCCCGGAAGTGAATTTTGCTCACTTTCAGGTTCTTCAAGTGGCGCCAAAACCTCAGACTGAGAGGTGGAGGGTTCGAATCCTACCACCGACTCTGCTGTCTCAGGTTTTCCCTGGGTTTTCCGAAGACTTTCAAGACGAATGTCGGCAGAGTTCCCATTGAAGTCAGCCCAGAACTCATACTAACCCCCCTGTCACCCCACTCCTTCCTGCTGTCCTCTCTCCACCTATCCACATCGGTACGCCATTCATAGCCACAGTTCCTTCGCGGCGCTAACACTGAATGAAAAAAAAAAAAAAAAACCTCAGCACACGGCACGCCGTATGCAACGCACCTCGCAGAAGACAACGTGCACGAGCCACCTGTGTACCCTGCAGTCAAGTTGCTCCCGTCCTTGCTCAGGTTCGAATCCGCAATCTTGCAATCAATAGGATCGACAGGGGGCGCTATGTTCGAGCTTGCTGAGACCATTATGGCATCACGGTGCCACAGCGACCAGCCCGTCGGTATCTCTCCTTAAACTTTTCGCTGATTTAATATTTAAAGATATATAACTACAGACCTGCGGGCGCTAACTACAGGTGCTGCGTGCAACGATTTCAGAGAACGTTAAAGAACCCTAAGATGGGAAAATTAGCACACGGAACGACCATTGGGCCGTCGTTCTTGGTCACAGTGGTCTCGCGACGTAAAATCACGAATTAGTAGACAGTTTTAGGTAACCGTGTGCATATTACGTTTCCTTTCCTTTTACAATTCAAGCCTTGGTAACGTAACGCCAGAATAAGCTTCACGCGGTACGACTCAGGATTATGAACGGAAGCAACACCTCACAGTACAATAAATAACTCAATATAAAAAAAGAACACTCTTTAAGATGCTATAGATACTGTGATGGACGATCATCTCGCAACGTATTCGAAAGGAGGTTTCGTATATGTCGTCGTCGAGCCCGAATCTCTCGCAGGAAACGTCTCTAATTCCCTGAACATCTCGTGGCTAGCCTCGGCCATTACACTGTAACAAGGAGTGGAGGAAAGGAACCCGTTTCAGACACCGTGCGTCTACGTCCATACGACGTATCTCTCCAAGACCCAACCCTCTGCATTCCGATTGGCCGGTGGCGCATAGCGAGCAGAAGTAAGGGAAGCGTCTGTGGATCCCTAAAACGCCCTATTATTACTCAAACAATGCAGTTAAGCTTTGCGTGTGGGATGCAAACGGTAATGCAATTCCTGGACACGCCACCCGCGTTTCATGTGCCGCGGGGCGAGTGCGCCGGCCATCTGGAAAGACGTATTCTTCGGCGTGATGAACATTTATGAGTTTCAAATGTGACGAAGCCCCGGGGCAACGGCTCATTTACACGAGATTAATTTCAAGTTGAGCGCTACGAATGACAGGACACTGATTAAATTTTCCGCAGTACGAATTTTACGCAGTACGGAGTCATGCATGCATCCACAACATCCTCCTTTCAAGTTTGATAATTAGAATAAGAGGAGAAAAAAAAAGCGTAAAAAAGAGTGTGGTAAGAAACGTATTAGCTCGAGGGGGGGGGGGGAGGAACGGCAATGAAAGACAGCGAGCGCGGTTTTGAAGATGGTTGCTTAGTGCAATAAGCTTCCGAATTTCGAAGGGTGTCTTTTCTCTTTTTTTTTTCCCCCAGTAAGTGGAATAAACGAGACATACGTTTGAATTACCGTGATGTATCTTACAATCTGTTTCGTGTTTCATCGAGAACGCTGTGCTTCAAGTTGATGCTAGGGACCAGAAGGTGGAGGTATCTAATTCTGGCCACGGCTTTGGTATCTGATGCTCTTGCGTGACAAACAGTGAACCGTGGAACGTAAGACCACGCGTAGCTGTTGAGTTGAACGACGCAAGAGCAAGTTTTAGTGCATCGTACACTCTAAATCTTTTCACACCTTTAAAGGTGTAACAACGTGCATGGCGCACGCCCTTTTAGGTGTAATTTTGGTAACATCATAATGAAGCACGGTTTCGCACACAAATTTTCTGTACTCGAGTGTTGTCTGTTCTCCAAAAATTCAGTCTTGCAACATCTCAACATTCTTCAACAGTACTGTAGACACTTGCGCGTGCTCGATTATCGATACCGATGCATATATGCATTAGCTCGTACCTACGATATGCAAGACATAATGAAAGCAAGATTTGCACTGACACTTGATCTTTAGTAATGCTTTCCAAATTTTGTAAAACATCATCCTGGAGATGCAATGTTACGCAACCAGGTTGAATGTTCATAGCGCACACCTTTAAAGGTGTGAAAAAGTTTACAGTGTACGCACCAAAGCGTAAGCGATAAGCGTAAGGGGCGTAAGGGATAGCGTTGGTCGTTCTGCGCACGCGCAAAACATAAAGGGAGCTTGGCGCATTGCGCAGAACCGCCACGCTATCTCTTACGTACGCAAAGGCGACAGCGTACGATGCACTAAAACTCTCTAATGTCACGTTAACCGATTACGTGCTACCGGCGTGTAACGCAATTCTGCAACGTTACATTACATCATATTACGCAAAACAGTGATTCCACAATGAGTAAGGAAACATTTCGCGCATCAGTAAAGACACAGCGAAAAGGCAAGCGGTAGATCAAATTATGATGTCAATATGCTCTTTACTTCAGAGTCACATATAACCTTATCTATTTTATATCTACCGATTGGAACAAGATAAAACGAAAGAGACTTTGCTGTATAGATGCTCAAAGAAGACGCCAGGCCTTTCTGCTGCGCTCACAACACCGACTCTTTGCACGGGCACGACGCATAAGAAAGAAGTTAGTGACGACGTCGGAAATAAGGAGCAGAATTTGGAGGTCTTTCGAGCCCTCTTTCGGGCACACGAAGTTGCACACACACATACACAGGAAAAAAATATATAAAAAAAGAAGGAGAAGAAGCACTGCATGTAAAACTTGCACTGTGGTTGACGTCGTTGTATGATCATAATGTGCCCTTTGCGCTTTATAGCAACGAGGCTTTTGTAATCAGTGGCGCATGTCGAGAGTACAAGACATGCGGAAGTTGTACTCTATAGCGTTAAGTTTGCAAAGACTGAAAGGAGAAAAGGAGACAAATAAATAAGTTCGCATCGTCAGCAACGTTGCAGCAACGTTGTGGAAAGCCATTTGGCTTGTTTCGTGTTTCGTCCTATCAAAAGCGACGGTCCTCATAGGGCAAGGCCGTATGTAATTCGTGTAGTATAACTACAATGCTAAAAAGAGTGAGCTTTTTTTTTTTTTTTAAAGTTGGCTTTGCCACACGAAGGGTATGTGTGTGGCAGAGCACGCTTTACAGGCACGAACGTTAGTGAGCAGTATAGTGAAGTGTACTAGAATAAGAGACTGTACTGCTGGAACCCTTTCATATTAGTTTAATTGCAATCTTCCCTGGATCATTTTTCTCGGTTATACCTCAGGATTGGTAGTCAACACCTTATTCGTAGTTCACAGTTGCATGTACACTCTTAAAAATGAACTTCAGCGCATAGCACGCAACTAGCCAACCATCATCTCGAATGATATCGTTATCTGCCCTGATTTGTTGGAAACGGGAGGCATACGCCTTTTCTGTGACACTTATGCTGTTCATAATTGTCACAGAAAAGGCGTACGCCTCCCGTTTTCAGCAAATCAGGGCAGATAACGATATCATTCGAGATGATGGTTGGCTAGTTGCGTGCTATGCGCTGAAGTTCATTTTTAAGAGTGTACCGCGCACGAAGGTGTGAAGGATGCTGAGGTATGAAGTAGTTGAAACATATCTTTTTTGTTTTACTTTTTAAGGTGCAATAAATACATCTACTTTTGTGACAACTGAACAAAATGGAGCGATTTCTTTTTATTCACCTTCTTCACATGCATTCTAGTATACTTGGAACCAAAGCGCAAAAAAGAAAAAAGAAAGAAATAATAACTCTTTAACACATAACACGAGACCAATGATGATTTTCTAAAATGTGTTCTCACTTCATCACCACCAGTGTCAAACAGTTGAACAACGACTATTCTTGCGCAGAACTCAAAAGTACCGAAACAACGATAGAACATATATTGCACACTATTCTATATTTCACGGTGTTTCCTCTGTGTTACGATCCACGTGACTTGAAGAAAGAAGAATTAAATAAATAAATATGAAGAGAAGAATAATTAAATAATTAAGTTAATTAGTTAAGTTAAGTTAAGTTAATTAATTAAATAAATAAAGAAAGAAGAAATAAATAAATAAATATGAAAAGAAGAAGCATAAAGATAAAGAAAGAAGAATAAAATAAATAAAAAGAAAATAATTAAATAAATAAAAACAAAAGGAGAAGAATGGAGATGAAGAAAGAAGAATGAAATAAATAAAAAAGAAAAGAAAGAAAGGAGAATGAAATAAATAAAACAAAAGAATGAAAAAGAATGATGATGAAGAGGAGAAGAAGTACGGGTTCTCCGCCCAAATACCTTTTTTTACGGAATACAAAAGGCCAAGTGTAAAACAACACCGATAGATACTCGATGGAGGTCTCCCATTTGTCGGCAGCGAAACAAAATGATGCTTACGAAAGGGAAACTCGCTGGACCAGACTGTTCTCCGGTAGCGATCAAATCTGCAGCCCGTATCACGTTTCTTCCTGCCGGCTCAACTCCCCTGTGGCTCTTCGGGCGCAATACGAGCCGATGTGACCCACACATGTACGCTGTTGTCATGGCGAGAGTGGGAAGAGAGATGCGGGTAGGGATGGCCCGCCGGTGATAGGGAGCTAACATGCTCGATTACAGTGATTCAGATGGGAGAAATTGAAGCCTGTCCCGGGCATTGGCTTCGTCTCGTGCGTTCAGCTGGAACGATGGCTTGTTACGGAAGGATGCAATTCCCGGATGGCTCTGTGAGAGACGATATTTTAAGGTTGATCCTTAGAAGGACATTCGAAACGCTGGTGGTAGCTCCGAGGTCACGCAAAAAGGGGGCGGAGTTGGCGGGATAGACTCCCATCAGCGGCTCTGCTGTTTCAGCCTTTATCTGTGTCCTTCCACACACTTTCTACGCAGATGTTGAAACTGTTGCCCATGAAGTCGGCCAAGAACGCGTACTAATCCCCTGTTTCCCTCTCTTTCTTAGCCTCCTCTCTCAGTTTATCCACGTCCATGCAGCACTGAGAGCCACTGTTGGTTAGCGGTGGTAACGTGAAATAAAACAGCGCCGATCTCTAGAGTCGAAAAGTTCATCAACTTGGCTGTGTAGACTTCGGAAATAATTCATGAGGCAAGGAGATGTGTTAAGAAAACTAGAATACGTCAACGGATCTTTCGACTTAATGCGCTTTTTTTTTTTCTTCATTAACACGTACGCTCAAGAGGAAGTTATGAACACAGTAACCAAAGCTCGTGGGCGCATTCATTACAGGGAGCCGATTTATTTTAAACAACGCATGAATTCATGTCACGCCGGCCATAGGTTCGAGGAATTCAATGTGCTGTCCCTGAATGGTTATGTTACGCAGCGCAAATTTTCACTGCCGGGGACATAATTCGTGGAGGTCGAATAGCCAAATTCGACAGAAACATCGAATTTAGTTTGGAAATACGGAGATGTTGCAATTGAGTTCCACTAAAGCTTGCACTAAATTCGAGCCGAGACTTCTTAAGAGGAACTTAAATTCGGTAGAGTATAGCGGTGTTAGGAACGGCGATGAATAAGTGAAAGTGGAACAGGTGAGAAATTGAGATAAATAAGAGACGTTGTGATTACTTGAAATCAAGTGAGTGAGCGCATTAAGCGAGACACAGAAACGGTCCTGATAAAATCGGAAAAAAAGGTGGCAATGATACGTACTCGAAACTTCAATTTTATTAAGCGCCTATTTTGTTCACAGCCATTTACCTTCTAATGTGCTAAAGCTCCTGATATACGCAAAAACAAGCAAGAAAATTTTACGGCAAAAGTTTGACGGCAAAAAAAAATTCCGTTCAGATTGCGGAACGAGTTAAACGCAGGCATAAAATACACGACGGTACTGTTTCCCCATGAATATCGTTATAAAATCATCAGACGCCGAAATCAATTAAGATATTAATGGCGCGCACAATATCCCACATACATGCTCACATTACTAGGCCGTCATGACAAGCTTTTGTAAAGCTTGAATCAATTTTCCATCGTCAGCAGTAAAAGATTCCACCCCTGGAAAGACAATGCTTCCAGGAAAGGATAAAAGAGAGAGAGAGAGAAAAAAAAATAGGAAAGGTAGCGTAGGAGGAACACGGTTGTCGCTAGATTACTCTGGCACCAGGAACAGAGAGAGAGAGGGAAGCTGGCATGAAAAATTAATCCCCTGTCAGGAGCGATAATGGCGATGCTGGATTAAAAGCGACAAGACGGATTCCTGGGCGCGCCACGGGCGGAAGGTCTCAGGAGGGTTTTGTCCTCGATGTAGTTGAAACGCTATCTCAGGATGAAAGTAGAGGCGGAAATAAGAGGAGAGAGAGAGAAAAAAAAAGAAAGAGGATTGTCTAAGGACGAACAAGGAGGAAAGAGACGGGTGGAGAAAGTGGGTTAAGAGATGGGATAATGAAGTTTAGCGGCTGTTTTGCGTAGCTGTTTCGAGGTTCCTCGCTTTAAGTATGCGCGACACTCTCAAGATAGTTAACATAGTAAACGTGATTTTGATACAAAGAAAAGAGGGAAGCAAGTAAATTGTGGAATTAAGAGGAGATTTCGTTGGAGGAAGACACGCTGAACTCGTGCGTGATAAATACAGCAAAGCAGCGGGTGGTGACCTCCTATAGCTTTACCTTTACCTTTTTATTGGGTGCTAGCTCCACGGTACAACCGAGCATGTAGGGAACAACAGGAAGAAAGGGAAGAGGGGTGTTAGTTTAGGGCAGACGTCAGGGTGAAACTGTTCACTGTTCCGACACCCGTCCGAAAAATATTCCGGTAAACTCAAGAGAAAAACAAAAGAAGAAAGAAAAAAACGTGATGACAGGATTCAACCACAGAGTTTTAAAAGTTATATTCGAAAGCTACGATTCGAGCCACTGCCAGTGAACGGTGGATACTATATGCATCCTGCCACTCCTCCGGTAGGATCATGGTGTTGTTTAGGCAAGCAGTAGTTGTGCAAGTTCTGAAGCTGGTGATACGAGCTCGCCATCTTATCTGGTCTGTAACTGTCTGGTCTGTAACCACGTGTCCATGTTGTTCCAGACCCGAAATAATTCCGGCACAAGTTCGATATTTATATATATATATATTTTTTTATAATGGGGTGTTTACGTCGCGAGACAACTGAGATCATGAGCGACGCCACAGCGGTTGGTCTGTGGATTGCTTTTGCCCACCTGAGGGTTCTTTAACGTGCGATGAAAGCTCATCACTCGGCACCCCGCATTTAACGTCCCTCGCGGAAGACGGCGTGTCTAAGCAACTTGTACCGTGCCACCAAGTTGCTGGCGTCCTCGGCCGGGTTCGAACCCGCAATCTCGGGATCAGAAGGCGAACACGCTACCGACTGCGCCACCGAGGCCGGTCCGATATTTTTAAAAACCTAATGGAGTTATGAAAGCCGAACATCTTAGTATCTTCAGTGCTAAAGCTGCAAATAATGAAGCGGCTCGAAACAATTTTAATGAGTGGCGAGCTTTCGTGCAGAGTGCGCACTCTGTCAAGATGACCCGATGAAGTGCAGATTCTGCACGAAAGCTACCAGTTATCATTATTTATTTTTTTTTCATATGCTTTATCCTTCGTAGCTCTTGTCGTTTCAGTACTTCTGCGGCTGGACTTCGTGATATTACGTAGAAGAAAACAAAAGGGCACAAGCGAGCCGGTGTACAGTGGAGAATGGTAAAATCTCCATGAGTGTCAGAAAGTCGACACACACTGAGAACAACTGGACGACAGGAGGTTTCAAACCAGAAAGGAAGACATTGCTGGTTTGAGTCTCGTGTCGTCCAGTTGCGTTTTCTCCGTGCGTGTTGTTTACTCAGACTCAAGCAAATGTTACCACTCTTCAGTGATATTTCTTCTTCCCAACCTGATCTAAATCTTCAAATCACTCAGTTTTTTTCTTCAAGCGTGTCTCGCGCATGAACACCATGTCGTACCTTGTCTCAATCTAGTCCTTCCAAACATGCCTCGCAAATGCACACGAGCGCTTTGAAAGCTGAAACATGGATTTATTTTACACTCCTTCCTCCAATAAAAATGTGCAGGAAAAACGTGGAGAAACTCCTACTGATAACGTCTCAGTAGCCGGCAGGATGGAGCTCCAAGGAGCAGCGAAAATCCCGAAACAAGTGATCTGACCAATCATGGTTATGCAGTTATAAATCTTCGAGGATTTAGCCTACTTTTGAGGTTACTTTATCGAGCACATGAAAATGGAACTGAAGCATTGTCGCACTAATATTCTGCCATGCACTAATGATTTTCGGAACATATATAATTGATGTTTCTTATCCCGTACCATTGTGCTCCTAACCATGCACCACTGATTTTTCCGATCTTGCACCAGTGTGCTTCGGACAATTCACTATTGATTTCCGGACCTGCACTATTGTGTTTCTGATCATGATCCATTTATTGTCGTATCCTGCACCACTGTGCTTCTGACCATGCACCACTGATTTTTCTGATCCTGCACCGCTGTGTTTCTGCCCGTGCACCACTGTCCCTCTGCATGGATATCCCTCTGATATCCAACGTGGACGAAGAAAATAAAGCGCGGAAATTATATCTTCAGGATATCCAAAAACGGGCATACGCGGTGATCTATGCCCCAGCAATACAAGGCAGTCCTAAAGATATCCGATGTATGTCTGAAGGTGGATGTTGGAAGAATATCCTGGGGATAACGAGTTTCGTCCGATATATATGTACGCTCGCAGGTCCAAGTGGAAAAAGGAGTCCTCTGGGATGTTCGACACACATCCAGTGTTCTGCGTCGTGTTCTGGTCTCCCCTGACATCGTCTTTTTCTCTCTTTCTTTCTTTCTTTTTTTTTTTGTCTGTGAGGTTGAAGTGCTTGATGTGACATATCTAGTGACACTAACATAAAAAAAAAACAATAACAATAATGTTTTTGTAACAATAATGTTACAAAAAAATGTAACATTATTGTGGATCGACAGTTAAGAATTAAGGGACAATATGCCGTTACTGAAACCTTAATCTGGAATTTCATCATTTTCGAAACATAACTGACAGAAAAAGTGACGGTGACTATGAGAGTACAACCACCTCACCTACAGTCATTGTACCCTATAAACGCGCTTTTCCTTTTTCGGAAACATCAAAGAACCGGCATAGTGGCGTTCGAATATTCGAACTTGGCAAGTGCGCACAATACGTCGGCGAACCGACACAAACTGTGTCGGTTCCCCGAAGCGAGCCGATACAAAGCGAGCCAATAAATTGAGGGGCTCCGATAAATTGAGGGGAGATCCGCGAGGTTCTGGGCGTAGCATTTACTGTGTTAACCATTAATTGAGTGCAATCCAACAATTCCGTTTGTCTGATTAATTAAATTACTCACATAAGTAATATAGCATGTGAGCCTTAAATTTACGAATATAGTTTGCCTGATTTATTAGGAGCATTAGCTGGAAGAAATGTCCATAAAGCGTCCCTCTCTCGTCCGCTTAACTTTCCCATGTATATCTTTCTGACGTCCCAAAGGACCACTTCTTTCTCTTACTTGGACATGTGAGCGTACATATATCGGAAAAAACTCGTTATCTCCAGGATATCCCAACATCCAACTTCTGATGTCCATCGGATATCCATAGGACATCCTTGACTTGTTGGGGGTGTTTGTGACCCAACACCACTGATTTTTCGACCATGTGCTGCTCCGTTTCCTGCCCTGCACCCCTGATCTGCTGGCGCTGCACCACATGTTATGTGATCCTGCACAATTGATCATCTGGCCTTACATCCCTGATTATGTGACCCTGCACCGCTCATCCCGCTGTACGCTCGTTACTTCCAAATTCTTCCAACGTCTTTTACTGGACAAAGTAACTCGAAGAATCAATAAACTGTGGAATCCGTGTCAAGTACCGTCGGCGAACCAAAATAAGAAAACACCTCTTAAGCTACATTTATCGAGACACAAGCTTTTAGCACGGGCTTCTTCAGGTGTGAATACAGACGTATGAGTAGCACTTATATAAGCACTAGTGGGAAGGGGAAAAGCTGGAACAAAAAGGTATATCGTTAAAGGATGGCTAAGGAACAGGTGGCTAAGGAGGTTGCGTTCAAAAACCGGTTGAGTAGGTGTATCGCAATCTCCGCAACCTTCTTAGCCACCTGTTCCTCAGTGCGTTGAACATCATTTGACGATATAGCTTTTTGTTCCCACCTTTCTCCTTCGCACAAGTGTTCATGTAAGTGCTACTCATACGTCCGTATTCACACCTGAAAGAGCCTGTCTCACAGCTCAACGCTTGTGTCTCAATAAATGTAGATATAGCCTCAGTGGCGTTTCCTCATTCTGGACAAAGTAGCCAAAAGCAACCCACATTTCTTCTGTGATTCATCTCATCATTCTTTCACCGTTTATTAGTCATCTTTTTTTTGTCATCTTTGTCTTTAATCTACCTCATCCTTCTTTCATCATTTGTTAGTTTTTCGGTATTTCCTAGTTCTTTTTCTTTATTTCTTAATGTTCTTTATTTATTATTATTTATTTATTTATTTAATTCTTATCTTCTCTTTTTATTTATTTATTATTATTATTTCTGGAATAGCAAGCCGACGTCCCGTTTGGCTGATCTGTCCCCGTTTTTTTTTTTTCCTTTTCGTCTAATAAATATATCCCCCCCCCCCCCACCCACACATTTCAGGTAGAGCCACAAACAGGGAACTATTACTCAGATAAACCATTATTCGAGAACTCCACTCAAGAAACACGGCACGCAACTCAAGCCGGTCAGAGAGCCCTACTACGCAGACTCCTTCCCTCGCACGAAAGCACAGTGACGAGTAGACATAGCCTGCAGTTGGAACACAACTGGAAAGTAGCGGAGAAGGAAGGCAGTTTCTCATCAGAAGCCTTGGAGATGCCCGCACGCATGCCAGAGGGTGAACGTGCTCCGTTTGCCGAATCGGCCGGGGTAATAAATAGCCAGGAAGCAACTCACGGAAAAATGCATAGAGTGGCGCTACATTTCTCCATAAAGTATGGCCGAGACGTCTTACGGTGAAAGAAGGAACTAACATTTGCAGAGCACGATTTTTGCGTAGACGCTGCTCGGTCGCTGGTAGAGATATTTTTCCTGCATGAATCATGATTATATGCGAGGGTCCGGCGGGAGGGTTATTTGATTTGCGCAGCGGTCTTCGGAGAATGCGACGTCATAAAAAGTGTATGCATCACGACGAGGACGTTGGATGGAGATGTTAAACGCCGCTCGTGAAGAAGACGTAGGATGCGCGCAAGCAAATCTGACCACCATGGAAGACCGGTCTCGCCGGGCTATTTGGTACGCGACGCTTTGTTGATTGCAAGGCTGCGGGTTCCGACCTGGCCGGCGCCAGCAACTTGCTGGCGTCCAAAAACATACTTCGGAACAATACAGCGTTGTTGGTGTCCAAGGACAGTCTTTAGTAGAGCTGTTCATATCAATCTCCTTTCGATTGCGTTTTTTGTTATTATCATCATAATCGTCATCACCACCGGCACTGTCGTGCTCATCCTTCGAGTTGCATGTGCACGTAACCGTCGACGCTTAAGAACAGGAAGGTGAGGTAGAGGTCCAGGTCAAATGTCAGGTAAATATCAAAAATCAAATTTAACCATTGGCAGGACAAAATGGGGATCGTGGACATTAATTTCAGTGGCGATCATTTCATTGTTGTTAGCTGAGAGACGTTAAATGTGCTATATACCTTGCGAAATTTGACACCACACGAATATCTGGTATTGTCTGGCACAAGTAACTCGTGCGGAACCGCAAGCAACTGCTCAGCGCAACCTGGCAAGGTTACAGAGTGGGACAAAATAGGGTGGATAAGTTCGGTTACAGGCTTCCGTTCCCCTTTAATGAGCGCGATAAGAACAGGATGGGCGACGTAAACCGGACGTCAGATACCGTGACGTTTCCCAGAGACCGGCTTTGGAGCGGATGTGCAGCAACTCAACTAAACTGAATACCTAGCAATAATTCGTGGTACAGAAATTGTGCAACATATAAGCACGAGGGCGGTTCAATAAGTACGTTTAAATAATTTATTAACCAACAATTGAAATGAATCATTTTACTACATAGTCCCCCTGCTGGTGCTGGTGGTGGTTAATGCTGGGGTGCAATTGGTTGGGGAGTGCCTGTATTCTAGCAGAGAAGTTTTTTTTTTTGGGGGGGGGGGGTGCGCAGTCATTAGTTCACCGCTTCTTTCACCAGTGGCGTATCTAGGGTGTGGCAGGTGTGGACAGGTGCCATGGGCGCCAGGTGAACAGGGGCGCCATTATGGGGTCGGGTGTGAATGTGCCAGGTCGGGCACTCAACCTGTCACATTCATAAATGATCTGAAGCACCCGCTATTAGAGAGGTTGTAGTGTGAAACCTAGTGCGGACCACACGAAAACGCATTCCCAAGGACATCGTGTTAACCATGTTGCCATGGGCGCAGGTAGCTCTAGATACGCCACTGTCTTTCACATCTTCGTCGGATGCAAATTCACGGTCGCCAAAATCCTCCTCAACGCGGTCGAAGATGGCGTCCGATGGTGCAATGTCATGCGAATATGGGAATATGGGGGATGTGGAAAGCAATCAAATCGAAGATTGCAAATGGTCGAAGTAGCCATGGGAGACACATTCGGACGAGCATTGTCACGTTGGAGAATATCCCCCTTGCTGAGCGGTCCACGACATTTTGTTCTTAAAGTGGGCTTCAGGTGTATCACTGGCAGGTCACAGTATGTTCGGTTTCGGTGTGTTCGGTGGCAGGTGACCCGGGTTCGGTTTCGAACCCCGGTCACCTACCAAGATGTCTCGTATTTCAGAAGTCCTATTTTTGTAATTCGTATTTTCCTTTTTTCCCCCGAGATGATGGAACAATTTGTAATAATGTTCTATCAATGCCAAACCTCTCGGTAACGTCTGAGGGCGTCGTAAATAAACAAATGAGAGCGCAAGAACAAGATCGTAAAAGAGAAGACACCTTGTGCAGCAAAAATTGGGAAAATGTCGCGAGTTACTTGGATATAAACTACTGAGAATAAGCATATCACCTCATAACGTCCCAGTGTTTAGTATGGACCTTAGATCGATGCATATTGGTGCCTGTTAACAGTTAGGCTAGAGTCACTAAATTAGCTTATTTAGCGACTTTAGGTTAGGCCACAGCCTTCTGATTAGCGCATCAACTACAAAAAAAAAAAGTAAACACACACACACAAAAAACAAAAACAAAAAACAGGCAACCGCCCCTTTAGTTTCCCTCTGTTTGGCTATACAGCCAATCAGTCAATTCCACGTCTCATGTGTTGAGGGGCGGAAGTAAACAGTACAACATCCTAAATGAAAGTTCGCAAACGTCCTGTAGCACGATTACGGGTAGGTCTACTTCAAGTTGATTGCAGTTCGGAGTGCAGGTTTTTAGATATCCTTTTGAAAGTAGAAGAATAACTTCAACTGTTATTTAACTGCTACGGTTGTTCATGGGCACTATGAAAATGAAGACTGGGTTGAATTGAATTGAACTGTGTCGTTAGGTGGTAAGCGAACTGGCAAAATTATTAAGCAATTTAAGTTTCGGTACTTGTAAACTTTTCGCTTAGTTCTGCTATAGAGGCATTGTATTAGGGCCGTGTGCAAGGTGCATGTTATCGAGATGCTGGTTCTGCTTTGCATATTTCTCTTTTCGCCATCGCGTTTCGTTTCACTTGCAACAGTTCGGGAGCTTTTTCTTTTCTTTTCTTTCTTTTTTTTTGTGGGGGAGGGGGGGAGGTGAGACGACTTCAGTCTGGGGGCAGCAGACATCGTCGGATGATCCGTTCAATGTCTCCTTTGTTTCTCACAGTTGAGTTCAATTTAAGATTATGGACTAGAGCGCTCTTTAGTTACATCACGATTTCTTTCTTCTTGTATCTGCACCCACAGCAGACGATCGACTGAACCATGAAGGCTTCGTGTTTCCTCTTATTCCTGTTCCTGACCTGTAAGTATGCCGTATGTTTAGTTGACGTACAGTGAGAATAGGTTGAACGAAGAAAAAAATATTCGTAGAGTTCGGTAGACCGTCGAGACTTCCTCAGTGGTTCGTTGATGATGATGACGATGATAATGATGATGATTGAGGTTTTATGGCGCACGAGCAACTGAGGCTATAGTGCGCCACATGGCGCCTATATGTTCAACATGGAGAGGAATTCTGGCGTTGTGGTTCCGAAAGAGTGCACTTAGTGCACGGGTCGTCAATTCGTATACATTTATTCTTATACTTATCACCTTTTATTAGTGGGTGCTAGTACATTCTTAAAAATGAACTTCACCGCATAGCACGCTCCTAGCCAACCATTATCTCGAATGATATCGTTATGTGCCCTGATTAGTTGAAAACAGGGGGCGTACGCCTTTTCTGTGACAATTATGAACAGCATAAGTGTCACAGAAATGGCGTACGCCCCCCGTTTTCAACAAACCAGAGCAGATAACGATATCATTCGAGATAATGGTTGGCTAGGAGCGCGCTATGCGGTGAAGTTCATTTTTAAGAGTGTAGACCGTTGACATAACGTGGCTTCCGAAGTGCCCTATCTACCGCACCCGATCAACTGATAAGATTACGAGTCATGCACGCTGCCATTGGTTCCGGTAGGTACGGCAGCTTCACGATGCCTTTATCAGCAGTCTATACCTACACGTAGCATATATTTTGATATAATGTGGGCACGTAATGGACAGCGTTGGGGGTTCTGCGCATGCGCAAGACATAAAGAGAGCTTCGCGCAGAGCCACCACGCTATCCGTTACCTCCGCATACACTCTTAAAAATGAACTTCACCGCATAGCACGCTCCTAGCCAACCATCACCTCGAGTGATATCGTTATCTGACCTGATTTGTTGAAAACGGGAGGCGTACGCCTTTTTTGTGACACTTATGCTGCTCATAATTGTCACAGAAAAGGCGTACGCCTCCCGTTTTCAACAAATCGGGGCAGATAACGATATCATTGGAGATGATGGTTGGCTAGGAGCGTGCTATGCGGTGAAGTTCATTTTTAAGAGTGTAGGTGATAGCGTACGCTGCACTAAAACTTTCTAATGTTACGTGATTCTTGCAGGCGCCTTGACGGTTCCAATCGGAAGCTCCCACGTCAAAATGCTCAAACCCGAATGGAATGCAGACGCCGACGCCCCCGACTACGTGCCAAGGGCCAGCAGGAATGCGCATGCACGTAAGCATTGCAACGCGTCAGTGAGGGGTGGGGTGAAAATGGGAAACAATATGTACTACACCACAGCACACGCACTCTTAAAAATGAACTTCACCACACAGCACGCTCCTAGCCAACCATCATCCCGAATGACGACGTTCTCGCCTCTGATTTGTTGAAAACGGTAGGCGGAGCCTATTCTGTGCCGTGCATAATGGCACAAATTAGGCTCCGCCTCCCGTTTTCAACAAATCACGGGCGAGAACGTTGTCATTCGGGATGATGGTTGACTAGGAGCGTGCTATGTGGTGGAGTTCATTTCTAAGCGTTCATAAATGTGCAATGGCCACTTATTTCGAAGTGTTCGCGTGCCCGAGGAGCCACAAGCCCTAAAGAGCAGTACGCGAGCCCACTTCTCTACGCATACATTCATTCTATGCGAGTGACAAATTATGTGTTCTGATGCTGTAAGGCCTGAATCGGCAGATATAAGGTTATGCGGAGTATCCCTTTATTCAATTTGCTTCAACATGCTTCTGTACATTTTCCATTACCATCATGGTCGCGAAAATAACAACCGCCGTGAAACAACCCGTCTCATCCTCATCATCTATTGTTGTTGTTGTTGTTTGTCGCTGAATGTGTTGGGAACACATAACTCGTAAATCTCCATTAGTTTATAATTTTAAGAAATCGTAAGAGCATCTGAAAAGAGCATGACCGTTCCTGATCAGATCCACAGCCATTCTGTTCGATTTGTCCCGTCGTGTTGCAGTGCTCTCCTCCATTTAGGGCGAAGTTCCAATGGGCTGCCTGGTACACAAAATGCGAGACGATAAACACAAGAAACTGGTGTATCCAAAGAAGGGAAGGAACCAAGGGGTACACTGTAAACTTTTTCACACCTTTAAAGGTGTGCGCTATGAACATTCAACCTGGTTGCGTAACATTGCATCTCCAGGGTGATATTTTACAAAATTTGGAAAGCATTACTAAAGATCAAGTGTCAGTGCAAATCTTGCTTTCATTATGTCTTGGATATCGTAGGTACGAGCTAATGCATATATGCATCGCTATCGATAATCGAGCACGCGCAAGTGTCTACAATACTGTTGAACAATGTTGAGATGTTGCAAGACTGAATTTTTGGAGGACAGACAACACTCGAGTAAAGAAAATTTGTGCGAAACCGTGCTCCATTATGGTGTTACGAAAATTACACCTAAAAAGGCGTGCGCCATGCACGCTATTACACCTTTAAAGGTGTGAAAAGATTTAGAGTGTAGAAAGGCCGTGAAAATGGGAGCCTTTCATATTTACCACCATTCCATCCTCTGCTTTCCCTCATTTCATCGGTGCGCCATACAGACTCTTGTTTTAACCCTCTCCCTTTCCTCGCCCTCTCCCAAATGTGTTGTTCAGCGGCAAATGGAGCCTGGCAGACGTATACTTATTGCAACTACGATAGGTAGCAAACTTCCCCTTATTTATTTATTACAGCTATGTATTTAACTATATAGAACGTATTTATTATAACTACGTATTTAACGACGTATGTAGGAATGAACTTCCCCTTTTTGTAAGCCAAACAACAAAACTTTGGAAGCGGGCTCAGGAGGTCGTTCGTGTGAGGTACCCCACGCCCTCTACTGAGCGTCACCACCGGAGTCAGCGACAATGCGGCTCCAGGACTGAGGCTCAGGAAGAGAGTAAAACAGTAAAACATGAGTATGAGTAAAACAGTATGAGTAAAACATCAGATGAAAAAAAAAATTCCTATCAGGATTTTGTCGACGATTGATCGAAGCTGAACGTGATTTAAAAAAAAAAATATTCGCCATCTTGAGATAATACGCCTTTCTAATCGTAATTTGAGGCTTCGTCAGTATTTGTCCCTTCTGTGTTGTTCCAGCCTCAGAACATCAGTTCTCTCACGTGCTTCTCTCGTTCGCCATGCATTTGTTGCTCTCTTTCTCTCTTCCAGATCTTCGTCACGTTTCGAAGAGAACCCGCGGTGATCTCATCTGGCATTGAAAAGGCAGACTCTTTGCAATGGTGAGACGAACCCATTCCATGTGGACACGCTTCGTGGAGCATCTGTTCTCGAGGTCAACCTCGAAAGACGCTGTCGTATAGTTCTTAACTGAGTGATTGATTGAGTGATTTATTTATCTCAGTCACTTCAATTACATACAATGGCAGGCTCGCCTAAGTGCGAGGACTTGTAACATCGTAATTCGCAACTATACTCCGTCGTTTTGACATGTACTGCCCTGCACTCTTAAAAATGAACTTCACCGCATAGCACGCTCCTAGCCAACCATTATCTCGAATGATATCGTTATGTGCCCTGATTTGTTGAAAACAGGGGGCGTACGCCTTTTCTGTGACAATTATGAACAGCATAAGTGTCACAGAAATGGCGTACGCCCCCCGTTTTCAACAAACCAGAGCAGACAACGATATCATTCGAGATAATGGTTGGCTAGGAGCGCGCTATGCGGTGAAGTTCATTTTTAAGAGTGTGTACAAAAAATCGAATCAGGCAAAGACGTTTCGGATTGGTTGATTGGAAAAATAAAAAAATAAAAATATTCACTTTTAGGTATCTTCATGTAACAGCTACACTCTTAAAAATGAACTTCACCGCATAGCACGCTCTTAGCCAACCATCATCTCGAACGATATTGATATCTGCCCTGATTTGTTCAAAACGGGGGCGTACGCCTTTTTTGTGACACTTATGCTGTTCATAATTGTCACAAAAAAGGCGTACGCCTCCCGTTTTCAACAAATCAGGGCAGATAACGATATCACTAAAGATAATGGTTGGCTAGAAGCGTGCTATGCGGTGAAGTTCATTTTTAAGAGTGTACTTGTGAGCGTAAAGAGAGAGAGCAAGACTTATGCGTGTGTGGACAACATCATAGACCTTAACGGATCCGTTTCTGTCCGTAAAAAAGAGAGAGAGAGAGAGAGAAGAAAAGATAAAAGCGGACCGTACACAATTAAGAAAAATTTTACTCTAAATCCGGCGTTCAGCTGCAACAACCACAACAACAACAAATAAATGTTGACGATGAGGTGCTTCACGGTTACAGAAAAAGCTCTAGTTAATAGGGGGTGTATAATATAAGTAAGCGTAAGTAAGGTAAGCGTAAGTGGGGTTCATTTAGGGGATCTTTGTGGGTGTGGCAGAATTCGTCAGGTGTCGAATTCAATATCTTCCCTTTTTTATATATATTCAAACTCAAACTTGAAAATAAGAGTAGAGAATCGGGTAGAGCATCGCCCCTTGGCGATGAAACTCCCCATTCATCATCTCGCAATCAAGTTGTTGTTGTTGTTTCAAGTAAGCATGCAGATGCCAATGCCCCTGGCCACTTCTACGTCGATTTTTTTCGGTGCACGGATGAGGTTACATTAGCTAGTGGAGTTTTAGAGTTATCCTAGCTGTAACGAACGGACGACTCAGTTTGTATTTCCCCCCTTCTTTTCTTGTAGGACACGGATGTCAAGTGCACGGATGCTGTCCAGATCCAGTCTTGGGTAGCAACTAAGATATAACTAACTTGTAATTGTAGCTAGTTACTTTTTGCAGTAACCAGTTACCGTAACCAGATATACTCTTCTACAAAGGTAACTTTTAACTGAAACTGTAAAATGTAACTCTAACTAAGTGGTTCAGGTATTGTCATATTTTCCACGTGCCTGTTTCCTAGTGTCTTCTCGTCGGGGCTTCAAATACACTGTCTTTTTTCCAAATCAAGAATCCCGTTGTTCTGTCATCTTTCATGCAGCTAGGATGGCCTTAGACTAACTCACACCATGCTGTTAGGGCGCATAGGAATCTCTCTTTGTCCTCTGTTTATAACTCCGTATATAAATATGCTTGGACGGTACAAGTGCTAAAACAAGTTTTTGAGTTACGTTTACTCTGCTTTTTTTTTTATCTTAAAAGGGAACTGTCAAGTAACTATAAATTACTTTAAAGAGACGGTCGCATCGGGAAACCCATCTATGACACCGATACCACTACGTTCGGCATCGGCCAACAGTCTACTTGGCTTTTTTTTTTTTTCATCCGAAAGGTGCTTAGATATTAACTGTACGAATTTTAAAGATAAGCGCTGCCTCCACGGTTGCAGAAACTCCAGCGGCGTGACGTCACTCCCTAAACGGAGGAGTGAGAGGGCGCGCCCAGAGGAGGAAAGGCGCCGTCCAGACGTCCCCATAACAACTCTATGAGACGCCCGCACAGCCGCGTCATTCCTTTTCTCAAAGGCGTGCCATCAGTGGCCGGTTACACAATGACGTTTTCTCGTTTTTTCAGAGAGGGAAATCTGGCATACCCTCAACATCCGGCGTGTGCTCTTGTCACGTATTCCGTCGAACGACAGTGAAACTACACCAGTATTTCGCGTGGGATTTTCGATACTGCGGTCAGTGGCCCGTGAAGAATTATATGACACCATAGTTTCGAAATCGACTGGAACGGAACTGTAACTCAGTTACTATTTTTGCAGGCTACGTGTAACTACAACTTTGTTACATTTTTGAGTAACTTATACCATGAGTGGTCCGCAGTATAAAAGACGTTCATTCGACTTCCTTTTCGTTCCTCATAACTACAGCTGGTTCGTGGTGCCAACACAGAGCCGGAATAAGAAGCTTTCGATGCTTTTCTGATAAAGTGTTCTTTCACAAAATAAGATTCTTCTCGCAAAGTGAACAGTCAGTCAATAATTAATTCAGTCAGCGCGCGTTATGTGGCCAAGCTGCCATTCGCGCCTATCGATGCTTTTCGGAGGGAGGCGGAGACGATAATACAGAACAGAACACATGTTGCGACAACGAGAATTAGCGAAGGCAAGGCTACGAACATAAACGGCCCAAACACATAAGCCTACACTCAAATGCCCGGAGAATTGAATTACATATGGGGAATATTCCATTGGCACGGCCGGGTCCAAGTCTTGCTCAGAGAAAGTGCAACAATTATTTCATTGGCAAAACCAGTTCAGACGTGGAATGTTCCATTGAGGGAGGTGAGGCAGTGGAGGAGAAGGTGTTTTCGAAGAGGTAAAAACTTTTTTTGAGTCACCAATTTACGTGGGTTCGCTTGGAGCAAAGCCAGCGGAACGCAGCGGAAAGGAACAGTTATGGCCCGGTGCAGCAAGGTGAGGGCGGTAGCGCCAAACTCAGTGCTGCACTAACAAACGACCATTATACTAAATGCCGAAGGGTAGAAAATCCAGCGAATCGGTAAAGGAAGATGAAGGGAAGTCCCTCAGGACGAGAGCCGCTGATATTTCGAATACAGGCTATACGAGGAACCTTGGCCTGACTACGTGGGGTCATGTCAAAGGACCCGGGAAGCGTTTTGTTTCATGTGCTGATGCCCGTATAGGTTTCGAAGCGTCCAACTTTTAATTTCTTTTTTTCCCCTCAAGTCGTGTGTATCAAAAGTGTGTATTTTATCAATACAAGTATGACCCCTCCGCCCAGCACCAACGGTAGGCCGCCGACCTAGGCACACCGCCTTATTGCCTCAAACGCTGTCGCTAATAACTGGCATAGACGCCGCCATTGCCCCAAAACGCGGAAAGTGCATCAAGAAGACTTCAACATACGGGCATTAACGCTCCTTTTATGGCTGCTTCCAGATCTTTCCCGAGCTCATCGTAGAGCAACACTGTCTGCTTCCCTTATCTCAAACGACGTCCTGTTTTTAAGCGAAATTGAAAAAAAAGTAAAAGAAAAAGCAACGCTCTCGTACACACAGTTCTTTTTTTTTTTTTACTTGCCCCTTCCTCTCTTTTCTTATTGGGCAATCAATCTTCTCCGAGTGCGAGGGTGAAAAGTACGAGCGGCTTTATGATTGGGTGGACGACTCCTGGTGGGGGCGGGCTAGTGGTCCGATCGATAGCGCCTTCGGTTTCCCTACAGACAACAACGATGCTGCGAGAAACAATGTCAGGCGTGGCGTTACGCAATGTTGCGTCACGTGTAATGGGCGTGGTCTCGTCAGTGGTGACGCATACTTTAGGCGTCGACGTCAACGCACGTGGAGTGGTCGTCAGCATGTTACAGAGTGGTATACCTCCAGTCGTCGTCAGCACAGCAAGACCTGTGGATGCCTGGACGCGTTTATTCCAAAACACTGCCCAGTACAGCAGTCGCGCTGTATCTATAGACTTAGCGGGTGGCAGTCGATGCTCAGGCAACGTACGTAACCGTGGCGACGTCGAGATGCAACAGCCTTCTGTGTGATTTCAAATATCGGTGGACGAGAGAATGCAGGTATCTTTCGTCGGCGTACCCTTTCACTTCTATGGCCCAACTTGCTATAAGCAAGTTGAACTGCAAAATTTGGCTGTGTCGTCCCTTCTAAACGGACTGGTTATGTTGAATCAGGATCTGTGTTTCGCGATGAACAGGACAACAAGCAATGCATTGGATGTCGAAGGTAGCCTTTTTATGTTCACCGATATTTGAATTTAATTTAATTGTGAGAAAAAATTAGGCGCGCGTTTAGGACGGTAGCAACAGCGAAGCCTCGTCGTGGTGCATATAATGTGATGAATTTCCCCAAACGGAGGCGATAACAACATGTCAGGAATGGTGAATACTTTTCTCGATGTAAGGGGCGTGGCAGGCGTGTACATCAGACAGTGATATTATTCAGTCAATCCCTTAGCGTAAATAACAGGCACGTAGGCAGGCCCATGTAGAAGAAAAGAAAAAACAGCTAATGACTTTGGTTCAAGCGATGAATAGAAAACGGAATCCGAATGCAAGAGAGATGTTTTTCTTTGGCTGTGTAACAAAAATCACTTGATATCATACAGAGGGCATATATATGTGACAGGTTTAATTTCGAACTGAGAGTGGTATCCCCAAAAGGTTAATTTCTTGTCTGTCATGAAAAGTGCAGATGTACGTTTCAGTATTGTTCTAGCAATTATTTGCTACGTATATCAGTACTATTAAGTCTACTATGTGCTCACTGCTCTTATACTGCACGTCACATATTTGTAAGCATCGCAAGCTGGCATCCCGTTAGCTAGATAGAGCGCAATCCATTTTGCCTTTAAACAGAACAACAAGTAACAGTTATTCGTGCAAATGTAACAGCAAAAACATAATAAATAAAGCCACAATAACGATTCCGTAGTTCCGATGCTCAAAGTGAGAAGTTGTGGACTAACACGATGTGTTATTGATGTACTATACCAGCAGATAGAAAGAACATTTCAGCTCCGAAGAACATTTTACGAAACTCCGTCGTTTGAAAAGTTTACACACTGCCACACTCTCAATGACGTACTCAAAAGGTATCGCAGACTAAAAGTATCAGCCTCCTATCCCCCATGGATATTTGAAAGCGCCGAGAATGTAGTAGCGTCCCGGCGTCGCTATGGTAACGCAGGTTGCCAGACCGTCAGCTAGTATCCGCTAAGGCTAGACACAGCGTGATCTGTTGCGCTGTGTGGCGCTTTTGAAATCAAGCTGTGGACATCTTCTTCGACTGGACCCTGCTACTGCGAGTGCTCTCCGTTCGAGAAGGCGCCTTACAGCACAACGTTTCTTAGGACTGAGCAGAAACATGTCCTTGCAACGCAAAAAAAAAAAAAGTGTTGTGTCATGCAACATATGTGTCACACAAAACGTTCGAAGTTCCTTCCTCGGAAAGCCGAAAGGGTGCACTGTGTATTGATAAGGATACTGTCTGGATTCGCTATCGGCATCGGCTGTGGGCTGTTGATAGAGCGGCGACAGCATTGCGCATGAGCGTACACTCTTAAAAATGATGGTGGTGGTGGGTGGTGAAAGGGCTTGCCGTTGTCGGCCTCACGTAGGTGGGCAACGTCACGACTGACGCCCTGGGCCGACTTCTAAGGGAACTGTGCCGACATATGTCTGAAAGCGTCTGAGGAAAACCCAGGAAAAACCCCAGACAGCACAGCCGGCACCGGGATTCGAACCCGGGTACCTCCCAGTCTCTTAAAAATGAACTTCACCGCATAGCACGCTCCTAGCCAACCATCATCCCGAATGACAACGTTCTCGCCCCTGATTTGTTGAAAACGGGAGGAGGAGCCTATTTTGTGCCGTGCATAATAGGCACAAAATAGGCTCCTCCTCCCGTTTTCAACAAATTAGGGGCGAGAACGTTGTCATTCGGGATGATGGTTGGCTAGGAGCGTGCTATGTGGTGAAGTTCATTTTTAAGAGTGTAGTATCATCAACAACATGTCGTCGTTGAGAAACGACCAATGACCGACTACTTTCGCGCGCTGATACAATCAGGGGCAACGCCTTGTGGTGACCACCATTGGACAGAGTATGCTGCAGATGAAATTAGGGTAGCGCGCTGATGTTTGGGGTGTAAGACAGTCTTGGGTAGCAACTAATTTTGAAGTAACTGTAACTAGTTACTTTTTGCAGTAAGTAGTTACTTTTCTGGAAAAGTAACTTGCAATTGTAACTAGTTACCGTTTTGGGCTAAAGTAACTGTAAAATGTGACTGTAAATAAGTTACTCCGGTATTGCAATGTTCTCCCCGCGTCAGTCCCCTAGCGTCGTTTTGGCGGAACTTCAAAATATCCTGCCGTTTTTCTCAACCAGGAATTCCACGAATTTTGACATCTCGTACACAGCCAGAATGGCCTAGGCTAATTCACAACGTGGAAAATCATCTGTTTACAACATGGTATAACTATGCTAGGACAGCAAAAATGGCAAGTCTTTAAGAGTTGCATTTATTCGGCTTTTTTCCTTTACTAGGTAACTGTAAAGTAACTAAGTTACTTCAGCGTCGTAACTGCAACTAGTTACATTTCAAAAAGAGTAAATGGCAATTGTAACTCAGTTACTATTTTTGCAAGTTAGCTGTAACTATAACTCAGTCTCTTTTCTGAGTAGCTTACCCAAGACTGGTGTAAGAAACCCGTGTTGGATTCTTGTAATGCATCGTAACTTGAAACCAACGGCGTCTACCTAGTTCATTGTGAAGGAGAGAAAAGCAAATGAAATGACAAGCGTTACTTCAAGCGCACGGAGAATATACCTCACAGTGCCCAGGAAAGAAGAAGCAGGAGTACAATGCTGCCTAACAACACTTGCATGCCCTTTGGAAGCGGCAGTGCCTGCGGAGAGAACGCAGAAACAGAGTTTTCTACTTCAAAACATCACTATATGATAAGTTGATAAGTAAAAAAAAAAGAAAGAAAAGGAACGTAGCCGCGGGGCCCCAGTTATACACAAAGCGATAACATGTGCTCAACATCACTATATGATAATATTTGGAAAAGCGCTTCCGTTTTGCATGTATTATCATACTGCACTGAGCACAAGAACGCATGAGTATAAAGAAAACGAAAGAAATGATCATTATAAAATTTAATAAGCCTCATAGAAATTGTCTACAATTTTATTTATTTGAGATAATTATGTATTCCATTTTATTTCATTTATTCGATTTTCCCATATTTCCATATTTAATAATTAATATGTTTAGTTAACGACATAATTAAGTATAATTACAAAAGTATAAACGAATTATATAAGCTGAGGTTTCATTTTTTATATTTATTTTTAATTCGGTGTTAACGCCGCGAAGCAACCCTGGTTATTGAGCGGCGTACTGACGCCTTTTTGTGAAATTTTCATAAATGAAAATTGCCACCAAAAAGGCGTACACCCACCTCTCTCTTCGAATCGGAAGCGATAACCCTATCATTCATGGCAATGGTTGGCGCACAGCATGCTATGCGGTGAAGTTCTGTTTTTAGAGTGTAGCACTACGCAGTGTTCACAAGGCTTTCCGCCTCCTCTTCTCAAGATTAGAAACTTGATTAGGAAAATTAGTGTTCGCAACAACGCTTCAGCAAGGATGCTCCGAAAACGGGCGATTATGACGTTCCTCCCTGACTCGTATGAACGGGAAGGAGTACGACTGTTTGTCACACAGCAATCACAAGCTGTTACAGCATGAAGCAGACACACCACCGGCTCAAAACAACAACAAGGTATACAGTCAAACTCCTTTACAACGAAACCCAGGGGACAGCAAAACAAATTCGCAGTAAAGGTATTTTCGTTAAAAAGGATGTCCATTATTGGACCTATAGGGCTCCAGCGGGACCGCAAAAAAAAATTGCTGTAGTGGTATTTTCGTTAAAAAGGTGTTCGCTATAAAGAAGTTTGACTGTAGTTCTTACGGAGTTGCGTGTACATGCATGCAGAAAAGTTCCAATAAAATCAAATCATACAAATCTAATAATATTTATTCAATTTTCAGAACCAAGGTACACTCGCACAATAACTGTGTAGTCCCTTAGCAAAAGGGGAGCGATGACGTACATATTTGTTATGTATATGAAATTTATCTTTAGTGAGATTTTTTTATTATTTGGATCATCATAGAATCAACTCTAGACGTCTGAAAAGATTCGCTTTAATGCGAAAAGACTTGCAGTTGTATTACTCATATTAAAGAAATTTAGCAAGAGGAAAAATGAAAGTTAAACTTCTTTTACCTTTTACGAAGTAGATTGTGACAGTTATCGCTATGAGGAATGCTTTAACGCTCTAAAATGCAAGGACTGAATTAGATAGAGAATACGTACACATAAAAAGGGAATATACCGCCCACAAACTTGCCAAAGAGGATATAAAAATCAAAATTTGGAAATTTTTTGAATCCGCGAAAATTGCTCGCGGATAAGCCTCCTGCACGTGGTTCTTACTTGTAAAGGCTCGTCCTTTTGTAAAAGCTTGTATTTGCAACACAACGGAATTGGTACGATTCAAGCGGTCCGTTCAGTTTCCTCGGCACAAAACCGACGAGGCAGACGAACTAGTGTCGCCACTCTGTAGAGCCTCAGGCACAGAGACAACTTCATTCTTTCCCCACCAGATGGCGGTAGAGGACGTGCAATGGCGTTTGGGCATTCACCTATCGATGCGGGAGAAAAAGGGAGAGGGAAGAAGCGGGCGAGAATGTTTTCGAACTAACGGAACATGCACGGCTTCACAGTATGATCTTCTCGGTTTAGGCTTAACAAATTCAATGGAAAAAGCGTACTTCTCTAGTGGTATAAGTTCTGGTTAGAGAGTTTTCTTGATGTACGTTTTGCCCAGATAGCGTGATGTGAACTTATGGCGGACCGCGGTAGTGCGTTAGTCTTGCAATCCTACTCCGTCGCCCTTCTCACAACAACAACGGCAACTTATTTTGGCAACGGCATCTTATTATGCCGAGAACTTGACTCTGAAACCTTTGTTCGGATAGAGCACCGCATATTGTGACAGCGACTATGTCATTATATATAGCTGATTGTATTTACGGTTATTCGGTGGGAGGGTCTCGGTGTTCCCGATTGCGAAATTCTCCATCCCGAAACTCACGGTCTGGAACCAAATAAAATGCTCCATTGCTTCTAAGTTGGCATGCAGTTTTTAAAAATTCGATATCCCCAATTAACCTATCAGCTTCACGAGTTTGGTGCAGCGTATCGCCTCCTGCGATGAAACTCCCAGTTCGTCACCTCAAAATAAAGTTGTTGTTGTTTCAAGAGTTTTCGATGTCTGTCGAAGTCATACTAATTGGGAGTACACTCTTAAAAATGAACTTCACCACATAGCACGCTCCTAGCCAACCATCACCCCGAATGACAACGTTCTCGCTCTAGATTTGTTGAAAACGGGAGGAGGAGCCTATTTTGTGTCCATTATGCACGGCACAAAATAGGCTCCTCCTCCCGTTTTCAACAAATCAGGGGCGAGAACGTTGTCATTCGGGATGATGGTTGGCTAGGAGCGTGCTATGTGGTGAAGTTCATTTCTAAGAGTGTAGATTTACGCGTAAAGTGACTCCACCCACACTTTCTGTGGCTACCTACATGCTGCACGTCTCGCAGGGTAGGACTGCGGATAATTTCGACGACCTAGGGTTCTTTTGACGTGCGCCGGAAATCTCCGACACACTGTGCTCTCCCCCGCATTGCTGGGATTGAACACGCGAAGTCATTTTAGCGAATAAAACCCACACTTTAGCGACCGTTAGGCTTAGCGGGGCGGAGACGCCCGAACAGCATATTGGTTAGTTTATTATCAGATTAGTCCCAAGTTCGGTGCTTGCATTTGCTGTCCAGGGGCCCGATATTCAACTCGTCCTTATCCCGTAACGCGTGGTGGTGTTTCTCAAAGGGTTCGCTGTTTCGCTGTTGTCGGCCTCACGGAGTTGAGCAACGTCGCGACTAACGCCCTGGGGGAATGTGCGTCCTAGGCCGACTTCTAAGGGAACATTGACGTCTCGCCAAGACGCACTGTTGTGCCGACCCAAGATCGTGTCACTTCCCTACGCCAGGCTGACGAGCTCCAAGTAGAGCGAAACAGCTGTCCTTGGCTGGGAGTGCACGATCAAATTGTAAACATATGCTCAACGTGCAGCTACAGAGCTTCGGCTATTTTTTTACTTTATATATATATATATATATAGGGTGAGGTAAAAGGATTATCAAACGGCCACGAAGTTTTACAGAAGTTTAAAAAAAAATATATATATAAATATAACGATAACGACCGCTATATGGAAGTTGAATATCGGGGCCCCCAGGTTAGTCTAAGTTCGCTGTTAGAATTTCTCTGCGTAGTTAAGCAGCTTATTTTCAATCTGAGGACCACGAAACATTTATTTCCGGCAGTTTGTTTTGCAGCGGGGATCCCGGTCACTTTAATTCGAGGTACACCCCATTTAATTATACATATTGAAGAGAAGATGACAGCAGACGCTCCTGTTTTCAGTACCCCCGTGTACCCCGTGTTTCAGTCCAGACGTCGTCTTCAGTCGAAATAGTGTCTGGGAACGGGGCCAGGTTTCCGTTGTTTCACCTCGTCCTGTCCCAAAATCAGTAGGTCACGATGTCACCCCGTTACTGTCCGGACCGCCAAGGTCCGACCGGCTGGTCGTCAGGAAGAATAGTACCCTAGTCAGACAGCATTTCAAATGCCAATTGCGAGAAATTGCCTTCGGCCTCTCAAATGACCTTTGTTCGGGGGCGCCTGCCAGACAGGCGGGAAAGGAGTGCTCCTCAACTGACTGCCCTCACCGGCTCCCTTTTTCGGTTTCGTTTTCCCTGTCTGCTGTGGAAATTTGAAGTTGGTCTTTGCGCCACAAATCAAGATGCAGAAGCCATATGCACTTCTCTAAATAGGATCTAAATACGTTTACACAGTTTCACTCCATTATCCGCATTTTATAGGTTTTCCTACATTCAGCTGCGAAGGTAGCGAGGGTACAATGGCATAACACTGTTGTCGAGATTGCTCCTTTCTGCTCCTCAAATGTCGTTGGGGGCCTCCTTTCGCGTTGATGGTCATTTCTTAGAAAGGTCCTTTGAGCTGCCGTATGACACGGCTGTCAGAGGTCATTTTTTGCCAATGAAAATTCCCCGAAGTCCTTCGAGCATGCCGTCTGACTGGGGTATAGGTCGGTTACCGCTGGTGACCCACTTTCCCTAATTGTTGTGAGAGCGGCGTCGCGAACAGCGAAACGAAGGAAGTCGCAATATGAAACATTGCTATAATATGCGTTGTACATGAGGCCCAATGAAACACAGAACACCTCAACTCTCTTTTTGCTGCTGCCTTTTCAACAACTCATCCATCAACCCTTTAACGGAAGCCCGACATAAAAGACCGCCCAGGCAACATTATTATTACTCAGCACTTACCTTATACGCCCCTCCACCATCCGAACACGTTAAGCGCACAAACGCGAACTGAAAACGCGCAGTGAATAATTATAGCAGCGCTAAGAAATAACTGAAAAAGAGCGGACGCTAATCCAGCCTTTCTTTTCCATCGAAAATTCTCGAAACCACCACGTGGGAAACAATTTATCCTTATCTTTCGATCGGCCGAATGGAAAGCTCTCCACAAAGGAATGTTGAAAGGAATAACTGAGCGTAAAAATTCCTCCGGTGCCGCCATCAGATAAGAATAATGGAGCAGTAATTATTATTGACCCGCGCGCCTTAATAAAACTCAGTACAGTAGTCCTTATTCGATTTCGTGTTAGTGAAGTCGTCGCAAAACATGACACCAGGGACGTAATCGAAATGGTGATAAAGTTCGTCAAATTCTCCCTCGGGGGTCACGTTGCTGCTGGAGGACAAGTTCGGAGCAGATCTCACCAAAGAAATATTTAAAAACAAAGGGCAGCCGCTGTCATTTCTGCCTAATGCTTCATCCCAATTGGGAAGGCTTTCGTTACATACCAGAACTCATTGCAGCGGTTCGTGGCCTAGTTCATTAACGATGTGGTGGCCGGACGTGAACAAAAGGGAGAGGGATAAGTGGATAGCATGCACGTGCGATGATATTTGCTTTAGAGGATATAGCGTGATTAGAGCGAGAAACATATCGACATCACAGGAGGTAGAAAACTGTTCTGCATCGAAAAGGCATAGCTAGTAATGAGTAATTAGAGGTTGTACGACCCCTGATCATGATCATTAGCCATGCAACAGTGCTCATCCGTGGGTTATCCATCCTGTGCTTTGATTGGAGGGAAGGAACCAATGGGGATCGAAGCTGGGGTTTTTCTACCGAGCGTCTCCCTGATGCATGTGTGTTCTTTACTGCGTGAGTAAAACGTGGTTGAAAGTTGCGGCTTGCCTAGTAGTGTTTTCGTCGTCTACGTTGAAACCATAGACAATGTGGCCCGAGGACATGAAGGTGTGAGGAGGAGGAGTGAAGAACTTGTAGGAGAAGACGATGAAGATACTCCCAGAGGCACGGGGCACGTGCCGTGATTGTGGCCTTAGTGGCTCACGGCCATTATCTCAATGGTAGAAGAAGAAGAATAAAATTGATTCGCCAATCGCCCTGCTGGTGGCCACTGTTCCTAGTGGTGGAAGAAGAAGAAGAAAATTTATTCATTTTCTACGATCATCACCTGCATGCGTTACATTACACCGCAATCGCAAAGACGCTACAGTTTTCGGTGACCCTGATTTGAACCGCTTCTACAAGAATGGCATATGACAACAGGACTGCTACAGAAGATGAAGCCGTAGCAACGATTAACATCAAGCTTCCGAAATCTTTGCCTGCAGACCGTCTCCTTTGGCTCGCTCAAGTGGAAGCACAGTTCGCTAACCGACGTATACTAACGCAAGTGGCCAGATTCAACATTGTAGCAACTGCCCTCCCACCAGCGACTGCAACGGAAGTGTGGGACGTAAGTTTGAATCTCCCCAAAGACAAGCCATAGGACAAAAGCGGAGCTCATCAGCCGAACATCGGAGTCGGAACGCCGCCGCTTACAGCACCTCCTTTCAGCGGAAGACAAAGGATCGCAAACAGACTCAGCTGCTCCGGAGAATGCAGCAACTCTTGACCGATGAAGCGAATTCCTCCGATGAAACTTTTCTTCGAGAACTCTTCTTGCAACGCTTGCCCAGCAACGTGCGCATGAACCTTGCGTCAAACGAAACGATGCCCATTCAAGCACTAGCACACATGACCGAAAGCATCTTCGAAGTTGCCACGCCTTGTGTTTCATCGGTGAACGTCGGTCGCGAACCCCCATTTCACAGGAGGTGGCACAACTACGTGCAGAAGTCGCACGCTTACTCAGTGGCTGGAAGACCTCAGCACCCGCACAGTACAGCTGCGCACCAGAAGTACCCGGCGATCTCCTAGACGTCGCTCCCCATCCCCTACAAGGCCCACTAGCAGTTGTTGGAACCACAAGCGTTTCGACGACCAGTCGACCCGATGTGCAAAGCCTTGTGCATACAAACGGCTTGCTGCTGTAGTCTGCGACGATACTAACCAGGGGGCTTAATCGCTTCATCGTCGTTAAGGTCGTTACAAGCTAACGAGTGGCAGGAAATTAAAAAAGGCGGGCGGGAAATTTAAAAAAGTGCACGGCGCTCTTCGCGCGATACGTGAAGGCCGTGGTACACGTCACGCGCAATGTGTCACGTGCCCACCTTTTTGAATTTCCCGCCACTCGTTAGCTTGTAACGATCGTAACGACGATGAAGCGATTAAGCCCCCAGGTTTCTTTAAAGTGGATATGCCTTTGAAGAAATTGCTGAGAATCATCTCGCCATTAGACGACATCCGTTCATCCTGTTTGGAGGGATGTTTTCAGAATGGAACTAGACTGTAGCAATTTCTCCTTCCGAATTGCTGACTTGGTTCAGGGACCTATCGTCGTCAACGTCCTTCTCAAAACTTCTGATGGGGCTGCAGTCTTCCAGGAGGACGTCTAGGTCTTCCAGGAGAAACTTGGTCGATAGAGTCGAATCGTAGTGCTGGACATTACTGCTTCTCTGGACGTCATCCCCATGGGGTGACGAGATCAGGCTGTCCAGGTGCATCTCTGAGCCACTCGTTGGCGGCTCTTCTGAAAACAAGGTGTGCGAATAACTCGTCCCTGAGCTCGTCGTCGCAGTTTTGTTCTCGACTTGGAGGAGATTCCGTGAGCTCTCTGGCTACAGGCCCATCCAGTCTCTCTCAAACCACCTTGATTCCCTCTTTGATCGTTTCAGACACAAGGGGGACTGCTTCACTCCCTGGAATCTCGGGAAAGTCCGTCTGGACACTTCTGAAGTCTTCGGGCATCGAGAACATTGATATACTATCATGGCTTGTCGATTTCGATATAAACCACTCGTCCAGGAGGTTCACAGTGACGAACCGATCACCTTCGTGTTCGGATAGATTTCCTGCGAGTTGAGCCGAACGTGTCTTTCACTTTTTCTCCACGTTCTCCAACGACATCACTCCTGTTCATGTTGGAGTCCTCCTCAACTTCGTCGTAGCCAGCTCCAAGTTTCGACGGCACATCTCCATTTTTCGGTGAACATGACGACTTGTCTTCGACTGCAGCGTTTCTCAATGGCTCTTGAGCCTCCCCAGGCTACTACGCAGAATGTGCCTTTTCAGGGCTGGTGACTTCAGGATCAGCTATTGTCACAGCTATGTTGGAGCCCACGATCGCTGCACTCTACTGGACTCAGTTATCGGGCTTTCTTTGTTCCTTCGGAACGGGAGTCCCTGCAGAAACACTCATAAGTACCAAGGGACAGTCGTGTCTCCAAGGTCAAGCTTGCTCCTATAGTATCGAAGTGCTCTAAAACGGTTGAGCGGTATAGAGTCGAGGACTCTTTCGGAAGAGTGGTCCCCTGTCAGCCGTATCATCCCCGGCCGATACATCATGTCCCCGCCTTCATGCCTTGCAAAAGTCACTCAAGAGTCTAGCTCTTCTCGTGCTTGGACCATTCACACAGATCATGGATCATTCGAATGAGTCAAGCTTTAGTAGATTCAGCGGTAGAGCCCTGATATCTCTTGATGCTGCTCATAACTGACGTACGACAACTGGCACGTACCCTCTCAAGCTGTTGCAAATTGTTCATTGTAACGCAGTTCATCGAAGACCTTCGTCCGTAATTCTTGCGTAAACAGCGGGCTCCCGTGTTTCGGCACAAAATGTGCAAGAATAAATAAGGGATCCGTAACGGGCGATGAACAACGGGTTAATGGCACCGTGATGCGCTAATGTTCGCTCACGAGCGGTGCTGCCGATGACGATCCATGTGCAAGGGTGACATAATCTTGCATTACAACGATCACGGAATCTACATCGCAGCCGGTCTTGACACTGATGCACTGACCCCAAACTCACTGACGCAGGATCCACATCGCGCGCAGTCATTTGCCTATGGGCCTGGATGGTACGTAAATAAATAAATCGTGATGAGGCAACGATCGCGATGGCCCTCAGGCGACAGGGAGTCTCTGCGACCGAGATCAACAACGGGGACACACCGGGACACCCCGTCCGCGAACGGTTACGGACTCAAGAAGAATTGGCGCAGGCGCAGTGGTTCCCGTTCTGCCTCGCCTACTCGCTACTCTCGCTGCTTGTTCCGGGCTGGCAAGAGTGTGGCGATGGCGGCGGCCCGCACGAAGAAAACAACATAAACAGACGCCGAAATAGTCGAAATATCATTTGGTCTAATGTGAATTTCATTCAAGCAAACATCCTGAACCAACGTTGCCTTTTAATTCGAAACTTCAGTGGGTATTGTGCCAAGTTCTCGCCAGACAGCGTGAAATGAAAACCTGAAACACGAACGTGAAGTGCGACGGCGCAGGCGTGTCCAGATTGTGTGCGACAGCGCGTTTCGGTTATAAGACACCATGATAGCCAGGGCTGCTTTGCTGTCAGTGAGTACGGTTCAGGCTCTAGGCGGAAAAGCAGACATACACTTCAAGGCCTCAAGAATGACAAACAGCTCAGCTACTATACAGACGATGTTTCATACGGACGCAGAGACTCATGCTCGCAGTCTTAGACATAGTACGCCGCTGTCGATGAACCTTGCTGCGCCGACCCTGCAGTGTACACACCCGTTCTATGGAATATGGTCCCGGATAAGGTGACATGCAGTGACATGTGGCAAGCGCTTATTGTGTCTGTGTCTCCTTCTATTTTCTCGTCGTTTCGCGCTAAATTCTTCAGTAGGCATGTTGTATTTGTTAGCAATTCCAGGGATAGACTGATGTACGATGGGCTGACTCGTTGTCCGCATACGTGGCGCGTACGACGTGACGACGCCCACTTCTGCATGGCCAACAACGGCGTGTCGATCCTGCCATTACACCCCCCCCCCCCCGCCCGCGCACCTAGCAGAGGTGGTAATTTGAGGGATGTAGCTGCGTAGCCGAAGGACGGCACGACTGAATGTTGTCGACGGGGAAGTCGCACAGATATCTCGGAGGTAATGATGGCTATGTCGGCTGAGGGTGTAATCACCAAGGGTTTCTTTGTCGCGCAGAGCGTGGGCTGGAGATTCTCGCACCTCTATCAAGACAGAGAAGATAGAAGGAGTTGCTGAGCTAGATCCCGCAGCGTCGGGATTAGTAAGCGGACGACTGATCTAAGGTGCACCAGCAAATAGTCCCAAAAGACGACTCCTCTATGAAGTCCGTTATATTTATAACCATTATCAGCATGGTTCTTGCGCAAGTCGCGACGGTAACTTGGCGTCAACTTTCTGAGCGAAACAGCATCGTAATCTATTATCACTAAACGTGATTTGTGAATTTGGCTCTATAGACACGTTGCGCGATCCCGTCATTCCTTTCGCAGTTATAAACAGGCGCTCATAAACTCACAACCTGCTTTCGCAACCAGTTGTCGCATTATATTTTAGTAAACGTCTTCCGTTAAACTGCCGTGTCATTTCCAATTCTGTTTACACGTCCCGTATACAAGTTCCGAGAGCAATCAAACGAGTTGGAATATCTGCCCACGCAAGTGTGCACGGAGAGCCTTACCTCGTGACATTTTGCGAATTGCGTCGGCAGTGCGCGTACGGCCCAGCGCTCAACATGCCCGGAGAAAAGGCGATGCTTTATGAAGACTGTCTGTTTCACCGCAGCGTCTATACTTAAATGTTAATCGAAACTAACTCAGCCGAGCGTGCAGAACACCACAACCATTTTCATAATCAATTCACTGAGTGTGTGGTGTGGAAGAAGATGGCTGCATTCATTGGACATCGTGCGGTACACTCTTAGAAATGAACTTCCCCACATAGCACGGTCCTAGCCTACCATCATCCCGGATGACAACGTTCTCGCCCCTGATTCGTTGAAAACGGGAGGCGGAGCCTATTTTGTTGCCATTATGCATGGCACAGAATAGGCTCCGCCTTGACCTTGAGCAATTATGAATTATCATTACGATTAAAACCTGGAGATGGTATATGACCCTATAAGAGCTGACTGTCCTTTATGATTACATAAACCGGTCGTTGGGGCAACGATGATATTAGCCGCTTGTGGTGGATGGACATTCATAGCAGAAAACAGTGCTAAGATTATGCACTCTGGAAGCGCACCGCGTGACAATCTCAGTACTAGCCAATCTAATCCCAATTCCGGTCCATTCCAACCTCTATTTTTAATCCCGTCTTAGCGCCGCGACGCAACTCTGGCTATGAGTGATATACAGACGAGAAAAGATCGCGAGAGAACACCAGGAAGAAATTAAAGGCATGGTGTGTGTGTGGTTCTCAAGTGGGGTTCCGCGGAACTCTTGGCTTCCGCGAGCCTTCTCTTAAGGTTCCGCGAACATGATACTGTCGAGCTCCCGCGAGGGACACTTGAAAGCTCAGCAAGGCTCGCAATTCGGCCAACATTGGTACTTGAGTGTGCCAGACACCTCATCGCTGGCGCTGGGACTGGCATTGAGATCACTCGACGCCGCGGTTGATGCTCTCCGCGGAGAATGTAGCCTACAGCTATCGTCATCATCAGTTAGGTAAACCGGTGAACCATGTTAATTTCAAGACCAGTTACGAACACGAACGTATGATGCCTGTTACATAAGTTGTCCATAATGGCTATTAATTAAAATTTATTAATTTATATTAATATTATAATTATATATTAAATTATAATTAATATTATTAGCCTATTAATTTAAAATAGGCATTAAAATCAAGAGTAGCAGTTATCGCCACATAGTGGTTGTTGAGTTAGCAACAGCGTCTCGGTTGTAAACGTACAAAGACGGGGACGTGCAATGCATGTGAATCAAGCGCGCTCGTTGCAATCTGCTGTAGGATATAATCTATAGAGTTTCCAATCTTTCATGTCAACAACGTCAGCCGTCAATTCGATCCGGCGGAGCGCGTCGTATACAGTCGTTCCCCGATCGTGGGGGAAAAAATCCCCCCCCCCCCCACTTTCTCTTTTTCCGTTCTCCACATCGCGACAGTTTGCATGTTCGGAACACCGCATCTCGACAATAATAATAACGCCCGAGCGACCCCAACGTAAACATTCTAACAGTACATATACGAGAGAAATGAAACTGGTCTCTCGAAGCATCCAACGATCCGCTCTGGAACTGCATAACAAAGCAACGCGAGCCCCGCGCACAAACGCCATGAGTTGGAGGACGGCTGTCATCTCCGATTTCCTGCGCACACTCAAACGTCATTCGAAATGACGCAGGAATAATAACAACGTGTAAGTAGCCGAGTGCGGAGGGAGGAAAGCACCGGAATAATTCCGGGCACGAAGCCACTCCACGAAGTCACTTTATGGAGGCACTCCGTTGTCAGATAATCACATTATTGCGGGAAGCATCGCCGAAAAGACAGTTCGTTTAATCCGTCCCAATGAATGACCTGCGGAAGAACTTTAAATATTCGGGTACGTAATCCAATAACCAGGGGGAACGATTGAATGGCGCGTGTTACAAAGGTCCAACCTGCGAATGAGTTGTGTGAACCGGTCCCAGTGTGCTTGTATCGAGCGGCAGTATGGTTCGTGGTGGGTGGTTCCTGTCGAGTGTAACAGGGTACGTCATGAAGTCCGCCAAGAAAGTATGATTTTCCTAGAAGCACTGCTCGTGTCAACAGCAGCCACACTCTTAGAAATGAACTTCACCACATAGCACGCTCCTAGCCAACTATCATCCCGAATGACAACGTTCTCGCCCCTGATTTGCTGAAAACGGGAGGAGGAGCCTATTTTGTGCCCATTATGCACGGCACAAAATAGGCTCCTCCTCCCGTTTTCAACAAATCAGGGGCGAGAACGTTGTCATTCGGGATGATGGTTGGCTGGGAGAGTGCTATGTGGTGAAGTTCATTTTTAAGAGTGCACCTGTCAAGTGTGTCACCCAAAAGACACATACTCAGAGAGAAAGCCACAAAGCTCTGAAACTGAAAAAGGAAAGAAAACAGGAACGTCACACACCGTGGTCGCATCGTAATATCTTGTTTGTTTGTTTGTAACGAAAAAAGGGGATAAATTGAACTCGCCTCCCGACTTGTCCTGCTAGTCCTAACATAAATTCTCACACACCCCTCCCCAAAAATCCTTTTAATGTGCTCTACTCTCAAGTTCGCTATTCACTATGCACATGTTCGCTATTCGGAAGTCCACTATCCACGTGTTCACTAGCAATCAATCAATCAATCTCTTGTGGTGTCTGAGATGCCTTGATGGTCTATTCAGGTGTAAGGGTACCACGTAGACTGTTAGTGTTCGAGGACATTCTCGGTTTGGAAACTTTTTTTTTAAACATTAACATTAACATGTCCCCGGAAGGAGTCATTCAGACTTCTACAAGGGCAGGAGTCCTATCCAAGGTAAATGTACCTTGTACTACCCTTGTCGTTGTCGCCAACGTCACGAATCATGTGGTGAACGTAGAGGAAAAATATAACATCATCAAAATTCTAACTGCCCAGCGCCAAATGGCGCCTCTCCTCCCATCATCCTTTCCGGCACTCTGTGACTGTGGCTGAAAGCAAACTTAGCAATGACCGCTTAATATGCTGCGTTAGGGTGATCCAACTGCTATGTGATTCCAGAATCCAATTTGCTTTCGCTTCTCTCTTTTTTTTTTTTTTTCTGTGGCCTTCGACCACTATATACTAAAGAAAATGTCCAGCATTTCGCCCATATCATATCCTGCGTCCTTGACATCCCTGGAACCTTAATGGGCTATCTACGACACTAAAACCTGGTCTATGTCCCCGCTGTAATAATTTGAACAATCGCTACGACTGCTTAAGATGCTGTCGCGCTTAAATATGCTATCGGAAAAGCCTGTTCCAGAAGTCCCATCATCGTCTCACATTGCAACTTTCATCTGCCCGTATTTCCAAACGCGGAAGAGAAACCACGTGTTGTAGACCTACATTCCACCACGTCCTTCACTTTAATTATTCCTTCGTGCTTTCCGTTCAGTAACAAAACGCACAAAAAGAATTAAAAAAATATAAGAAACAGCAACAGAGTGTAATCCTTGCATCCAAAGCGAACGGATGTTGGTAAAAGCCGTTCCATATTCAAAGTCCAACACGGGATCGCAATCAAGCGAGTCCTAGCTTGTATTTTTCTCGGCTTATTTTGACTGCGCGCCCTCATGTGGATGGAATGCAAATTACGCGCATTACCATCATGGCAAGGCCGGCCCTTTTTGTACAACATGCAGTGAAAATCTTGCCACTGATCATGGTCCTACCAGACGACGGCAGTTTTATAAGCCTTCCATGTGCAGAGCAAAGTGGCTGTTAACCCAAATTTTGGTATCACGCACTTTGAGCTCACGCTGCGGTTTTTCAAACGATAATGATCTCTGTTTTAATATTGTTACTTCGTCTAACAGTGCCACACTCTAAAAACTGAACTTCACCGCATAGCACGCTCTGCGCCAACCATTGCCACGAATGATTGGGTTATCGCTTCTGATTCGAGGAGAGAGAGAGGCGTACGCCTTTTTGTGTCAATTATCATATATCCAAATTGACACAAAAAGGCGTACGCCTCCCTCTCTCCTCGAATCAGAAGCGATAACCCTATCATTCGTGGCAATGGTTGGCGCAGAGCGTGCTATGCGGTGAAGTTCGAGACTGGGAGGTACCCGGGTTCGAATCCCGGTGCCGGCTGTGCTGTCTGAGGTTTTTCCTGGGTTTTCCTCAGACGCTTTCAGACATATGTCGGCACAGTTCCCCTTGAAGTCGGCCCAGGACGCACATTTCCCCAGGGCGTCAGTCGTGACGTTGCCCACATACGTGAGGCCGACAACGGCAAGCCCTTTCAACATCACCACCACCACCATCGGTTTTTAGAGTGCATGTATTAGGTTCCTACACGACGGCTTTACACCGTACGTCTATATACGTTACAGCTACGCAGCGTATACACAAGATCCTTGTGCTACATCCTCACGTTACAGACTCATGCTATAGTATTATGCGTGTTAGCTGCTCTGTTGTTAGCCCTGTTTCGATGTGGAAGATGACTTGCCTGACCAATTTGTACCCTGCCACCAAGTTGCTGGCGTCCTCGGCAGGGTTCGAACCCGTAACCTTGGGACCAGTATGCAAGTAAGCGGACACTATAACAAACGTATCCGTCTCTTCGTTAATATTTTTTGTCTTTGTTATACACCCTAAGAAAAAAAGGTGTAAAACGGGGAGTAATTGAAGCTTCTACTCCTTCAGACCGCAATTACTCCCCATTTTAGTCCCCAACCCCGACATTTAGTCCCGACATTTGCTCCCCAGGACTGCAAATTGTCACTGAACTTCGCTAATGGTCTCCTGAATGCAACAGTCTACGGAAATATGTGCCCTTGGTCAATTTGATGGCATAAGGCTGTATAACGCAGCAAACGTAGCAATTTTCCAGTCACACAGAGTAAGAAACAGTTAGGGCTTCTTTCTTCGCAAATTGTGTCCTATATACGTCGCAAGATTTTACATCACTCGATATATCACGGTTGGCGTTTTGCTTCAAAGTATTTTTATCCATGCACACGAATTATGTACCTGGGACTCTTACAACAGCGTTGAATGCAGTCTCCACCCTGTGACATTCATTTACTCCCGTGCATTTACTCCCGAAAGGGACTATTTTTTGTGGCAATGCATTTAGTCCCCAAAAGGTGTAAAAGTACTCCTTTTTTTCTTAGAGTGTATGTGTGACAGCGATTTCAAGAGCACATAAACCGGACCGCCCGAAAGTGTTACTAATGCTGCATTCGGCTTGTCGTCTTCGTGGAGCGCAGTGTGTCAGTGTGAGTTCACTGCAGAAACGAACGGAACAGCCAAGAAAATGCGCTACGCACGTTGGACTGAAGCAACCAGTGTATCATGCACACTCAAACCAGTGTAAGCATTCCAGCATTACAAAGACCAGTGGAATGCGCCGGAAGATCCGCAATATTGTGCCACATTCTACGAACAGCAACTCACAAGATAGCGCTGCTCAGAATGACCTGTAGTTTCCGCTTCTTGTTTGCCCAGAAGACAGGCATTTTACAGCGACAGCTTTTGAGGGCGCGAATGTCGCGAAGGTCCTGTCCCGTACGTCGCATCGCCGAAAACCCTTCTCTCCCTTGGCGCAACATTAAGCGCAGAAACGAGGAAAAGGCGCGCGATGGGGATTTGGTCGTTCCGGAGAGACACATTGGCTGTGACGTTGACGTCACGTGTCGTGCGCCGCGGGCGTGACGGCTTTCCGTCGCCAGCAGCAGCGGCGGCGGCGGGGACAGTACCGCGTGTGTATGGTTGTTTCCCGTTATTCTATCTCGCTTTTACTTAACGACATTAAAGTAATTAGTCATCTTGTAGTTACATACCTTCTTCGAGAGGATGTCCGCCGTGCCATATGACTGAACTGCGACTAACAGCGACGAACTCAAAACGACATCTACGTTGCTCTCGTGGCTTTTTTATAGAAACATATATTGCGGATAAAAATGAACACCCTGTATAGCCACAGTTTCTTCGCGGCGCTAAGACAGAATTAAAAAAAAAACACGATTGGCTAATGGCCAAATGCAACCCATCAACGCGCTGCCTGCTCATCTCTTTGAACAACATAGGCCATCAGTCCTCACTGTGGTGCTATGGGGCACGAGTTATGGGGCAGAGTATGGGGCGATGAAACATCCCACTCATCCTCATTATTATAAAGTTTTTTTTATCTTTGCTATACGACCAAGTAACCGGTGTTGCAAAACTAAGGCCATAGGCACGACTATTCTGACAAATCTTTTTCCCGTAGCAGAGCAGTGGATTCGTACCTTATGCAACGTGATAAAGTACAGCCCCGCGAACACGGGGACAGTAATCCGCAATGAGAAAGAGTGCGCATCAATAACAACAGCAGTCCCCATTCCTACCTGTCAGATTAGTACGCCAGTCTGTTCGCTGGGTGCACCAGGCAAAATCAACCGTCATTATTATTAATAAGAGGCGTACAGCGCTCGCTTATTTGTGCTGTCAGTTTGTCACGCTGTGTCCTTCACGTGAAGCGTTATTACTCTTTCCTAACGTATTAAGCCCTCTTCAAACATAGAGGACAGTTTGCAACATAGCGCAAGAAAACATCGCCTAGTCGGGAGACGAGTTCAATTTCTCCTTGTTTTTTTTCTTACAAACAAACAAAAACATCGCCTCTGTCAACTGTAGGGAAACAAATTTCCATCGGCTTCCTTGGAAAGCCTCAAAATTGGCGTCAACACGTGGCTTTCTGTTTGAGAAACTAATTGACCTCGTGCGATCTCACAAGTTCCTGTATGGGAAGACCTCGCGAGATTTCAAGTACTGTATACTGAAGGATTATCCTGTTTACAGGATTATCCTGTTCATTATCCTGCTACTGGTTTACTGGAATACTGGCAGAGTTGCGCCTATCTCGTTACAAGTAACTCGTTACTTGGTAACGGTTACTTTTTTCGGTAATGAAGTAAAGATTCGGTTACTTTTTAAAAATGGTAATAGTAACGAAATCAGTTACAAAAATTGGTAACTCGTTACTGACGTTATTCGTTCCATTTCTTCAGCGCGGGGGAACACATTTCGGCACTCCGTGTGGCGCAATGCGTGGACCTGCGTGACCCACGACAACGTGTGACTCAAAGTATTATTGCAGTCCCTCGCTGGATGTGTTGTTGACGTGCTGAATCGTCTTAAACGAAGGCCCTTGTATTTTCTCTCGTGTTCCTTAATCTCCGACCATCACTCCTTCCCAAGAATGGGCACCAATTGTGCTGTGGCTACAAAAAACGCGTTTCGACTTCTAGTATTTTCTTGTCATTGCTAAGCTTCTGAGCGCCCTAAATTATGACGCAGCCCCTCGTCTGTTTTGGGGAACCGTTGGTGATCGGTGGCACGAAAACCGGTGTCTTTCCTTGCGTTTTCATAACCTCCGATCACCCCCACTTCGGCAGCTGATGTCTTCGCACGAAAGAGATCGAAGATCACTGATGTAAATTTCGCGTATCAGCTTCTTGTGAAGTGCAATTTCTCATTAATAATGAGTTGAAGGCAAGTGACGGCATGTTTGTTGGCTCCTTTAACTATGCGGCGGTAGCGTAAAAGTAACTCGTTACCTGTGAGTAACGAGAACTCGTTACTTTTGTATGTTGGTAACGAGTAACGTATTCAGTTACTTTTTTTCTCAAGTAACGCGCAACGGTATTTAGTTCCTATTTTTTGGTAACGGGCACAAGTCTGAATACTGATTTGTTTTGTATGCTACTGAAATATCGTTGGGTGTTTGTGAGTTTTGCTGTTGAACTATTTGTATGTTTTACGACAACTCTGTGTTTGTAATCGTTTTTGTCGGAATCATCATCATCATCTTTATCATGATCATCGTTTTCGTTGCACGAGTTTTTCCGCCAATGTAATTGGTGCAAGCGACGTGGAGTGCTGGCTTCACACTAGTGAAGTTGAAACCTCCATTTTATTTCTCGTTCAAATCAACCAATCAGTGAAATCCCGCGGTACTACAAATATAGCGCTAGCGCTGCGCCTGCGCTTGCCCTGCACGTGCCAACCGCGTGATGAAAATTAGCACGCGTTGCATTCTAGCGCGATTGAACGCACCGCTATTTGCCGAAAGCGGGTTTTACTGTCTGAATATTTAACGTTGTGTACGTGTCACGTATACGTAGGTACACGCTCACGTTGCCAGAGACCCGGCGCTCTGGGCACTAACGGGGAAATGTTCATGTAGTCCTCTTCAAAAGTGGGCCACGAATGTCATCTGACCAGCTCCCGTGGCATAGTGGTTAGGATGATCGCTTTCCACGCCGAGACTGGGAGGTGACACGGGTTCGAATCCTGTGTCACCGGCAGTGCTGTCTGAGGTTTTCCCCGGGGTTTTCCGAAGACGTCGTTCCAGACGAATATGTCTGCACAGTTCCACCTGAAGTCGGCCCAGGACGCATATACTAACGCCTCTGTCCCCCCCTCCTTCCTGCTGTCCTCTCTCCATCTGTCCACGTCTGTACGTGTCGCTCATAGCCACAGTTGCTTCGCGGCGCTAACACAGAATTTAAAAAAAATGTCATCTGTGAAAATATATAAAGATAGTGTGCGTTCATAGCGCGTTCGTTCATAGTGCCGCATCACGGTGCACCAAGGTCCGCGCTGTCACGTGATACTCTTTTGGAGCATGAAAAAAAAAACATAAAGAGGACTTGCTTACAAACAACTGAAATCAGGTTGATTGATTTATTATTTAAAAGAAAACCAGGTAGACATTGAACTTGTCTCCTGACTAGTTCAGCTACTCCCAAAACAAAACAACAAACAAACAACACTGCAATCAGAATTTTTGACGGCGCCCTACGATTTGCCTATTTTTGCTCGGCAGGTGCAGGCGCAGCGTAAACACAAAGCAGAAGTACACGAAGATAGTAGGCGACAAAGTGAAGTAGCCGAACATGTCTCGCTGAGACATGTTCGCTCCACCCCTGCGGCTACATTCCTCTTGTATATGCACTTTCCGGCTTGCCCTGCGCCCTTCACGGGTGTCGCACTGACACTGTGGGACACCCGTGAAGTCCCACTGACACTATGGGACACTAGTGCCTCACTGGGACTCACTTCACTTTCTCACTCTTTCACTTCTTCTCACTTTCTGTCGACCCTAGTTTCCCTCACATAATTTATGACATCCTCCACCCTATTAAAATCGTTAAAGAGGCCTTAAAAAAACCAGTGCAAGGGTATATGGAAAGCACGCACACACGACAGACAGAGTACAGTACTGCACTGTACTGTACCGGCAAACCAAGTTTTACTTCCTGTACACATGTCTCTTCTACCTCGTCCTCCACCACTCTTCTTTTCGTGATCGATGTTTGGTTTTGCTAGTTTATCTATTATAGATGAACTTTTCGGGCTTTTCGGAAAGATAAACAGACGCCACGCTAACACATTTGTCGTCGGTCTTTTTCGTCTCTTTGGCTTCTTGAAATAACAGTGCCTCTCGCTTTTCTGTTTTGATGTACAATCTTTGTTTTATCAAATAACGGTTCGCAATCGTGACATTTGTTGAGGTGTTCTACCAAATTCCCGCGGTGGAAAGCAACCGTTCTGAGGCCGGAACACACGACAAACAGACAAACACAACACAAGCCTCAGACTCAAGTCTAGAACATGAACAGCAGAAACATGGAAGTCGTCGGAAAGGTCAGACAGCGGCGGGATTCGAACCAGGCACGTCTTCATTGTCCTACTAATTAGGCTTTTTCGATGACTGCTATATTTCTACTGTACCAAATTCCCGTATTTATTTTTGACACCAGCAGCGTGTTCCTTTAATCTCGTGTTTACGCATCTGCTTGTTTGTCCGGTATATTCTTGACAAACTTTAGTGGACCATGCTTTACTTTTAATCATTTGTTGATTTTGTTCATTGATGGTGATGTGATGAAGAAAAAACAGATACAAACAGATGAACGGGTTGAAGTGATGGTTGTTCATTTCTGAAATGAAGTTCATACCCTTCTTGAACACAACGTTTACACTGTGACTCTTTCCAAACTTTTTTGGTCTGTGAGCGGCTTTGTGAACACACTGAATCCCCCTAATTTTTCCTTTCTCAATTTGTTTTAATTTTTTCCATTTTTGATTTTTGTATCACCCTCATCGCTATGTCTTGAATAACGTAACCTCGCAATTTGGCCATTACATCTTTTTTTGTTTCCATCCTGTGTTCACATGATCGTTTAAGTTCGTTTTCAATGAAGTTCTGGGCCACTGTGGTCCTAACAGTTTTCGAAACACACGAATAAACGGTTTCTTATACCTTCGGAGTGTTTGTGTATGCTTAAATCTAAAAATTGAACGACATCTTCGGTAGGTTTTTACATTGTAAAGTCGAGTCCTTCTCCCAAGTCCTCAAAAATTACTTTCACTAAGTCTTCTTCCACCTCGTGTACCTTCCACGCATACTAAATACTATATACCTAATCTTTTTTTTTTTTTTTTTTACTTGTGACTGTTTCTTCGAAGTTGAAGTGGACTTCAACACTAACCCACTCAACATAGGTGCAATCTTGCAATCTTGGATACTATACAAATCCCCCGTTTTTGACTGTACACTTTCCCACCTGCCTCAAATGGCGTCTAGTCAAAATAAATTTGTAGCAACTCCAGTAAGTCAGTCCAGTCAGAAGTCCCTGCGCTGCACCGACGAGTCCCAACTATGAAGAAACGGCCATCCGCAGCTGTGATGGCACGATCAACGTATAGACATATTCTTCACGTTCAGCCATAGAGCTTCGGCTGCATTCCATTTATATATGTACTTTCCGGCTTGCACCGCCGCCTCCACAAGGTCTCGCTGAGATGGTCTGTGCCTATACTCAAGTTCGTGTCCGTGGGGTAACTTCGCCAATCATCCTGCGGTTACTGCGGCACAGGGAGCATCCCAACGAAGGCTACCGAGGGATGCTCGCATGGTTTCAGTGATGAGTGGTTCTACTAGACTACACGAATCCCAGAGCAAGAGGTATTGCACACCTTTCCCTCTCCTGTATACCACCATCGTCTCTCTCTCCCCCTCCTCCTTCCGTCTCTCCCCTCCATCTTGCGTCCCTCCCTTGGTGCACCGAGCCGCCAACCCAGAGCAAGCTAGCCGCACTTCTCCCCCAAACATCACCCCCCACCCCCCCCCCCCCCCCACCCGAGATTAGGTGACCCTCCTGCGCTGCACCGCTGAGTCCCAACTTGATCGAAACGGCCGTCCGCAGCTGAGATGGCACGATCAACTTATAAACGTATATATTAAAACTCGCAAAATTTCAAGTTGAGGTTGGAACAGTTTTACGTCGTAAGCAGTGCGTGCGACGCATACAAAAACTGGGGCTGAAAGAAAAACAAAACGAAGCTTTCTAAAATAAAATCCGTGCCACGAAAAACAGCAATACAAAGGCCGTTGGACCAATCTCATTACGTGATACCAGATTACGTGAACGTATGCCGAGGCTTGCATACTAATGTCACTTTATGGGGGATTCAATTGTAGGGAATAGAGGGTTTTCAGGAACCGACTGAGCAACGATCGGTTGGAAGCGGGGGGAGCGACGCGCATGCGCTTTACCTGCGTACGGATCATCTTTCTTGCGTGGGATCGTTGTAACCGTTCCTTGGCGATCATCTGTCCGCTTCCGAGTCGGTGCCTCACAGACATCCGTTCCAAGAAAACTTCACGCAGTGCAGTATTCATGTTTCTAGATCACCGCATTCAGACTAGAAATAAGAAAACTCTCGTAACAAAATATCCGAAAAAAACACTGCTGCAGCCCCATTTTGAATGCTATTCTATAGCCGAGGATGTTGTGATGATATGCGGTTGTCTAAAACCTTTAACAGTATACAAGGGATGCATATAACGATTAAGTTAATCGGCGCAATATTTATGACAGTCATTTATTATTCTTATTTAGAAACACCTTTACAGGTGTCCTAGAAGAATGTATCTCTGTTCCAGAGCGGTGAAACACCCACCTCATCGTCATTATTTATTTGTTGTTCTCCTCCTTTTCTTCCATTGTTGACGAAGGAGGTCGTGAGGATGTATCGTAACCGTTCTCCCCTGCGGTTCCCGAAGGCACTTTCTGGTGATGCCTCGAACGGTTTCTTGCCGCTGGAGCGACCGACACTTCGACCGCATCCACGGCGTCGGTTTTCGAAAACTGGCTGTCGCTAACTCGGTGCTGTGATCGAATGAGAGGAACGGATCGCTGACGGCAGTATGAGTTCCCCGTTCGTTGTACAATTCACCGCTTGCAAAACAGAAAAATGAGAAGAAGAAGAAGAAGAAGAAGAATAAGAAGAAACAGACAAAAACGAAGAATTTACGGCGGGCTTTTTCATAGCTGTTTAGTCATAGTTTAGTTTTTGTGTCAATTCTGTCAAATAGATCAGTTGCGTGGGTTGCGTCAAAAACACAGTAGGATTATGACTAAAAATTAGTGATACGAAAAACACATGCGCAGCACGGGGCTGTTGTAAATGTGATTAATATAGCATTTAAGTATCGGTGCTTTCTGTTTTAGTATACTAGGATCAAACGCAAGTTCGCCGCCGTCGCATTACCAATGCACGTTTCGACGATTTAAAGTTTTCGTTTTTAAGTGTATACGAACTACGGACCTGTCTGATGAAACGTTTTTTAATCAAGATACGAATGCCTCGTAACAAGTATTGAATAAGTGAGTAAGTATTTTGTAGCTTCCCACACGACGTAAATGTTCTCTGAATACGTATTCGCGCAGTTACTATAAATAGCCTCGTGCATTCGTACCTCGTTTCCCAAGTGGCAGTATTGTGGCGGAGAGCATCGCGCAAGAAAATGTCATAGAGCATTTGGAACCGACAGGAGACACTCTAACGCACGGCGCACTGAGTTCGCATCTGATTACCGCGGGAGGATTCTTTTTCTGTGGAAACACCTTCTGTGAACTGCGTGATATTTGCCGTTGGTACACATACTGAGCAACAATGTTCCACCCTCTGTTAAGGTTTGCTCCTGCTTCTTCGCTTACATACGAGGTACATACTACTACGCCGACATTTTTGTTCTTCTCTTTGTTCCGTGTTAGCGCCGCGAAGCAACTGGGGCTATGAGCGGCGTACAGACGTGGATAGATGGAGAGAGGACAGCAGGAAGGAGTGGGGGAACAGGGGGGTTAGTATATGCGTCCTGGGCCGACTTCGGGGGGAACTGTGCCGACATTCGTCTGGAAAGTCTTCGGAAAATCCAGGGAAAACCTCAGACAGCACAGCGGGAGGTAGGTTTCGAACCCACCACCTCCCAGTCTTCAGCACGATCTTGGCAAGCATCAAAGAGAGGGACGCCTTAACCCACTCGGTCATGCCGCTCGTCGACGAAATCTGTGTTAGAATTCTTCGGTGTACTGTTAGATATACTGTAACTGTTATATTGTAATATATATATAGGTTGAGGTAAAAGAATTATCAACGGCCACGAAGTTTTACAGAAGTTAAAAAAAAAGACACGGAAACAGATTTTAGGGAATTTAGAGAAACTAGTGTTTGTAACTTCCCTAAAATCTTTTTTTGAACTTCTATAATATATATATATATATATAATAAGAAAAAATCAGGATGTGCTCTTTGGCTGCACGTATGGCATATGTTTGACATATATATATAGATACTCACTTATGTTTTAATGGCTTTTTTTCCTCTTTATATATATATATATATGTATATATGATGTGTGTGTATATGATGATATATGTGATGACGTCACTATGCGAGCCTTTATAAGCTGTGTGTATCACTGACATATTTTTGTCCTGACGAAGGCGGAGCTTCCGCCGTAACGTAGACAACCCTTTTAGCATTCCAAGTATCTTAAATGTAAATAAATTATCCCTTTTTTTTTTTCTTACTTACCGCACCTTCGTAGTCTGTGTTTCATTTTTCAGTTCAGCTACATATATTCGCGGTCGTCCGAACCCCATTCACCAAGTATATATATATATATATATATATATATATATAGATACTCATTGAACGATGCGACAGCACCAGAGGACACGTGTTTCGCCGTGTTTGCGGCTCGTCGGCCCTGGGTAGCTGCGCATCGTTCGGGATTGGCAAACCAGGGGTCACTCAGCGAGCGATATACACCTGGGAGGGTGACTGAGCACTCCTCAATGCCACAGTGCAAGCCAGTAAATTATAAAGAGGGGGAAAAAGCCATTAAAAAATAATAAGTAAATGATGCTAGACGTGTTTGAAATTCAAACTTACAGATTAAAATGGCTTCTATGGCTGCACGTGGAGAAACAGATACTCATTGAACGATGCGACAGCACCAGAGGACACGTGTTTCGCCGTGTTTGCGGCTCGTCGGCCCTGGGTAGCTGCGCATCGTTCGGGATTGGCAAACCAGGGGTCACTCAGCGAGCGATATACACCTGGGAGGGTGACTGAGCACTCCTCAATGCCACAGTGCAAGCCAGTAAATTATAAAGAGGGGGAAAAAGCCATTAAAAAATAATAAGTAAATGATGCTAGACGTGTTTGAAATTCAAACTTACAGATTAAAATGGCTTCTATGGCTGCACGTGGAGAAACAGATACTCATTGAACGATGCGACAGCACCAGAGGACACGTGTTTCGCCGTGTTTGCGGCTCGTCGGCCCTGGGTAGCTGCGCATCGTTCGGGATTGGCAAACCAGGGGTCACTCAGCGAGCGATATACACCTGGGAGGGTGACTGAGCACTCCTCAATGCCACAGTGCAAGCCAGTAAATTATAAAGAGGGGGAAAAAGCCATTAAAAAATAATAAGTAAATGATGCTAGACGTGTTTGAAATTCAAACTTACAGATTAAAATGGCTTCTATGGCTGCACGTGGAGAAACAGATACTCATTGAACGATGCGACAGCACCAGAGGACACGTGTTTCGCCGTGTTTGCGGCTCGTCGGCCCTGGGTAGCTGCGCATCGTTCGGGATTGGCAAACCAGGGGTCACTCAGCGAGCGATATACACCTGGGAGGGTGACTGAGCACTCCTCAATGCCACAGTGCAAGCCAGTAAATTATAAAGAGGGGGAAAAAGCCATTAAAAAATAATAAGTAAATGATGCTAGACGTGTTTGAAATTCAAACTTACAGATTAAAATGGCTTCTATGGCTGCACGTGGAGAAACAGATACTCATTGAACGATGCGACAGCACCAGAGGACACGTGTTTCGCCGTGTTTGCGGCTCGTCGGCCCTGGGTAGCTGCGCATCGTTCGGGATTGGCAAACCAGGGGTCACTCAGCGAGCGATATACACCTGGGAGGGTGACTGAGCACTCCTCAATGCCACAGTGCAAGCCAGTAAATTATAAAGAGGGGGAAAAAGCCATTAAAAAATAATAAGTAAATGATGCTAGACGTGTTTGAAATTCAAACTTACAGATTAAAATGGCTTCTATGGCTGCACGTGGAGAAACAGATACTCATTGAACGATGCGACAGCACCAGAGGACACGTGTTTCGCCGTGTTTGCGGCTCGTCGGCCCTGGGTAGCTGCGCATCGTTCGGGATTGGCAAACCAGGGGTCACTCAGCGAGCGATATACACCTGGGAGGGTGACTGAGCACTCCTCAATGCCACAGTGCAAGCCAGTAAATTATAAAGAGGGGGAAAAAGCCATTAAAAAATAATAAGTAAATGATGCTAGACGTGTTTGAAATTCAAACTTACAGATTAAAATGGCTTCTATGGCTGCACGTGGAGAAACAGATACTCATTGAACGATGCGACAGCACCAGAGGACACGTGTTTCGCCGTGTTTGCGGCTCGTCGGCCCTGGGTAGCTGCGCATCGTTCGGGATTGGCAAACCAGGGGTCACTCAGCGAGCGATATACACCTGGGAGGGTGACTGAGCACTCCTCAATGCCACAGTGCAAGCCAGTAAATTATAAAGAGGGGGAAAAAGCCATTAAAAAATAATAAGTAAATGATGCTAGACGTGTTTGAAATTCAAACTTACAGATTAAAATGGCTTCTATGGCTGCACGTGGAGAAACAGATACTCATTGAACGATGCGACAGCACCAGAGGACACGTGTTTCGCCGTGTTTGCGGCTCGTCGGCCCTGGGTAGCTGCGCATCGTTCGGGATTGGCAAACCAGGGGTCACTCAGCGAGCGATATACACCTGGGAGGGTGACTGAGCACTCCTCAATGCCACAGTGCAAGCCAGTAAATTATAAAGAGGGGGAAAAAGCCATTAAAAAATAATAAGTAAATGATGCTAGACGTGTTTGAAATTCAAACTTACAGATTAAAATGGCTTCTATGGCTGCACGTGGAGAAACAGATACTCATTGAACGATGCGACAGCACCAGAGGACACGTGTTTCGCCGTGTTTGCGGCTCGTCGGCCCTGGGTAGCTGCGCATCGTTCGGGATTGGCAAACCAGGGGTCACTCAGCGAGCGATATACACCTGGGAGGGTGACTGAGCACTCCTCAATGCCACAGTGCAAGCCAGTAAATTATAAAGAGGGGGAAAAAGCCATTAAAAAATAATAAGTAAATGATGCTAGACGTGTTTGAAATTCAAACTTACAGATTAAAATGGCTTCTATGGCTGCACGTGGAGAAACAGATACTCATTGAACGATGCGACAGCACCAGAGGACACGTGTTTCGCCGTGTTTGCGGCTCGTCGGCCCTGGGTAGCTGCGCATCGTTCGGGATTGGCAAACCAGGGGTCACTCAGCGAGCGATATACACCTGGGAGGGTGACTGAGCACTCCTCAATGCCACAGTGCAAGCCAGTAAATTATAAAGAGGGGGAAAAAGCCATTAAAAAATAATAAGTAAATGATGCTAGACGTGTTTGAAATTCAAACTTACAGATTAAAATGGCTTCTATGGCTGCACGTGGAGAAACAGATACTCATTGAACGATGCGACAGCACCAGAGGACACGTGTTTCGCCGTGTTTGCGGCTCGTCGGCCCTGGGTAGCTGCGCATCGTTCGGGATTGGCAAACCAGGGGTCACTCAGCGAGCGATATACACCTGGGAGGGTGACTGAGCACTCCTCAATGCCACAGTGCAAGCCAGTAAATTATAAAGAGGGGGAAAAAGCCATTAAAAAATAATAAGTAAATGATGCTAGACGTGTTTGAAATTCAAACTTACAGATTAAAATGGCTTCTATGGCTGCACGTGGAGAAACAGATACTCATTGAACGATGCGACAGCACCAGAGGACACGTGTTTCGCCGTGTTTGCGGCTCGTCGGCCCTGGGTAGCTGCGCATCGTTCGGGATTGGCAAACCAGGGGTCACTCAGCGAGCGATATACACCTGGGAGGGTGACTGAGCACTCCTCAATGCCACAGTGCAAGCCAGTAAATTATAAAGAGGGGGAAAAAGCCATTAAAAAATAATAAGTAAATGATGCTAGACGTGTTTGAAATTCAAACTTACAGATTAAAATGGCTTCTATGGCTGCACGTGGAGAAACAGATACTCATTGAACGATGCGACAGCACCAGAGGACACGTGTTTCGCCGTGTTTGCGGCTCGTCGGCCCTGGGTAGCTGCGCATCGTTCGGGATTGGCAAACCAGGGGTCACTCAGCGAGCGATATACACCTGGGAGGGTGACTGAGCACTCCTCAATGCCACAGTGCAAGCCAGTAAATTATAAAGAGGGGGAAAAAGCCATTAAAAAATAATAAGTAAATGATGCTAGACGTGTTTGAAATTCAAACTTACAGATTAAAATGGCTTCTATGGCTGCACGTGGAGAAACAGATACTCATTGAACGATGCGACAGCACCAGAGGACACGTGTTTCGCCGTGTTTGCGGCTCGTCGGCCCTGGGTAGCTGCGCATCGTTCGGGATTGGCAAACCAGGGGTCACTCAGCGAGCGATATACACCTGGGAGGGTGACTGAGCACTCCTCAATGCCACAGTGCAAGCCAGTAAATTATAAAGAGGGGGAAAAAGCCATTAAAAAATAATAAGTAAATGATGCTAGACGTGTTTGAAATTCAAACTTACAGATTAAAATGGCTTCTATGGCTGCACGTGGAGAAACAGATACTCATTGAACGATGCGACAGCACCAGAGGACACGTGTTTCGCCGTGTTTGCGGCTCGTCGGCCCTGGGTAGCTGCGCATCGTTCGGGATTGGCAAACCAGGGGTCACTCAGCGAGCGATATACACCTGGGAGGGTGACTGAGCACTCCTCAATGCCACAGTGCAAGCCAGTAAATTATAAAGAGGGGGAAAAAGCCATTAAAAAATAATAAGTAAATGATGCTAGACGTGTTTGAAATTCAAACTTACAGATTAAAATGGCTTCTATGGCTGCACGTGGAGAAACAGATACTCATTGAACGATGCGACAGCACCAGAGGACACGTGTTTCGCCGTGTTTGCGGCTCGTCGGCCCTGGGTAGCTGCGCATCGTTCGGGATTGGCAAACCAGGGGTCACTCAGCGAGCGATATACACCTGGGAGGGTGACTGAGCACTCCTCAATGCCACAGTGCAAGCCAGTAAATTATAAAGAGGGGGAAAAAGCGCAGCTTTTTGCGCAGCTACCCAGGGCCGACGAGCCGCAAACACGGCGAAACACGTGTCCTCTGGTGCTGTCGCATCGTTCAATGAGTATCTGTTTCTCCACGTGCAGCCATAGAAGCCATTTTAATCTGTAAGTTTGAATTTCAAACACGTCTAGCATCATTTACTTATTATTTTTTAATGGCTTTTCCCCCCTCTTTATAATTTACTGGCTTGCACTGTGGCATTGAGGAGTGCTCAGTCACCCTCCCAGGTGTATATCGCTCGCTGAGTGACCCCTGGTTTGCCAATCCCGAACGATGCGCAGCTACCCAGGGCCGACGAGCCGCAAACACGGCGAAACACGTGTCCTCTGGTGCTGTCGCATCGTTCAATGAGTATCTGTTTCTCCACGTGCAGCCATAGAAGCCATTTTAATCTGTAAGTTTGAATTTCAAACACGTCTAGCATCATTTACTTATTATTTTTTAATGGCTTTTTCCCCCTCTTTATAATTTACTGGCTTGCACTGTGGCATTGAGGAGTGCTCAGTCACCCTCCCAGGTGTATATCGCTCGCTGAGTGACCCCTGGTTTGCCAATCCCGAACGATGCGCAGCTACCCAGGGCCGACGAGCCGCAAACACGGCGAAACACGTGTCCTCTGGTGCTGTCGCATCGTTCAATGAGTATCTGTTTCTCCACGTGCAGCCATAGAAGCCATTTTAATCTGTAAGTTTGAATTTCAAACACGTCTAGCATCATTTACTTATTATTTTTTAATGGCTTTTTCCCCCTCTTTATAATTTACTGGCTTGCACTGTGGCATTGAGGAGTGCTCAGTCACCCTCCCAGGTGTATATCGCTCGCTGAGTGACCCCTGGTTTGCCAATCCCGAACGATGCGCAGCTACCCAGGGCCGACGAGCCGCAAACACGGCGAAACACGTGTCCTCTGGTGCTGTCGCATCGTTCAATGAGTATCTGTTTCTCCACGTGCAGCCATAGAAGCCATTTTAATCTGTAAGTTTGAATTTCAAACACGTCTAGCATCATTTACTTATTATTTTTTAATGGCTTTTTCCCCCTCTTTATAATTTACTGGCTTGCACTGTGGCATTGAGGAGTGCTCAGTCACCCTCCCAGGTGTATATCGCTCGCTGAGTGACCCCTGGTTTGCCAATCCCGAACGATGCGCAGCTACCCAGGGCCGACGAGCCGCAAACACGGCGAAACACGTGTCCTCTGGTGCTGTCGCATCGTTCAATGAGTATCTGTTTCTCCACGTGCAGCCATAGAAGCCATTTTAATCTGTAAGTTTGAATTTCAAACACGTCTAGCATCATTTACTTATTATTTTTTAATGGCTTTTTCCCCCTCTTTATAATTTACTGGCTTGCACTGTGGCATTGAGGAGTGCTCAGTCACCCTCCCAGGTGTATATCGCTCGCTGAGTGACCCCTGGTTTGCCAATCCCGAACGATGCGCAGCTACCCAGGGCCGACGAGCCGCAAACACGGCGAAACACGTGTCCTCTGGTGCTGTCGCATCGTTCAATGAGTATCTGTTTCTCCACGTGCAGCCATAGAAGCCATTTTAATCTGTAAGTTTGAATTTCAAACACGTCTAGCATCATTTACTTATTATTTTTTAATGGCTTTTTCCCCCTCTTTATAATTTACTGGCTTGCACTGTGGCATTGAGGAGTGCTCAGTCACCCTCCCAGGTGTATATCGCTCGCTGAGTGACCCCTGGTTTGCCAATCCCGAACGATGCGCAGCTACCCAGGGCCGACGAGCCGCAAACACGGCGAAACACGTGTCCTCTGGTGCTGTCGCATCGTTCAATGAGTATCTGTTTCTCCACGTGCAGCCATAGAAGCCATTTTAATCTGTAAGTTTGAATTTCAAACACGTCTAGCATCATTTACTTATTATTTTTTAATGGCTTTTTCCCCCTCTTTATAATTTACTGGCTTGCACTGTGGCATTGAGGAGTGCTCAGTCACCCTCCCAGGTGTATATCGCTCGCTGAGTGACCCCTGGTTTGCCAATCCCGAACGATGCGCAGCTACCCAGGGCCGACGAGCCGCAAACACGGCGAAACACGTGTCCTCTGGTGCTGTCGCATCGTTCAATGAGTATCTGTTTCTCCACGTGCAGCCATAGAAGCCATTTTAATCTGTAAGTTTGAATTTCAAACACGTCTAGCATCATTTACTTATTATTTTTTAATGGCTTTTTCCCCCTCTTTATAATTTACTGGCTTGCACTGTGGCATTGAGGAGTGCTCAGTCACCCTCCCAGGTGTATATCGCTCGCTGAGTGACCCCTGGTTTGCCAATCCCGAACGATGCGCAGCTACCCAGGGCCGACGAGCCGCAAACACGGCGAAACACGTATCCTCTGGTGCTGTCGCATCGTTCAATGAGTATCTGTTTCTCCACGTGCAGCCATAGAAGCCATTTTAATCTGTAAGTTTGAATTTCAAACACGTCTAGCATCATTTACTTATTATTTTTTAATGGCTTTTTCCCCCTCTTTATAATTTACTGGCTTGCACTGTGGCATTGAGGAGTGCTCAGTCACCCTCCCAGGTGTATATCGCTCGCTGAGTGACCCCTGGTTTGCCAATCCCGAACGATGCGCAGCTACCCAGGGCCGACGAGCCGCAAACACGGCGAAACACGTGTCCTCTGGTGCTGTCGCATCGTTCAATGAGTATCTGTTTCTCCACGTGCAGCCATAGAAGCCATTTTAATCTGTAAGTTTGAATTTCAAACACGTCTAGCATCATTTACTTATTATTTTTTAATGGCTTTTTCCCCCTCTTTATATATATATATATATATATGTGTGTGTGTGTGTGTGTGTATTGTAATATTAATACTTTAGAGTAGAAATGAAATGTGTGTGTGTATGACGACGTGTGTGGCTGCACGTGCAGCGGGGTAGGATGGCGGATAGTTTCGACCACCCGGGGAACCTTAACACTGTAACTTTGAGTTGTCTCCAACGCGTTCCCTGTGGATGTTACACCGTGTCTCTAAAGTCGGCGTTCTGGTCACAGTTGACATTTCAGCGCACGTTAGAGAACGCTCGCGAAAATCAATTCCCAGAGCGGGCGCTGTGGCGCTGCTCATGATCATAGTTGTCTCGCGCGCGCGACGTAAAATCCAGCAGATTATTATTATTATTATTAGTCCTGGCAAGACGCTGGATGTAATTCATCTTAATGTTTACGACCGAGATTATATCCTTGCTGGTTGTAAACAGCTAGCGCTATCCAGACAATTTAGAAGGGGTCCGGAGTAGAGCATTTTTATCCTGTCCACACAGATTACACGGAGTTCACGTCATCCGCCATTAAAGAGGCTACGACACTTCGCCCCACGTTAGTCTAAGTAATAATAATAATAATAATAATATCTTTATTAGCGTGCCCACGAACAGCCAAAGCCTTGGCATTGGCGCCCGTGGACGACAGGTAAGGACTTACACATACACACACATACATATACACATTATACAGAACATAACATATCCAGGAACATAAGAGGAACATATTCATATTGAGACATAAAATACGTGACAATAAAAAAAGAAATAATAATAATAGTAATAATAATAATATATCTATTTCATATGGTGATGGTGGTGGTGGCGAAAGCCGGCTTGCCGTTGTTGGTTTGGAGGCAGCCAACGGCAAAACAACTATAGATACGCAATCAGACAGAAACACAAAAAGTAAAACAAAAACAACTCCCATCGTACGCAATTAAGCACAATAATATACTTGACGCAGTGACCTTTTCACCTCTGACTTTGATTGGATCATTGAAAACTTAGAAGGAAGATCGAAGAAATCCAAGACAGATCGAAGGAAGAAATAAATGTAATAATAATTCATGGCTTTACGTCCGAGACAACCGTGATCAGGTGCGAACTCACAGTGGTCGGGTCTGTGGATTAATTTTCCTCACCTGAGGGTTCTTCAACGTGCGCTGAAATCTCAACGCACGAACACCCTCGCGGAAGACGGCGTGTCAAAGCAGCATGTACCCTGCCACCAAGTTGCTGCATTTCTCGACAGGGTTCGAACCCGCAAGCTTGGGATCAGTAAGCGAACACGCTACCCCAAATAAATGGGAGACGATTATCAGCATCGATGTGATCCTGCATCGCAAGTGCTACAGCAAAGTAATAGACTGCGAGCGAAGAAACTGAATGCGTCTCTGACGTCACTGCCATAGCGTCTGAGTCAGAGGTCACGTGCTTACGACTACCAATGGGAAATGGCCCTTGCTTCTCTGACGTCAGAATGTGACGAGTACGCGTGTTCGAGGGTTTATTAGATATCTCGCCGAGCACGACGCGTAGAAAAATAATAATTTTTTTCCACAATACTGGGCTGTCGAGCACAGCGTGTGCATGATGTAATCAACCGCATCTATCAAAGCGCTACAACCCGTTTAAGTGCCACCAACACGATGACGAGGCACATGCGTTGGTCGAGCAGATCTCGTGGGCTTCTCTTTGTTGTCTCGCCTTCGTGGAACTCACGGTTTAAACTATGTGATCGGCGTAGCTGAAACCCCCACGTCTTAATTAACGGCGACGTGGGCGGCAACAATTAATTAGAAAACATTTTTTTCGCAAGCTCAGCAAAAAACTTCATCAACTATAGAAGGCAGCTGAAATTTATGCCTCGCCTTCTCTTCGGCGGGACTCCGCGGAAAATTTGGAAACTGTAGTAATAAGCGTTACCTGCAAGAATGGAGGTGTGTGCAGGGTAGACCTGGGGCATGAAATAAGATGTACTAGAGCTCAGAAATCGGTAAATTTCGAAAGCGAAAAATGGCATTGAGAATAATAGTAAAAAAAGATTATCAGACTGAAAGACCGGCATTTGAAAATTCTCTATTACTGGTACGGGGTGAATACACCCAAGGAGCACAATGTACTGGAAGTCGAGTGCATTAGGGGTGGACGGTATGTGTCTTATCAATGTTCTCTAGTTTCATGAATCTGTTCAAGGCCTTTCATCTACCCGTCCACCCCTATTGCACTCGACTTTCAGTGCATTTTGCTGCTTGGGCAGCGCCCTCGGGTTAGTTCAAGGTCATGCTAAAGATAAAAAAGTGGAAAGTTCGATGATGATGATGATGGTAGGAGAAAAAAAAAAAGGAGATGTGAGCCTGCTCACATGCGGGACAAGCTACTCCAGGTCTAGTAGAGAAAGAAGTTCGAATCTCATCACCGTCTCAGGTTTTCCGTGGCTTTTTCGACACACTCTTTCCAGAAATATGTTTTTCTTAGTTCCTTCTGAAGTCAGCCCTGGACGCATACTGGACCCCCTGTCTTCCACTCACCGCCACAACCGCTTCGCGGTTTTAACACGGAATCAAGACATACTGCGCTGCGTAGAATCGTTCCGTCGCAGTACTCAAGATACCACGATTTCAAGGGCAAGTGGCGTGTACCCTTTGGTGATAAATAACGCGGTGGTATGATGAGATTTATGAATGACAGGGCGTTGTGACGTCAACTTCATCAAGAATGTGGTTCAGCCACGCAGCCACATTTTCTTAGCTGCTGAGGAAAAAAGGGCGTACGCCCCCGTGTACAGGTGGGTTGCCGAGGTCAACACCTGGTCTGAGGAGTGCAGAGACAACACCATCTAGATAAACAGAGTCTGCGCATTGCCTCTCTCTCTCTCTTTCAATTAAGTGTCAGAATTATTCGTATCCTACTGCCATTCACCGTTCTGCGCATTCAAGGACGCGCAAATGATTGCAGCTCACCTGGAACCTGCAGACCTAAATATTTAGACAACAACAACAACAACTTTATTTTGGGATGGAGAGTGTGAAGGTTCATCGATATTTAGAGTAAAAGTGCAAGACGCTTTCCAGAAAATCAGTTTTGAGAAAGATTGAGACCGTTTTGCGCTTTATTTACAAGTTTTTTTCGCATTGAGTACGCGAGGACGTTCAATCACAACTCGCAGACGATGGTGGTTCTTCTCTATGGCCACAACCGCTGAAAGCACGTTCGTGATTGGCTACGGCCTTTGAAAGCACGATCCTGATTGGCTGACTCTTAACTGTTACGTCAAGTCGACGAGCGCGCAGGCTTTCTGTATCTACACTCTTAAAAATGAACTACACCGCATAGCACGCTCCTAGCCAACCATTATCTCGAATGATATCGTTATGTGCCCTGATTCGTTGAAAACAGGGGGCGTACGCCTTTTCTGTGACAATTATGAACAGCATAAGTGTCACAGAAATGGCGTACGCCTCCCGTTTTCAACAAATCATGCAGATAACGATATTATTCGAGATAATGGTTGGCTAGGAGCGTGCTATGCGGTGAAGTTCATTTTTAAGAGTGTAGGTAGTGTTGGCAGATAACGCCTTTAAGTTCAAAGTCAAGCTTACAGTTTAAAATGACACACAATGTGTTTCAGAGTTTATTTCGACAGACTATCCCTTTCCTGGCACACTCTGCAAACGTGAGGTGTCCCAAAACGTTTCTCGCAAGGGCTACCGACAAACAACGGCTTTTCCATTACTTTTTTTTGCGATATGCTTTTTAAGAAAATAATTTTCAGAGCGCCATATTTCGACGAAAAAAAAAAAAAAGACACTTCTCCGATAAGCTTCTCCGAACGTAAAGTGCCTCACGAAGGGGGACAGCCCAAGCAGCACAATGTACTGAAAGTCGAGTGCAATAGGGGTGGACGGTATGTGTCTTATCAATGTTCTTTAGTTTCACGAGTCTCTTCAAGGCATTCCACCTACCCGTCCACCCCTATTGCACTCGACTTTTAGTACATTTTGCTGCTTGGGAGCCAACCTTGTTTATCATCAAACCTACGTCATGCGTACACGTTTCTTCATCAAGGGTGTTTTCGCAGCAACATACTCTAACGTCAGACGACAAGGCGAACGCAAGGTGTTGCCGTCCCATTACAGCAGCCCAGCAGACACCAGACCCCCCCCGGCCATACTTCGAGAAACCGGCGCACGGTATAAAGGAAGAGGGGGGGGGGAGGGGCGGTTCAAGGCAGGAAGGCGTTCTGATAGAAGGACATAAATCCCGAATTCGGGGACTGCAGTAAAAAGACAGCGCGCTGCCTGCCAGCGGGGAATCATACGTCTCAGGGAGCTTTCATAAATATACAGGGAACCGCAGGCTATGCGGATTCCTACACGACCATGACAAAGTAGCGGAGGGAAAAAAGGCTTCCGTTGCGTGTCACGCAGTGTGAAAAGAGGATCGACCCGGCTACTGCCAGTCGATTGTGTTTAAGGGTTTACATCCTCTCAGGAGAAAACAGCGTTCCGGGAGCTCCGTCTATGTCTCTAGGGAAGCAGGGCGCATTTAAATGTCAAATGAAGCGTCGTTCATAAACTATCGCTGCCATTCAACGCGTGAATGTGTTGCGCAAGAGTATTCAAAGTGGTCGGTGCAAACCCAAAGTCCGATTCAGAATGAAATCAACAGCGATATCTGCTGGGTGATGAGGCTATTGTTCCTTTTACTGGAGTACATAATTTTTTAAAGAACATTGGATATCTTAACAAGCTGTGAATTTACAGTGAGCTCCTTTCTTAACCCTTTCATGTTTTTTAAGCCACCACTAGCCAAGTGTTTTAACATGAGCATCTCAAGTTTTTAACTAGGTTCATCACATTACCTTGTTGTTTGGCGCATTATAGCCCTAGTAGCTTTTGCGCCAAAAAAACTCAAATCATCATCATCATCAACAGCGATATCGATCGCTTCGATGCAAAAGAGGTGTTTGTTGGACAAGTAGTCTGGCGTATTAGGGTGATAGCTTCGTAGGGTCAACTTCCGCGTAGATCTGTACGTGGCTATATAATGTCACGTGACAGTGGCAGCAGCAGCACGTGACCGCACGACAGTTGGCGGTAGGCTGAAGTGGATTAAGCGCCGCAGTAACAGCGCGAAACAATTAAACGGTTCTACAAAACACTGAAGGCGCTTACCTTGTCACAATCACGTGGTCACTGCTAACATGTCACAAACTACCGCGTGACAACAACAAACCGTGGTTCACGATAATCGCGGTTTGGTCAGGTAACGGTGGTTAAGCGTAACCGCGGTTAAAACTGCCCGTCTGACAAGGGTATAAGCTAGAGCATTTAAACCAGTTTGGCACCATGCCCCGAAACAACAACAACAACTTTATTACGAGATGATGAAAGGGGAGTTTCATCGCCAGGGGGCGATACTCTACCCCATTGTTGGTGGTGATGCGGGGGAATGAAATAATGAGCCCCTTCACAATAAGGACCGAAGTCCTATTGTATCCAGAAAGGTGAAGAGAGCCTTGAGGGCAGAGCGTTGGTGTGCTGGATGTGGCTAGGGAGGGACCAAGCAATTTTGTGAGAGAGAGGGGAGGCGAGAGTTTAGCTCGTTATAAGGGATCCGAAAGAGTACGGTTCGGAAAGGTTGGTAGTGTGGGCAGTGGAGAAGAATGTGCACTGGATCTTCTACAGCACCGCAGTGACTGCAGTGGGGATAGTCAACTTGCCTCAAGCGGTAACGCCACTGTGCTGTGAAAGCCACATCGTGGCGCATTCGATCACAGGGGTGGCATCCAATGTATTGCTCCGTAGATGAAAGCGTGCTGGGCAAACGCAATGCATCCTGGACAGGTCCTGGTCGCACGTCACAGCAAACGTCAAGGCGCACGTGACCTTAAAGATGGCGGCGCCCGTGATCGGCGGCCAAACCGTATGTAAACAATGCGGTTGTTGTTTCTGCGCAACGTTTTGGATGTCTTTCGATCACGGTAGTTATTTTTATCCGGTAATCTCGCACTAAAACGCGCATCATTGCACATAAGGCCTCGTATAGTTGATGACTTCCAAAGATGTGATGACGACCGCGCGTTAAGAATCACTGAGCCGATGCGATGCACTTAAACTAATTAGAAATGGCCTACCATGTTGCGGAAGAAGCACCGCATAGTTCGCGCTGGCAAAATACGTTCATCTCTTTGCATTATGAGGACGGAAATATGTCGGTAAGCGGCAAAACGACATATAAACAACGTCACATGATCTCAAAATGACGTTTTCTATGACGTGCGACCAGGACAAGATGGCAGTTTTGCCAAAAGCACCCGCTTGAGGGTAGTTACAACAATGGCGGGTTTGTGTCACCCCTGTGCATTCGATGAACTAATGCGGCATCTCGTCGAGAGATATGTCGAGGCACGCGGAAACCGAACGCTGGATCGACTCTGCTCAGCATGGCTTGTATTGTTGACTGATTGGATGAGGCACAAAATTAGTGAGCCCATCTTCCTTATCTTTTAGCCTACCACTCCCTATATCCTTAATTTACTGATTTGCTTTATTTTCCCCAACCAAGCATGGCTTGGCAGGAAGCTAATTGTCGCAAATTTTGCGTAAAAGAGCGTAAAATGTGTAATACTTTAGGAGATTGGATCTCGATAATGTGAGTCAAGTTTTCGTGCACAGATTTTTTTCCGGAGTACTACGCAAAATGCTTAAAGTGACCCGGATATATAAAAAAAGTGTTAATGGTTCGCTCTTCATATTCCATAAAACATCTAGAGCCTTCCTATTTTTTAAAAAAAATTCCGTGTTCGTGCCGCGAAGCAACTGTGGCTATGAGCGCCGTACAGACGTGAGCAGATGGAGAGAGGACAGCAGGAAGGAGTGGGGGGAGAGAGGGGTTAGTATGCGTCCTGGGCCGACTTCAGGGGGAACTGTGCCGGCATTCGTCTGGAAATAAGTCTTAGGAAAACCCAAGGAAAACCTCAGACAGCTAGCACAGCCGGTGGCAGGATTCGAACCCGTGTCCTCTCCCAGTCTCGGCGTGGAAAGCCATCATGCTAACCACTATGCCACGGGAGCTGGTAGAGCCATCCCTATACACAGGAAACCGAGCAGTAAACAAAGTTCTTAACCCTGCCCACATTCATACATCGCTTCGTGGCCCAGATACACCTAAAGCGTTGTTTGCATGCATAATAAAGCACGGATCAATATAATTGGCCCTATGGAGTCTCCTCACGGAGGACAAGATCGTTCCTCTTGCGGCCTTCATTACAACGGCAGAGCGGCTGTTTAATTGTCGCCGCCATTGTGAGGGACCAGTGCTGCCGAAGCGTGCGATGAGTTGTTGCTCTCTCTAAATATGCCTACCGCAAAATTAGTATGTAGTTGCGGCTTTTTGTGGGGGCTTAAGGGCGACCCGTGGTCGGCGGACCGTCACCGTGGACAGATAGCCCACTGCTGCTTCAAGCCCTGTTTGCGTGGCCAGCGATGCTTCCCCCCTCTGTTTGCGCGTGCAGAGAGCTTTGTTTTGTTTACTTTCTCGCCAGGATATATGCAAGAAGAAGAGAAGAAGGGGAAGCACGTGCGGTGCGCTGTAATGACACTTGGGGGCCGAACGGCTCTGAGGACCGTGTAGTTTGAGGAAAAATAAACTCGAACAGTAAACACAAATAAAAGCGTCAACAGCGATAATAATAATAATAAAAAAAAGAAACTGACTGGCAAAGTGAAATCACAGGATAAACAAATGAAGAGGTCAGAACACGAAAAAAGTGCAAACTGTTACAGAGCATTTCCGACAAAATAAACCACGGAGTAGGGAAGTAACTTGTGTGTCCGACGCCAACAATGCCCATACGGTCTGTTGCTTCCCAGGGGAAGTAATGCACTTCAAAAGCTGCATGAGTGCGTGTAGGTGTGCTAAGATTTGCGATGTTTCACCTCCGTTCAGCCAATAGTGCAAGTTGCTAAAGAAGGTGTTTAAGTGAGTGACAAAGAGCACGTCGAAATGACTGTCAAAGTGTCGCTATAGGAAGAAATCACTGTTTCTTCTTTCTGTTTCATATTAAGGGCATGACATTAAGAGCGGAACAGTAAACGTTCTTATCTACACTTATTACTTCACAGGATAAGAAAGGACACTCATTGAAAAAGAGAGGGAGCCTGCAGTTGCGTAGCAAAAGTAAAACGTCACAGATGTGTTACAACTTCGAAGAGAGCGACGCCTCCACCGAAGTTTTTGCGCTGCACTTTAAAAACATGTCCGTGCGAAACATTTTTTATCGAAACGTCATTCAAAACCTTATCGCTATATAATATGATTCGTAAAGAATTTAGGGCAAGCGCTTAGACAGAGTGTTTCACTTAACGTGATAAAAAGTCGTATTAAAAAATTTACTTGTGTGAACATTATGTGGTCTCTATTATGGGGTCTGTCTATTATCTCGGGGGAGATTTTGCCATTACTGCTGTGCACTTTTATCAAATTTAATTCGAGAGAACCTGATTTTCCCAATTGATCTCCGAAATTTTCCAAATTCAACCTCACTTTTTTTGACAGAAACAGAAAGCGCGCGTCGCATTTATCCCATTGCATCGTATAATACATTTCCTACTACTTAATAGCTGAAAAAAAAAAAGCGAAAAACGTCGTTTCGAGACCCGCAAATTGTTGGCCGAGCTCTGTGCGGCGAAAGAAAAACCGTCATTCGCCCTTTCCCGTTTAGTTATCGCTCTTCCTTCTGATAACTTCGCGTTGCAAGCATCTGCCGTTATCAGCAGAAGCTTGGAAAAAGGAAAGAGAAAGGGCATGTGCTTGGCCTCCTCTCATTGTTTCTTTCGGAGTCGTGAGGCGCGGCCGGCAGTTTGCGTGCCTCAAAACGACGGTTCTAGCAATTTTTGTTCCGGCTATTACCATTGTAGTAGTGAATGTGTTCTGCAATAGAACGGGGTAAATCCGGCATGCGCTTTCTGTTTCCGTCAAGAAAACGTGAGATTGACTTGGCAAAGTTCGAAGTTTAAATTGGGAAAATTCAGTTTATCGCGAATTCAATTCCATTCAAGTGCTCAGAAGTGATGGCAAAATCTTCCCCGAGATAAACAGCGTTGACCCCATAGTGTTCAAACAAGTATATTTTTTAATACGATTCGATTTTTTTTTTTTTCACGTTAGGTGGGACACCCTGTATGTGACACCCTAATGCCAAATAAAGCCCTATAGTGCGAGATCCCTACTACATGAGCAGTTGAGCTGAGATCGTCGCGCCGTTTAGCCATGCCTTTTCCCACGTGTTTTCCCTATGTGATGCACCACAAGTAAAAAAAAGGAAGAAGAAAAACAATGTAAAAAACAGTGTAAAATCAATGTAAAAAACTATAACAGAGTGTTCAGAGAACTGACGCCTTCAGAAAGCTACCAGCGGCATGGCTGAGGGGACACACGATTCGGTGGTTACTCCAAGATGATGACGAAGATTGCGAGGTGGTGTGTTCGAATCCCCTAACACAGGCTGTACCAAATTTTCCCTGGACTTGTCGAACAATTTTCCAGACAGATATGTGCGCGTGCTTCTCCCAGATGCCAGCCCCTGACGTACGCTACCCCCTGTCTCGCTCCTTCCCGCTACGCTGTACCTGTCCGCCCATGTCTATATACACCGCTCATAGCTACAGTTGCTTCGCGGTGCTAGCGCAAAAAGAAAAGAAACTTGCGCAAACCATCATCACGTCACATACTCAAAACAATTACAAACGCCGTCGTGAACACCAGGGGGATTTTGTCGCGGTTTTTGACCCTGTAATTGAGCGACAGGGTGTGTTCGTCGTCTGCGTTGATTCTTGCCCTTTGCATTACAGTGAACTCTCGTTATTATGACCATGATCGTTCCCGAAAATTTTGGCTATAATGCGGAATTGTCATATTAACGGAGGAGATTTGAGGGGGTTTCAGTGCATTGTTCCCCAGGAGTATGGTCGTAAAGCGCGTATGTCAGATTATCGGGGGTCATATTAACGAGGGTTCACTGTATTTAATCCCTTCGAGCTCAGGGGGCGCTCGTTACGGGTTAACCGTTAGGAAAGGATATTGGGCAAGATCGTCGTTTGTTTTCATAAAGCGGATGCCGCTGTGCGGCGCAGTAAATAACACGGCGTTTGCGGCCACTTGCTTTCAGATATCGTCGAACGAGGCAGGTCTACACCACGCCGTCTCTTTCGCTATCATTGATGACAGAAAAAGGGACGAATCTTCCCATAATGCCGCCATACAAATGCGTCCTCAAAGGGTTAGTATGAGTTATAGTTCGGGTTCTCCTCGCTCTCGGCATTTATTCCTGGGGAGATTCGGCGGATGCTTTTCGGCATTTATATGTTTTGTCTAATTCGGATATTTTCGGCGCTTTAAAAGGTTTGCGCCAAAAATAGATACCGAAAAGTCGGCAGCTATAATCACTAGGAAGGAAGAATACGGAGGGAGAATAGGTTGGGTGGAGTGGTAGCTTGGTGGAGTAGCTAGGAGGAATTGAAAACGCAAAGAAGTTCCTTTCCTACAGGGTTACACGTGTACATGAATCCTCTTGACCCACCGATCAAAGTGTTACAGAGGAGGGTTGTTTCTCTCTCTCTCTCTTTTCTTTTTCTGAAGGGCGGTATTCCCCGCATTGCACACCTGGAAACGAGGTGAAGGAAAAACAAACGTGATGCCTCGGAGGATGAAAAGTGCAACAGGGTACCGGCATTTTCGGCATGTAGCACCATATGCGAGGGTATAATTCGGAATTTTTTGGAACATGCCGAATTTCCCGAAAAATATTCGCCGGGTGTTTTTCGGCATTTTCTGGCAAATGCCGAAAACGAGGAAGGAACACTAGTTATGGTGCACCGCCCTTGCGTACGTAAGGGATAGCGTTGGTGGTTCTGCGCATGCGCAAAACATTTTTTTCGCGCCGTGAAGAAACTATGACCATGAGCGGCATACAGACGTGGACAGATGGAGGGGAAGGGGATTAGTATGCGTCCTGGGCCGACTTCAGGGGGAACTGTGCCGACATATTCGTCTGGAAATGTCTGCCGGAAAACCCAGGGAAAACCTCAGACAGCACAGCCGGGTGCCTGGCGTCTAACCTGCGTCACCTGCCAACCTCGGCATGGAAGGCGGTCATCCTAACCGAGCTGGTCACGCGGAAAAGATAGAGGGAGCTTCGCGCAGTGCGTAGAACCATACGTGCGCAAAGGCGATAGAGTACCACGCACTAAAACTCATTAATGTCGTCCGCTTACGTTTGTCGCGTCAATGTCGCTAATGTCATCAGTTATCGTCGGATGTGCCGTCATCAATTTCCTTAAATGCTTCGGTTAAGTCGTTCTGATATTCACCCTTCTTTTATGTTGGTTCTCCTCGTCAATATATTCCCATACTGTCTTTATTCATCGACAGAAATCTGATGAAACTTGAATGAATAGTCAATGTATATTTTTACAGTGTATAACGCTAACCTTACCACATCTCCATTGTAGCCATTGAAGTGGAAACACGATGCCGCTTTTTATGCACTTCATCCACGTCTTATGCCTTGCAGGGTCATTGTACTTTGCACAGCGGAGAATCTGCACTGGTACAAAGACAAAAAGAAGTTAAAACCATGGAACAGCAAACGAAACGCGAAGCAAGATATACAACAACAACAACAACAGCTAAATCATGACTATGACCTGGGGTGATTCACCGCTTGAGAGCAGTACCCTACCCCATTACACGAGAAGCATGAGATGTGAAATATGAAAATGAAGTTATGTGCAAGTACAACTCGAACTCCCGTCCTCTGGTTGCGCAACGCTATACGTCGCACAAAAGGAAGAAGCACATGAAAGAAGCGCCAATGGTCCTTGAGATGCAGGGGAGGACCCTACAGCGTCTGGAGCAAGCCGGTAGCCAAGAGGAACTCCAAGAACATCAGAAGCCCTCGACGATGTTGGACATGGCTCTGACATGGGCCAAGAATTGCAGCCAGGTTGAACGTCTGTCGGCTAGCACCACTCAGCTGAGCACAGAGTTGCCGCCTCTCCGTTTCGTAGAGCTTACATTCTAGTGCAAGATATACAAATTTACGGTGCTAGTTCGCAAAACGGATGTTTCAGCGCGCTCAGCACCGCCTGTAGTTCACAAAGGAGGTTGTTTACACATTGCTGCAAACCGCTTAGTTCACGTGGTTGCGCCACAGTTGTAATCAAACTCTACAAAAACAAAAATACGCGTCTCTTAGATTTGCGCAATTGAAAAGGTGTATTGTTTGTGCGTCTCCATTGCTCGAAATAGCATTCACGGCAAAATCCTATTTTCTGCAAAGTTTAGCCCGCTAATGTTTGCCTTTGTCGAAAGGACACGATAACAGAATCCACCGGCGGCTGCTCCAACCGTTGCTCGGAAGAGACCCACGTATATCCTCCTTTGTGCTCTTGCACCGCGAAACTCTCGAGCTATTGAGCTGTCTATGATAGGGCCGCCTGCAATTGTTCGGCTGAGTTTCCTTTGTGGCAAAACAGCATTCGGATCTCTGAAACAATATATCTTTCTTTGTACATGTTGTGAACTATCTGCGAACTAACCGTGTGGGAAGCGGTTTTTCCTTTCTTTTTTTTTTTTCTTGTTCAATTCATTAGAACGGGATGAGGCGGTAACAGGTAGCAGCAGGTTGACGGGAAGGCATGGAATCACAATTCAAGCACTACGCTGTTAACCAAGAGGCTAGACAACAACAACAACAACATAGATGAATGGATGATGATGATGTGGGATGTTTCCCTGCGTTGGGTGCAGGACCCTACCCCATTCCAAATAGGTTCATATGAGAGGATGACGAGGGAAGGGAATCCCTAAGAGTCTAATCTCCCTGCTTTTTAAGATTTCCCTTGGAGAACTGCAGAGTGATGTTCTATGGTTATGGCACCAACATATAAGACAAAATGCAACGTGTAAGTGGTAAATGATGCGAAAATAACGGATACCAGGCAACTGCAACATTTCGTTCTTGTTACTTGTTTTGATTATAGAATCTTACTTATTTATTTATTTATTTTGGTTATACGTTGAGGGACCACAGGGGTCTTTACACAACGGGGGGCACGACATAGGCGTAACATTTTTTGGTTCGCGAGATTTCATTTTATTTTTTATTCCCACCTGTATTCGTCCCAGGTCGTGTACTAACTTTCGTTTCACGCACTATTCACGCTTCACTATTCACGCAGATTCACTATTCACTATTCACGCAGATGACATCACGCAATAGTTCTTAGTTTAGCTTACAATTTCAATTTGAATTTATTTATCTTTTTGGGTGCCTGCGAACAGCCGGTAAAGGCCTGATTAACAGTGCACACTTCATCACTAAAAATAATGAAACCAGAAAAAAAAAGATGCACAAGAAAGAAAAAATGGAAAGAAAAGAAGGCGAACAATAATATTCAATATACGCAGCGTACACAGTAGTTTGAGGCATACAAAAATAAGTAGCAACAAGAGCAAACAATAGTAATCATGAAATAAGTCGGTCTTGAGTAACCTCCGTAAGGGTGGTCGGAAACATTCGAGTATGAGCAAATGTTTCTGCTTTAGAAGCTTAGCTCAGCTTTAGTTCATCCGCGGCGGCAACACCGAATTTGAAACGAAGTTTTTGTTTCCCCGACTGTACCTTTCAGTAATGTTTTATGCAGGTCTAAATTTAGGCATCTACCTAGGTACATATGTATAAACAAAAAGTGCATCGCTCGCTTAATCATACTTCAACTTTATTCCCCTTTTTCATTATTATTTTTTTTACAGTCACACATAACATCCTCTCCCCTCCAATTTTCGCTTCTCGTCCTTACACAAATACATTATGTACCTACAGGGTGGGGAGGGGATATATTTATTAGGCGAGAGGAAAAAAAAAAGAACGGAGGAAAGGTCAGCCAAACGGGACGTCGGCTTGCTATTCCGGAAATAAATAAATAAATAAAGAAAATTAAGAAATAAGAAATAAATAAACAGAAAAGAAAAGGATTAAAGAAAGACAGAAAGGAAGAAAGAAAGAAATAGGAAGGAATAAGAAATAAATGAAGAAAGAAAGAAAATGAAGAAATAAGAAATAAATAAAAAGAAAAGAAAAGAATTAAAGAAAGACAGAAAGAAAGAAAGAAATAGGAAGGAATAAGAAATAAATAAATAAAGAAAGAAAATGAAGAAATAAGAAATAAATAAAAAGAAAAGAACTAAAGAGAGACAGAAAGGAAGAAAGAAAGAAATAGGAAGGAATAAGAAATGAATGAAGAAAGAAAGAAAATGAAGAAATAAGAAATAAATAAAAAGAAAAGAAAAGAATTAAAGAAAGACAGAAAGAAAGAAAGAAATAGGAAGGAATAAGAAATAAATAAAGAAAGAAAGAAAATTAAGAAATAAGAAATAAATAAGAAGAAAAGAAAAGAATTAAAGAAAGACAGAAAGGAAGAAAGAAAGAAATAGGAAGGAATAAGCCATAAATGAAGAAAGAAAATTAAGAAATAAGGGGTTCGCAAAAGAGAACTGCGTTCGGTCCAAAAACAGTGTCTACGGGCACGTGTGTGTACGTGCTACGATGATGGCTATCGGCCAAGGGTAAAACGTCGGTAGCTCCCAACGATACGATATTGCGGTGGTCTTCCCCATCCGGAGCGATGCAAATAGCGGGTACGGCTTCCGGCTGTGTCAACAGAATCTCGGTTTTCTCCTCTGTCAACGGAAAAGAAGGAGGATCTGCGACAAACAGGTTGTGCAAACAGATCAGCCGTCTTGCAGGGGAGAAAAAAAAAAGAGACGGCGGGAACAAGAAGGAGAGGTAACCGCGGACAAGGGGACGTCTAGCACAGGGTCAAAGCTGTGTAACTAAACGAATAAGAAAGAAAAAAAGAGAGTAGTAAATAAAAGTCATTGATCGAACGGAACGTACGGCGAAAAGAGCTTTCTCGCTGATTGCTTGCGAGTGAACCGGTCTTAACTAATCAGAGAGATGTTACGCAGAGCACGACACACGTGTAAACCATGCGACGAGGAAACTGGTCGCTGATTTATTACGACTATAAATAATACTTTTATACTGAAATTGGGACTTGTAATAGGAAATAAATGAAATATATAACCATACTACATATAAATAAGTCTAACCGCTATATATTATATCATTGAGAAGGTGGTACCACGCACGGAGGGACGGGCTGTTGTTGTTACCCACCTGTGCATATAACATGTACATTATCATTCTAGACGAGAAACGGTCGAATCTAATCTCAAATTTATTTTTAGTGTCTGTGTCCATGAACAACCGCATGCTCCTAATAATTGATTGATTGATTTAATGTTCTCTGGCGCAACAACAGCAAACGGTCCTAATCATGATATTCTAAATCAATACACACATTGCATAAGCCAACACATTTAATTAATCGAATAATAGAGTTAAGCTGACAGTTATACTTGCGGAAATAACTGAGGTAATTCAGAAACACGGAAACATTGGTGTCATGGCCTCGTCAGGCACTCAGTGCCTTTAGCCGTGCCTCCCAAGACAATCCGTCTTAAATAAAAAAAGAAATAAAAATAACACAAATCGCGCTTTAGAAAGCCACACTGCGATTGAAATGAAACGGCACGACACGAGGGTGGCCTGTAAAGCGTGCTCTACCTCATTGCGAGTCATCTTACGGCAGAGCCAACTTTACAAGCTCAGTACTGAAACTGATTGGGAGTGGGTACGCTAAAAAGGCTCAATGCCGACTAATCAAGATGGCAAACATTTCATTTACAAAACGCCGCGGGGGTATATTAACACTATTTGTTACAATATCAAAGAGTATAAAAAGGAATAAGTTTCAAAGAAGGACAGAGTTACGTCAAACACGACCATTCAAAGAAGACGCCCGAACGCAGCATAGAAGAAACACTAATACAACACGTAATCCGAGATTCCAAGCGCTTGCTATGTTTCATTAAGGAGTTTCGCGTAGGAGTGTCAGCTTCGCGAACTGGTGGAGGTTTGAGGTGGCAGTGTGAGAAATCAAACCTAAAACTGATTCTTCCTGCAAAAAAGTTGTCACCCGAAACCAGTAAAAAAGGAGTGAGTGATTTGTTTCGTAAAAATGCTTTACTGAAATCTTCCTCACACTTTGACTATCGGTAATACATATTATTGCGAGAGAAGCCGTAGCACGCAAACAAATTTCGAGGGAAAGCGGTTTAATCTCCAACGCGAGCAACTGTACTCGTATTAGTACCGTATCTGTGTCCATTCATCCTGCGGTCAGATGTCTTAACATTTAATGCTCATATGCTAGAGCGCGGATTTTCATGCAAACGCACGTTTTTTTCTCCACGGAGTGAAGAAACACTTTTGGACGTGGTTTGGGACCGACTAGAAGGGTACTATGGTGCATATAAATGCATGTCTTGCACGTTACGGCATATCCCGCATGAAAATGCACACTCAGTGCGTATTTTGTCATATCCCAGATGGCCAGGCACGAGGGCTTACCCTTTTCTTCGTTTTTACAGCAATAACTCTATGAGGGAACTTTTGTCAAGCTCGCTACGGGCTTCCTCGCATTTTATGCCTCGCATTCGGCGCGCCATTAGTTGGCGCAGCTGCAAGTCGGAGAGCAGATAAAAAGAAAAAGAAAAAGAAAAACAAAAGCGTGGTTTCGAGCGCATTCAACACTCAGCGTACCAGACGCTATGTGCCTGCCGCGGAGAGTTGTACGCTGGCCGCAGATAGGGAGGCTCGGCGCGACGCCTGCAGCGCGCTACCGGCATAGCACATCGAACGATTAAGCGGCCTAACGCGCAATTGGCTGCACGAAGACAACAGCGAGGGAACGCAATGCGGTTGCGATGAGACGAAGCCAACAAGATTCGAAAGTTACGGAACGCGAAGCCGAGACCAAGAGAAAAAGGTGGGGGGACGAATAAGAACGCAAGCACGAAGCAGCCGTGACCATGAGACGTAAACGTTGCCAGACGTGCGCGCTCGAAACGAATGCGCGTCCGTCGGAGCTTGCACTGGCCAGCGCGGAGTTTATGGAGAAGTTTCTGAACAACGAGTTTGGGCATTCCGAATTCAACCAACTCAGACATGTTTGGACATGTTTGTGACGTTAGCGACAGGCGTGACGTGATGTGATGTGACGTCCGCACGCGGGCAAGGCAGCAAACTGTTGCTCGTGGGTGATGCGGCTATAGCTGTCACTTTTTCGCACATGGATGCGAAAAGGCGTGAATTTCTATTCAGGTTTTGCTGGCTTCGGGAAAGTTTCTGGTTCTTCTTTCGCGAGAATTTCAGGCGGAATAGAACATGAGAGAGCTGATGTTCTGAGGCTGAGAGAGTGGTTGATTTGTCCCTTCAGATGACGCGCCCTTGGAAGTCGCTGTGGAGGTGTGTTAGCTTAGCTCAATTGGTAGAGCCCTGGACCGGTAATACAGAAGATGTGGGTTCGAGTCCTACAGCTGGCTAACCTTTTCAGTGACTTCCATCTTTCATCGGAATAGAACATTTTCGATGTTTCGGTGGGACGTAGTGTTCAGTCCCCACCTTAATATAATGCTCAAATTTTGGGAAATATTCATTAGGTACGTTGCCTTCATACCAAGAGCGATAAAAAACATTACATATACTCACAGTTTTTACTACATATTTTGACGATCTTTGGTGCATATAGTTGCATGCATACTTCGGGAGTTTTTAGTGCATATTTATCCGCGCTCTACGTATCTGACCTCCACATTTTTAGCGTCCTCTATCGACCACCCAGTGGTAGCGTTGAATTGCTTCTTGAAGTGCTAGAGTGCCTACTGAGTTTTACAGATAACGAACCTAATGTTAGTTCTGGTGTAATAGCTTATGGCATTAGTGATCATCTACCAACATATATGTTCACCACGCACTGCCAGCGCCGTCAGAAAAATAATTTCGCGTATTCTGTTCAACACATCAGCGATGCCTCAATCCAAAACTTTAGATTAAGCATTGCAGAAGTTAACTGGTCGCCCGTACTTGGAGAGTTCGTGTACTACCGAGGCGTACAGCACTTTCCTTGAGGCTTTTAAAGGCGTGTATGACAGACATTTTCCGACCACGTCTGCGAGACCACCTCGCCGCTGCCGTAAACCATGGATGACGTCGGAAGTTCTTGCGCTAGTTAGAGAAAAGAATAGGTTGTTCAAGCAATTTTTGAATAATCGTAATCCAGATACATTTGCTCTATTCAAACGGTGCAGAAATCGCACATCACGCTTAGTAAAGCGTGCAAGAGAATCATACTATCACAATATATTCCACAATTCCGCAGGTAATTCGGCAGCAGTGTGGAAGGTCATAAACCGCATTATGAAGCCACACCACGATAATTGTGACGTGATTGTTAACGGGAACGTGGTCCTTTCTGGTGATGCACTATGTGATGAATTTAACAGCTACTTTATAAATCTCATATCTAGAGCGAAATTGACAGCTGAACAGCTTCATAACGGTTGCAGTTATGTTAACGACTCCATCCCAGAAAATTTACTACTCCTCCCCGTATCGGAAAGTGAAGTGTGCTCTGTTTATGCGTATATCAAACAAAGTAAATCGCGTGACTGCAGTAACATACAGATTGCACCTGTTAAAGCTGTTATTGACATTGTTGCGCCCGACCTGGTGCACATATACAATCTTGCGTTTATAACCGGAATCTTTCCCACTGAGATGCAATGGGCAACAATCGTAGTCCTGAGTAAGGGAGGAGACAAAAACCAATTCAAGAACTACAGGCCGATATCCATTTTACCAGTTTTTTCAAAAGGCCTCAAAGCATTGTTGCATAGTCGCCTCGAAAAGTTTTTCACGAAGCATTCTGTTATCAATGATCATCAATTTGGTTTCTGGAAGTTCTGCTCTACAGAACTTGCCTTGCTTGCGCAAAAAGAGCTATTAATTCATAACTTTGAAAAAGGGTTGTATACACTAGGGGTTTATTTAGATTTTTCCAAAGCTTTTGATTTTATTGATCATTCTTTACTGCTGCTAAAACTACAATACTATGAAATTCGCGGTGTCGTTCTTTCTTTGTTATCGTCATACTTGTCAAATCGCACTCAGTATGTTTCGATGGGCAACCATTCTTCTACCGCCCGCAAAGTAGCGTCAGGTGTCCCACAGGGCAGCATCCTAGGACCGCTGCTATTTAATATATATAACTTTGATATATATTAATGATATCGTAAATGCCACTGGGGTCGGAGATTTCTACATCTACGCCGATGATACAACGATATATTTTTCAGGGACGAATTTAGCTACGGTAGTGGATAGTGCAAATGTTGCTCTCTGTGCTATAAATGAGTGGGCATTAAGCAACCGTCTTCTAATAAATAGTGATAAACCAAAAGCGGTATTATATAAAGCAAAAAACAAACCCATACACTGCACGGTAGATGTAGTACTGGGAAATCAGCAAATAGATGTGGATTCCGTAAATGTCTTGGGTGTTGTTTTCTCTGCTGACCTATCCTGGACTAAACAGGTTGGCCTAGTTTGTAGCAAAATTTCAAAAGTTTGCGGTATCTTGTCTAGGAATCGACTTCATTTCCCTGTACAGGTGAAACTTTTGATATATCAGTCCCTTATTCACTCCGTTCTCTGTTACTGTAACCTCGTGTGGTGTTCTACTGGTTTGGTTAACTTAAAAAAGATACTCGTATTACAAAAGAGAGCCGTTAGGACTATAGAAGATGTCTCCGTTTACACACACGCTGAGCCCCTATTTGAGAAGCTAAGGATTATGAAAATTGACATCCTCTCTAATTACACTCTCGTTAGGTCGTACCTAAGGGCCCTTCGCTTAAACAATAGCAGATGGTTGTCGCTGTGCAACCTTGACAGAACTACCAGTCGGCAGACACGCCAAGCACATCTGTGGCAGGTACCGTCAATAAGACCAAATTACGCCAAACAATCCTTAACTTACAGACTTACCATTGTTCTAAATAGCTTCTTGAATTCTAGTATTGATATTTCACAAATGTCCCCAAGAAATCTCAGAAATATGTTTTCAAGTCAACTGAATTGATAACCTTGCATTTTGTCGTTCTGCATGTGTGTAATATTATCCCTTTCCTTTTTCTAAGTCAATTTCATTGATAGCCTTGTATCGGTTATCTCTGCTGTGTATGTTGTATCATGGCTTTCAAATATTTGCCTGTATTATTTTCTCTTGTTTGACTCCGCTGTTGTTTGCACCAAATGTAGGGTGGTACCGCCCTAGTCAAGCGGCTTCTGCTGCTTTATGGCGTACCAGCTTGTTTTGTGTTTGACACAAACAGAAATAAATGAAATGAAATGAAATGAAACATAAAATGTCGCTTTTGCTCTGTCCTTCCCCGACCTTTCCTTTTTCCACGCCTTGGAATTGGTTAGAATACTGTTGTATATATCACTGTCGCGTTGCGTATATCAAATGATTCCACATTTGAGTCGTCGACCTTTTTCGTGTGCCCACGTCAGGTTTTTAAAATAGATTTTGTAAAGTTGGCTCTACCGTTACAAGGCTCGCGATGAGGTAGAGCACGCTTTACAGGAGCCTTTTCCTCGCGCAAGCTTTTATTCGTGCTGTAAACATACCGAACGTGTTCCAAGTGCGCCATAATTGGAGGATTGAATGATTTAGTGAGTGATTGATTTTAAGAAAAAGAAAATGGAGATTTTGGCTTCACTAGTGTCTCCAGCGCCAACACCACCACCATCTCCGATACATAATTGGAGGATATTAAGTATTGTACATTACGTTTTCCAGTGAACCATGGGAGCTTGGTAGCTCCAGATCCAGCGGCTTAGTAATTAAGATGGCAGTTTTCTAGGCCGAGACTCGAAGGTGTCCCGACAAAGGTGTCCCGACGAATCCCGGCACCGGCTCTGCTCTCGGGTGCAAGTAGGGCAGTGATTTCTAGTTACGGAAGTTTCTTCCAAATGGTCGAGAACAAAGCGACGTCACATCCTAGTGTACGCGGCGTCTGCTCTGCTTTCGCGGCGGCTGGGCCAAGCTAGGATATCGCCTCGATATTGCGATCTTTGACAGCAACGTTTTCAATGATGAATGCGGTTTCATATCTAAATTTTGTATTTCCTTTTCCTGTCTGTCTTCCCCTCTCTCCTATTCTCAGCCGCGAGAGTCTCGCGTCTCTCCGCCACTGTGTGACTCCGCGCGCATGCGTCGTACCGTGAGCAGACGGTACGTACTACACCCAAAGCCGACGCACTCGTACTTCCGTCGAAGGAGTTGGCCGAGGAATGCGCCCTCCATGCAGTATAGAGCCCCTTGGTTGGATGTAGGCCAAACCCTCCTTTCCGAGAAATCGCACAAGTGCCTTCTGAACCGGCGTTACAGGAGTTTTGCTCCTCCACCGAAATCCCTGCCGTCCAATTCAGCTACACCAACTTGCCCCACCTGCACTTTTCTCTCTCTGAAACCATTCCTCCATTCTGCGACTGACGAAATGGTCGCTTCCTAGAAAAGAGACAGGTTCAGCCCAACCAAGTTCAAACATCATTTGGACAGGAAGGCGTAACAATGCGAAGCAAATACATTCTATTATACGATGAATCTTTTTCGGCAGGAAACTATCAATGTCACCTTGAAGCAAGATGATAGAGCCTTCTGAGCAAACATGGACATCCTCCTTGAACCATTGTCGGTCCCAGGGCCACTGTTAGCGTTCACTGATTTCCCTTGGGGGGACGAGCTTTGTCCTCGTGCCAGCACAGTTCAGGTTTTCGTGGACAGGTACATAGCAGCAGGAAGGAAGTGACCCAATCGGAGTGATAGGGAGAGGAATTGAGGCCACACTTTCGTGAACGAATTACTTCGTTTGCTGGGTTACCGGTGGCCGTACACCAGTCGAGCACTCCGGCACAATCCGTCTGTGAGGACGTGGGTTTGACTCTTTCATACATGAAACGTCACCCGTAATTTCTCAAGGTTACATGAATGTCACGCAGCAAAATGGAAATCGGTGAGGTTGGTGGCGTACTCCAGTGACAGGTTCTTTTTTAAACTCCGTCCACAGGGGTGTTAATATGCGTCATGGGACGACTTTGGGCGAAGCTTGTCGATTTCTGCCTGGAAAGTTAGGAATCCCGGCGGGGCGGGGGGCGAGGGGCGGGGGAGGGGGGAGGGTGGGGGAGAAATCAGAAGCACGGGTGGGGGTAGGTCTCTAACCTATCATCTCCGAGTCTCTTGCGAATCATCATCATCGAGCGGCGGACAATATCATCACTCGGACTCTGGTCTCTTAGCACTTACGTATGTGTCAGCAACAACAACAACATCAACAACAGGTAAATTAATGATGATGAATGGGAAATTTCGCCACATAAGGTGCGGCCCACTACCCCAAGGCACAATGGGCAGGATGAGATGTGTGCTGATGATGAGGTGATGAACGAAGCTAAATAGGGGTCGATAGTGTGTGGAGTCAGTGAACCATCCTGTGAGACATATTTTTGCCCATCCGTCCGGAAACCTTCTCCTTGTGACTGGACCCTCGTTATACAGAGAGGCCGACCAGGGGGCACCACTATCCATCCATCCGCGCAAGCCGTAGCCTCATGTAACGTAGTTATTGTAAACACCGGAATACGCCGTCAAAGAAGTCTTGGCTTCGCTATTCGAGTGGTCGCGCGGAGGCCATTACCGGTTTCCGCGTGCAAGTGAATGAACTGATGCAGAACGTGGACGCTCCAAATTTCCGGCTTGCAGAAGCACACTCGATTCTGACCGATCACAAAAGAAGAGAGAGAGAGAGATGGAAAAGAAAAGAAAAAAGAGTTCATCGAACGGAAAAAAGGAAGTCAAGACGAGTTAAACTGGCGATCATTCGTTTGGTTCGACTGTGGCGATCTTGGCAGTTGTGGCGTTCTCCTTCTACTCCTTTCCATATTTACGGTCTATAGCTTTCTTTTCTTCTGGACAAACACCGATATCTCATAGTAGACTGTTAGAAGTTTGAAATAATGATGCGTTTTCCTTTCCCAAAATAGATTGCCATTCGGATGGTTCTGAAAAGGTCAGGTCAAGAGTCAAACTTTGAGACACCGATTAGGGTTTTTCTTTCTTTTTTTCTTTTTTGAATGCAGTTCGAAGAAAGAAAAAAAAAGTAAATGGACCTTGGAAGGACAGACACGTTTAGCTGACAAAGTTTGTCCAACGAAACTGCACGGCGAAAAACATTAAAAAGGAACAAAATCGCTACTGTTCCTGAGGTCGTAGTTACTTAACGAAGTTATATTCGAGGGACCCCAAATAGTGAAGTATACGATTAAGTTATGAAGTATTGTTTCGTGTTGACCCGGCTGCAGCGTAGACGCGTTCTGTGGGAAGCAGCTCGTTGAACTGTACCACTGCCACGGCCCTCATGTCACACGTTCAAAAAGATTTTGTCTCGATCTCTAAGTGTTCTACATGTATGATTAAAAGCATTAACGACGTATTACGCAACGAGCGATTTCCTTTTCTCCTAACTCCCGCATAAAATTAATTGGAGGGGGGGGAGAAGGAGAGAAAGAGGCGTCGTAAGGGAGAGAGGAGAAATCGTGGTGTAGGTGACGTGCGAACAAAAGATGAAGTTTAGCTTAAAGTCTTACGTGCGCCACGTTATCCGAGGGGGTCAACGAGAACGTTTTGCTCGGGAGACTTTGGGAGCTCTTTCGACAGACATACGCGCACGTCTATCGAGATATTTCGAAACTTACTTTGAAATTGATATGTACAGGCAATAAAATCTATACTGGCAAACATAGCTGTGTGATGTCATATGTCTGGCCCTTTAATTCCTTTCGGGCCTGGATGCGAATATACTCTCATTTCTTCACGCACGCCTTGGGGGAATCTTTATTATGTCTACCAGACTCGGTGAATCAATTTGGTAGCATGTCCACTGACGAAGGAGAGGTGTAAGAGGGACATCATCCTCTATGGAGGCGGGCAAGGAGTGGCTCCTATTATCAGTTCTTGATACAAGAGCAATATTCTTTGTGGAAAGTGTCTGCCAATAAAAAGACGCCCTGAAATACCGGTAAATAAAAATCCTTTAAGAAAAAGAGAGAGAGAGAGAGAGAGAGAGAAGGGGAGAGAGAGAGAGAGCGTGTCCTCTTACCGATTCCAAGGTTGCGGGATCGATACCGGTCGAGGAGGCCAGCAACTTGGTGGGATGGGACAAGTTGCTTTTGGCGAATAGACCTCCAGCGAAGAAACGTCACCGTGACGTAGTCATGACGTTGGTAGACATGGTGAAACCGAAAGAACGCGGACGGAGAAGGACGCCGTTTCACTAAGCCGTATTCCTTCACGAAGGCCACGCTGTATTAATGGTACACACAAATGGTTTAAATGACCATTGAGGACCGCCCGTGTAACAGAAATATAAGCTTTTTCTGCACTACAACGACCACTGTAGTCTAATTCGTCAGTAGATACGCCGTCTTCCGCGAGCGGCATAAAACCCGGAGCGCAGCGTGCAGATCTTTCGGCTCACTTTGAAGCTCCCTCAGGTGGGAAAAAAATTAATCCAGAGACCAACCACTGTTTGTTTTTTTTAATTCCGCGTTATCGCCGCGAAGCAACTGTGGCTATGAGCGGCGTACAGACGTGAACAGATGGAGAGAGGACAGCAGGAAGGAGTGGGGGACAGGGCGCGGCTAGCGCGTCCTAGGCCGACTTCAGAAGGAACTGTGCAGACATTCGTTTGGAAAGTCTGACGGAAAACCCAGGGAAAACCTCAGATAGCACAGCCGGTACGCGGATTCAAACCCACGTCAGCTTCCAGTCACGGCGTGGAAAGCCTAATCATCCTAACGACTTAGCCTCTTGCGGCTTATCCTAACCACTATGCCTGCCGGAGCTGGTTAAAATGACCACTATGGCGTCGCTCGTGATCATAGTGGTCTCGCGACGTAAAATCACCAGTTATCTATAATCGATATGTATCTTCCCTGTGGGCAGTCACCACAGCGCTCCTCCTTCGAACCTTGTCAACGCCTTATGATTGTGTGACTGTGTGTGTGACTTTTCAGTTTTAGTTTGTGTTTTAGTTTAGTTTTTCTTTTCCTTTTCTTTTCTTCTTTTTCTTTCTTCTTTTTATTTCTTCTTTTCCTTTTCTTTTCTTTTCTTCTTTTTCTTTTCATTTCTTCTCCTTTCCTTTTCCTTTGCTTTCTTCTTCTCCTTTTCTTCCCTTTTCTTTTCTTATTTTTCTTTTCGTCCCCTTTTCTTTCCTTCCCCTTCCCTTGCCTTTTCTTTTGTTTGGAATAGCAAGCCGACCTTCGTCTGGCTGACCTTTCCTTTCTTTTTCTTAATAAACATATCCCCCCCCCCCTGTAAACACGTCTCCTTTTACGTAGCATACGCGGAGAAAAAGAAATTGCTCTTACGTCATACGGAGTTCTAGAAAAACACTTTTTGACCGAAAGCGAGCCGATCCTTCCGCAATCTGCGCCGCGAGCGACGTATCATTTTTCAGCCTCACCAACGTTGTCAACCGAACGAGATCCATCGGGATTTAAATTCTCCTTCCTTCGTTAGTAACTTGAAAACCGGTAACTTCGCGTGTTCGTAATTAATGACGGAAGAGAAATCACGCCGGAGATGAAAGACGCACGCGCTGCGGAACTCTGCAATGCGATCCGCGCCCTTCAAAAAACGACCGCTCCCGAGAGACGATCGCGAACAAAATGGTTTCTAAAGTGCAAACGGCTTCCACGAAACTTTTTTTTTCCTCTCTCTCTCTAACAATGCTGCATCCCACGCTTTCGAAACCTAACCTTAACGTGTCTGAAAATTGAGTAGAAGACAATCTGTAGTCTGATAGAGGAAAAATAAATGAGAACTGGTTACTGCGCGGCAGGGCTAGCGTTCATATCTGCAAATTGCAAAATATATCCGGTTCTCTTCCTGTTTCGCTTCATAATAATACAGAAGAGACTCGTTATTTTTTTTCTTCTTATTTTCTCGTAATGTGAGTCATGCTATGTCTGCGTAAGACTGACCATCGCTTCAACGGCGTGACGTAGTCGCAGACTTGTGCGTAACGCGTTACTAGTAATTGCGTTACTTGTAATCAATTACATTTTTGAGTAATTTTTTGAGTAATCAGTTACTTTGCTGTCAAAGTAATTTTTCGAGTAATCAATTACTTTTCGGAGTAATCGATTACTCAGTAATTGATTACTTTTCCTGCAGAGATTAACTTATCCTTCAGGTGTTCTGCCCCAGGTCAATCCCCTCGTGCTGTCAGCCAGCCTTTGTTGGGCCGTTGTATTATAGCAAGGGGTGGTCATTGTAATAAAGTTCTGGAATTTCAGGGGCTCTCTCCCCAATCTCTTTCTACACCTGTGTGGTGGTACCTAGAGTCACTAAATAAGTGACTCTAGTGGAGCTTATTTAGTGACTCTAGTGGTACCTGAAGCTTTGGAAGTTTAGTGAGTCATTGGGGAGTTCCAAGCAATGTTCTTCCACAATCGGGTCAACGTCTTCCCGTGCGATGAATACAGTAGACATACAGATCTACTTGTCCTAGGCGTTTCTTTTTTTTTTCTTTTTTTGTAATCTCATCTGCACTGCTTTTGGGCCTTTTTTTTGCTTTTTCTTTTCTTTTCTGGGGCACACAAAGATGGGAACAATTTGCGTGAATGCAGAGTAACGACTGGAGTAACGCGTTACTTTTCTACTCATTACTCAATTACATTTGGAGTCGAGTAATTGGTAACGGTAATCAATTCCTTTTTCAATACAAGTAATGGTAACGGTAATCAATTACTTTTTTCGAGTAACGGGCACAAGTCTGCGTAGTCGTTAGTAGTCCGCCAATCACGACGCTCCTTTCGGTGGCCGGAGGTACGAAGTCTTGCCGCCGTCAGCCGCGTGGGTAGTCATCGCTAGCCACAGAAAGCCAGTATTTGCAATCGTCTACGGCGATTGACTGAAGCAGACGACATTCCGACTTTATATGTCGCCGACTTCCCTTATAGAAGTCTGCCCGGGGAGCACATTCCCCGAGGACGTCAGTCGTGATCTTGCCCGCCTCTTTGAGGCCGACAACGGCGTGCTCTTTCACCAGCTCCAACACCACCACCATATGTTCACGTGAAGGAGCGTAAGAAGGGACATGAAGCAGGCCTTGTGTACCTATAGTAGACGGATAGAAATCCAATGAACCGGTAGAGAAACACGAAGGGCGTTTAATATCACGACCCATTGCTGCTGTCAGTAGTAAAGTACGCCATTATATACAGGAATGACGCCCTCTGGCTTGCCTCGGCTGTCGTCTTTGCGACTGCGGACTTCTGATCGATAGCATTACGCAATCTCAACCCGATATGCTCGGAAAACGATTTAAGCGTTTGTCTAACACGACATAGCGACATTTATCGATTGGCAGCAGAGATCCTGAAAACAGGAGGTAAGATCGAATGCTCACAACCGCAGGGGCTTCTCGGTGCTAACACGTGATCAAAATAAATGACCAGCTCCCATGGCATACGGTTAGGATGATCGCTTTCCGTGCCGAGACTCGGAAGTTGACCTAGGTTCAAATCCAGGCACGCGTTGTGCTGACTGAGGTTTTCCCTGGGCCCTGAAGTCGGCCCAAGACGCATGCTAACCCCCTGTCCCCCACTCCTACTTGCTGTCCTCGCCTGTACGTCACTCATAGCCACAGTTGTTTCCTGGCATTAACAACAAAATAAAGTAATTAAAAATAATTAAATCAAATATAATTAAATTAATATTAATTAAATTAAAATTAGAATAATCAAAGATCAACGGAAATAAATAAATAAACGAAGCACCAGTCAAGTAATGAGCCATCGTGGTAAATCGCGTTGTCAAAGTTCTAGTTCCTCGCGCAGCTTTCGAGCTTTCCTTCCCAAGCAGCACGAAATGTTGGCTCAATATTGGCCCAATATTGCGCCGACATTGTCAATATTGGTTCAATATTGAGCCAAGATGTTGCGCTGCTTGGGATTTTACTGCTCCGTTGCATTATCGCTTACGATAAGTGGGATCTCCAAAGCCGCCACAGTGGTGGCTCTGAAAATCTGGAACACATCCGTCTCCACTGCCCGTACAACAAACCTTCCATGTCTACATTTGCAGTGTCTACAAATCAGCTAAAAACTCTCGCCACGCTACTATGACAAAATTGTTTGGTTCGTGGTCAAACACACCTCTCCGACGCGATAGCCTAAAAGCACATATTCACCTCTCTGGACTCTATAGGACTATCCTCACTGTGAAGCTCGTTATTATTCCTTCGCCGAATAGACCACCCGCCGCGGCACGTCACATTAAGATATCGTGAGACCGGGAAAGAGTGGATCGGGGGTGGCAAAATAAGCGCACGAGCATGGCTGTTGCCGTCGTCTAACTTCGTGGCTTTGGCGTTTTGGGTGAGGTGAGATCAGGGTAGTATCTGCCTCGCACATGAACTTTTCCTTCGTGCATAATGTAAAAAACCCCGAGACTAGGGAACACGAAGGGACAGACACAAACACGAAGTCTCAAACACAGCTGAAAATTTTACTTCACAAAACAGAAATATATACAAGCGGAAGGGAAATTAATTAATTTCCCTTAATTCCCCTTAATTAATTCCCTTCCGCTTGTATATATTTCTGTTTTGTAAAGTAAAATTTTCAGCTGTGTTTGAGACTTCGTGTTTGTGTCTGTCCCTTCGTGTTCCCTAGTCTCGGGGTTTTTTACATTATGCATCATCTTCACCAGCTCGCTTGCTTCCTAGCCATTTTTTCATTTTCCTTCGTATCTCCTTCGCGCAATCGCATCCATCATCGGAAACAACCATCTGAGCAATCCATGGGAGCGGCGGCTGCCAAAGCACGTGGCTTTATTTTGCCAGCGACGGGTCGCGACATCTAGCGTTGTGACGTAGACTGCAAACAGACTGAAACAGTTAATGCACCTACTATTACTGTAGATTGCTCTGTCGGTTAAAAAAGGCCCTGAAAAAAAAATGGCGCGGGAAGCTACAGGAAGGCGTTCTCCTTTTGCGGGACAATGCGCAGGCTCACAAAGCAGGCACGAGAATGCAGCTTCTGAAGGGCTTGCGATTTGAATACATTGAACATACGCCGCACTCGCCGAATCTTGCCCCATCGGACTTTTTTTTTTTTTTTTTAATTTTGATAGGAACGATATCTTCGTCAGATTTCGATTTTCAAGGGTAAAATAAGCCTCAGTAACGATGTGCCAAGTGCGTTCAGCTTCGAGGTGAATATGTCGAGTTGTAATAAAGGTTTATGACTCCAGGCCGCGTGCTTAGGGCAGAGAACTTTTCAGCCCCTCCCCCGTATAATAATGTCCACATTTCATACCCTGCAGGCTGAGAGCTCGCTATTTCTTCCATGCGCAAGAAGGGGGCACCATTAGTGTTACAGTATACTAAATACCACTAAAGAACGTAAACAAAACGAATTAAGATACACGATAGCGGAGCGCAGTTAGAACGCGAGCATGTTCGCAACATAATGCCCAATTCACCTGTCGCGACAGTGAGCCGGGAGCAGCTGCGCAGTCTTGTGTAACGAATACAAATAGCTCGCGACGTTTAAACAAACGACACGAGCGACTTCGAAGCTTTGGCTTTGTGAAGATGGAGAACGCGGCCATCCTTGCGGGTCTCGGGGTTAAGCCCAAATCCGTTGATGTCTCCTCTACATTCGTCGTGTGCAGAGGGCAGCACAGGTTGAATAAACTGCGTGCTCTTTTCGCCGGGAAACTGCCGTCTTACAGTGAGGCTCTTCCGCGTTGTTTACCGTTAAAGAGAACTCGATGACAGCTGAATTGCCGCTGATGTGAAAGTGAGTTATATGTTTGCTTCAAATGAAAAGATGACGAATGAAAACGGTGTTGGACTATAGGAGGTGTCGGAATCGGCCACCATGATATCTGAGGCTTTCCCTGCAGTATTTGGAGGACCTTCGAAACAGGTAGTACACTCTTAAAAATGAACTTCACCGCATAGCACGCTCCTAGCCAACCATCATCTTGAATGATATCGTTATCTGCCCTGATTTATTGAAAACGGGAGGCGTACGCCATTTTTGTGACACTTATGCTGTTCATAATTGTCACAGAAAAGGCGTACGCCCCCCGTTTTCAACAAATCAGGGCAGCTAACGATATCACTCGACATTATGGTTTGCTAGGAGCGTGCTATGAGGTGAAGTTCTTTTTTAAGAGTGTAGTATAGCGTCCCCGCGCATAAACGCCCCTGTTTAATAATCCTGTTAACCCATTACAACAACAAACACAACAACAAAAAGAGAGCTATTAATGAAAGATGGAAGTCACTGAAATGGTTAGCCAACTGTAGGACCCGAACCCACATCTTCTGGATTATCGGTCCAGGGCTCTACCAATTGAGCTAAGCTAACTTTGGAAGTCGCTGAGAAGGCGTGTTAGCTTAGCTAAAGCTTAGCTCAGCTTAGATCAACCTTTTCAGTGACTTCCATCTTTCATGGTTCATTTCTTAGGAAATTTGAGGCCTTGTATGTGTTTGTCCTTTCTATGTTGTTCCAGCCTCAGAACAGCATTTCTCTCTTGTTCGAAAGCTATTCATATTGCGCATAAAACGCGTTGTATTAATTACATTGGTTCATATCCGCATAATGATTATTATTGCGAAGGAAATTAACTTGCATTCATTATGCCCGTTCAGTACTTTTTTTTTTTCATTGCACAAACGTCCGTTCAGAATTGGTCACATCCATCGAATCTATTCAAAACTCATGGCATTCATTTAATCCACTCCTGGATGGATGATAGCTACCACGTTAATTAGACTTATTAATACTCAACATAACCAAAGTACATCACGATATGTTTAACTGCTTTCCCATCATGATTATACACGCCTTATACCTGCTGCATTCATTACATTCACTCAAAAGTCAATATTACCAATAGAAGGGCCGGGATGTACTCATATAAGATGTGTTCGATCGGGCTGCCCTGAAGACCTATACCCGTAAAACCGTGAACATTTATATTGCTTTGGAAATGTGGAAAAGGACGCGAACATGTACAAAAAATACATCCGTGGCGCTGTTGACTAAAAGCAAGCATAAATTATGCGCGAATTCGTTGCATCGCGATATATGGCCAACAAAAAAGCATATGTGCACGCCTTTGAAATCTGCTCATGCGTTATTCGTTATGGCGCTGAAAGCTCGGCGTCTAAGACAGGAGGCGCTGCTATCGCTCGATGGATTTATTCATCATGTCAGCAAACATTGGGTTGCGATGTCGTAACGCCGTCGTTAATGCATGACTGACAGCGACGAAAGAGACTTCGTGAAATGTTACAACATGAAACACAGCCGAAATAACACCCGTTTATATTTATTTTTTTTATTTATATTGATATTTACGTCTCGACCCCAATCCAATAGCCGTGACAGCCAAGAAGCCATTATCTTTGCTGTTACCTTTTGCATCCACCTCTACGCTTTCATTGTGTAGTACGCCAACTTTCACTGCCGTGAACACATTTATGAAATTTAACTTCGTAACCCACAAAGCACCTTTTGAAAGTGGAACGTTCTCAGGCAGTTCCATGAGCTGTTCGATTCCAAAATGGATCCATAACTAACCATAAAGAATTTCAGCTGGCTCTGAGGATGTTGTACGGGAAAACAAGGCGTAAAAAACAGCCAATTAAAGTGCAGTATTGTCACTGAGAAAGCCGAGGAAATTTATTTATTTATTACATTTACCCTGAAGGTCCTTGCGGACATTACATAGAGGCACGCATGAGGGAGTGGGTAAAAAAAAAAAAAAAGACTCGACAAAGGAACAGGCAGAACATTTAACATATATCTTTTGAAAATATTACGTTAATTTTGAAGATAACACACACACGATAACACAAATTGAGCCCATATTAACAACCAGTGGCAGGTGCTAAACTGAACATAGCGTTCGTTACCGTTATTCTTTTAAGTTGGCGCGTGATGTGACGTTGAGAACGAAAAAAAGGAAGAAAAGGCCTGTAGGTCGGAATTTCAAAGAATCGACATTATTGGCCATCGCGTGGGAGCTCGTGACGAATCACGGCGACGCGAGACATTTATCCCGCGGTACAGGACAAGGAAAAGTTGGACATTGGAGCCTCGGTTTCAGATTCTTGCTCATGTAGGCATCGACAGATACATTTTTGCGCACGTTACGTGTGCTTAGGACTGAAAGAAATAGACCTCCCCCTGTTTATAAACAAATGACGTCATAGTGTTCGGCAGCACCACCAATTTGGCAGAGTTGAACTACGCTCGAAGCTAGGCGGGAGCAAGGTCGCGCCCGAAAGCCACGGTCTTGAGGGGATTACGATGGCCCCTGACAGGGACGCGACCTTCGGTCCTACTTTTCTTTCAATAGGAGGCAGCGAACAGGTGCCCATTCGTGGAAGTACACAGTCTGTCTACCAACATCATGATGACGTTTCTCGGGTAGAGGCCTATTACGACCGATGAAAGAATAAAAATACACATCATTAACAAGTTTTCTTAGCAGAATCTATCACTCCGAAACGTGACTGGGCAAAAAGCAAAAGAAGCTCACGATGACGCTGCCGCTGCAAAACCAGCGACTAAATTCAATAATAACTAATCGGTTAAGAATTTTAATATTTCGCCTTGCAATTTTGAACATAATAATAAATTAGGAGACAGCACTTCCTTCTATCTCTCTCTCACTCTCTCTCTCTCTTTGTGTGTGCTATGGTATAAATCTGAACTGATGGTCTCAAATAACCAATTTCTCCGTAAAGGAGTGCCGCTGCATCCAATGCCAAAGTTGAGGCTAATTACCAAGGAGGAATCTCCGTACACTTCTCTAACGCCTTTCCTTGATAAGGCTGGTGCTTAGCGTTCCCTTTGAGTGCGTAAACACCGCTATAGATAAGACAAATCACCATAGAATGACCACTCTTTTCCGAAGCACCACCAAAGCCATCGGCAGCGACAAATCACTGCAGCGTCCAAGGCTGGCTTTACTTATGGAAGGGCGAAAAGGTTACACGAGCAAGGGTCACGCGGCGTGACCGAATAATTTATCACCGCCGTCCCCTGCTTAGCCGCTGCAGCCTAATTTGCCCACGTGACCTCAACAGTGCTCATGTACAGGGTTGGGCGTCGTTTTTTTTTCCTTTTTTTTCTTTTCTTTCTTTCTTCCTCGGCTTCTTTTTCTGCAAAGCGGATCCTCCCACGACGCTAACAAAGTTGGAGAGAACGTCGCGAAATCGGCAGGGTTACGTGGAGGACACACTAGAATGTGGTGGCTCACAAAAGATGAAAGAACGGCGCGTAAAGGGGCTTTGAGAGAAGAGAATATATATACACATATATATAAAGAGGGGAAAAAAGCCATTAAATAAACAAGTAAATGACACTAGACGTGTTTGAAATTCAAACTTACAGATTAAGATGGCTTCTATGGCTGCACGTAAAGAAACAGATACTCATGGAACGATGCGACAGCACCAGATGACACGTGTTTCGCCGTGTTTGCGGCTCGTCAGCTCTGGGTAGCTGCTCATCGTTCGGAATTGGCAAACCAGGGGCTCAGCGAGCGATATACATATATATACATATACACAGATATATATCTATATATTAATTTCGTGATAGCGCAGCAAAGCAACTGTGTGGCTATGAGCGCCTTACGGACGTGGACATATGTAGAGAGGACAGCAGAAAGGAGTGGGGGACAGGGCGGTTAGTATGCGTCCTGGGCCGGCTTCAGTGGGAACCCTGCTGACATCCGTCTGGAAAGTCCGCCGGAAAACCTAGGGAGAAAACCTCAGACGGCACAACCCGTGCCAGGATTGGGACCCGCAGCACCTTCCAGTCTCGGGAAGCAATCATCGTCACCACTATGCCACGGGAGCTGTTTTTTTTAATATTTTTTTTACCTTTAATGAACAGTATTAGGGCGTGCAGGCATACACTAAGAGTTTGAAAGATATGTACAGAATGATTGGCGTTGAGAAAGTAAGTGGCACATAAAAGTGTTTCACCACGGCAGCTGGTGTTAGGATTCAGGACTGTGCAAATAGAATTTTTTAAACCTAAGCGAATAGTTATACTATACCCGAAGCGAATACGAAGCAAACAGAAATGTAACCGGATCGGTTATGAATCGACTAGAACACATAGAGCCACGCACATACAGGGTGGTCCACCAACCATGATAGAAATTCATAGTAAAAAACGTAAGCCCCGGAGAGACATGCGGTTGAGGGATTTTTTTTTCTGCCAATAACTTTTGCCACATATTGGCAACATTTTTATTTCATTTCAATTGACGGAAAGTTAATTTCGTGAATAGAACTCCGAAATTCCCCAAGGCAACCTAACGTTTCTTTGCGGAAATGGGTTCCCCGTGGTCATTTTACTCAGTGTAGCGCATAATCCCACTCGTAATGCAATAGCAATTGCTGAAATAAATTCGCCGAAAATCCGTGGAAATGAGCCCTTGGCTCCGCCTCTTTTTTGACGGCTCGTACTTTGAGCGCAAAGCTGCGAAGAAAGGAGGTTACATTGACACACCACACGAGGGGCGAAAGGGTTACCAGCCGTCGGGTGACCTAATTTTTGATAAAACAGCTCTGATTCCCGCACTCACCGCACGTGCTTGTTCCGTGGGTAAGGCTTGTAACCCTTTCCCCCCTCGTGTGGCGTGTCAATATAACCTCCTTTCTTCGCAGCTTTGCGCTCGAACTACGAGCCGTCAAAAAAGAGGCGGAGCCAAGGGCTCATTTCCACGGATTTTCGGCGAATTTATTTCGGCAATTACTATTGCATTAGGAGTGGGATGATGTGCTATACTGAGTAAAATGACCACGGGGAACCCATTCCGCAAAGAAAACGTTAGGTTGCCTTGGGAAATTTCGGACTTCAATTCAAGAAATTAACTTTCCGTCAATTGAAATGAAATAAAAATGTTACCAATATGTGGCAAAAGTTATTGGCAGAAAAAAAATCCCTTGACCGCGTGTCTCTACGTTTTTTACTATGAATTTCTATCATGGTTGGTGGACCACCCTGTATATACGAGTACATTATGTGTACGTTACGCATACATACGGACGTTCGTGTGAAGCAGTGCTCACTTTGTTCTATGCCCTCCCTCGTTGCGTGTCTTTAGGCTTACGAATGCACCATCGGAAGTACACGAATATACCGGTATATTCGTGTTGGAAGAGACATCGCTTCGGTTCCAAGTTCCAATATAGCGTTTGGTATTCAGTTCCAAAATGCTATCGCATCTCGAGATATACGCTTCGGTTATTCGAAATACCCAGATATAAGTAAGCAGTGCTCTTTCTTTTTCTTTTTTTTTTTTTTTGTCACGAGTCCAAGCAACGTGTACCGTGTCCACGACCTACTAGATTATAACGACCATGTCACAATCGCCAAACCCTATCAGGAGCCTGTCCGCACGATCCGCCAGGGGCGCTACTGATCGGCACGCCACGATTGGAGGATGGAAATTTGAATTCTGAACGCGCAGAAGCGTGTGTACGACTACCGTAGCAGACGACAGCGATAGCTCCTACGAAAACGCGTAGAATGATTATGATAATCAACCTCAGAATAAAACATCTGTGGAACGTCCACCGCTTGTACAGAAATACTAAGGTAAGCTGAAGTACAAAGTATTGTAGAAGTTGAGAAAGCAATAACTGGGACGATGAGAAGCGCCATCGCTATCCTCCAAAAATGCGGCGCAAGGAAGGGGTGCGCTCGACATGGCCGTTATAATCTAGTAGGTCGTGACCGTGTCATCAAGTTGCTCGCATGTTCGGCCGTGTCAGAACTCTCAAACGCGGGATCACGGCCGCGTTATAAGACCGATCCTCGGACGCCAGTACCTGTCTAACAGTTCACCCTTGCAACTATACGACTTTTTGAACAAATTCTTAAACGTCAAAAAGGAATGTTTGCAACGTGCGCTCACTCGTAGCAGCTTGCGTTTGCGCAGATGGTCAAAGAAGGGCCCCAATTCACTCCTTGCGTTTCGTACGAACGGCTTCGCACCACCCATATCAAACAACAAAGCGTGTGCGAGCATTTTCCGCGCAGCTAAGCCTATACGCGCTACGGCAGAGATCTGCTTTCCACAAGGGACGCCGTACACGGCGTCCAGAAAGAGAGACAAAGCCTTAACCTGAAACTCCGCGCGTGTAACGTCAATTTCAGCAGGCCACAGTGCGGAAAACGGCCAGAAAAGAGAAAGGGAGAGAGTTTCCTCCTATTTGTTTGCGTCTTTGCTGCACGAAGGACGCCTGCACATGGACAAGGTTTATGACAAGAAAAGAAATAACGAGTGGGGAGAGACGAACCGAAAAAGAGGATGCTTGATATACGAGAACTTGAGGCAAGAGACACGTGAAAATATAACGAAGAAGAAACAGGTTTCGTGGAATTCGGTAACGACGGTTGTCTGCACTCTTAAAAATGAACTTCACCGCATAGCACGCTCCTAGCCAACCACAATCTCGAATGATATCGTTACCTGCCCTGATTTGTTGAAAACAGCAGGCGTACGCCTTTTTTGTGACACTTATGCTGTTCATAATTGTCACAAAAAAGGCGTACGCCTACCGTTTTCAACAAATCAGGGCAGATAACGATATCATTCGAGATTGTGGTTGGCTAGGAGCGTGCTATGCGGTGAAGTTCATTTTTAAGAGTGTACCGCTAAGAAAACAAAAAAGGGCATAATTTTCGTTCTTTTTGGGGGACTAGGTGCATTGCTGCAACCATCAGTTCCTTTCGAGACTAAATGCCTAGCAATTTGTGGAAGTTCAGGGACTATTTCGAGTGCTGGGGAGTAAATTTCTGGTTTAGCAGCTAAATGGGAGTAATGGCAACCGAGGGGATTAGAGCCCAGAACCTGTAACTGCTGTAGATGTTCGGGCACGAATTATTGGTGTCAAGCTGTACCGGGCGGACGATGTACTATAGCCGTTTCGGACGGTTTTTGCTGCTTGTGTTGTGCCTATAGGATTATAGCTATAGGCGCCATAATCCCATTGAGATGTAAGTGCATTGCGTTGCTCCGTTCCACTGATTAAACACATTGTTTGGGTATAAAATGGTTTCCTTGCTCCTTGTCGCGGTGGTTGGGGAGGCAAAAGACGGGTCGCGTCCTACCCCTGCGTGCGGGGGTTGGGGGTAGGGGGTGGGGCAATCCCATACTGCTAACCAATTTACTCTGTTTTTTGTTTTTGCCTTTCTGCTTTCTTTGAGTGTACACCATAATTGGAAGCAGTAAGGGAAGCTGAGACTGGGACCTTACTGGGACCTTTCTGACGTTACGTGTAAGACCTTACGAAAAGGTACAATTCATCGTCGCGGTATAAAGCTTCAGAGAATAGAGAACGGTCTTTTGCGGAGCTGTGCATCGAAGAAAATTGATTTCTTGCCACAATGTAAAGCGCTGTAATACAGTCACCATAGCGTGTCGCCGTGCAAATTGTCACAAAAAATCGTCGCTTCGCGTAACAACGTAAAACGTAATAAAACGTCACCATCTCGTATCGGTGTATAGGTATAGGTTTGTGTAGTTTCTCTTTCTTCTTTTCTGAATTACGCGTCCTGGAGTAGCCAGTCCCCAGTGGCTCGGGACTAACATCTCCATTTTTTCTTTTACAAATCAATCAGTCAATCAACCGTATCACACAAAAAAAAGCGTCACAAAAGGCGCGGTTACATGAATGAGAAAGAGGCGTATCGTATGGCGTTATCGCACCTCCTGGCACCCACACTCTTAAAAATGAACTTCACCGCATAGCACGCTCTTAGCCAACCATCATCTCGAATGATATCGTTATATGCCCAGATTTGTTGAAAACGGAGGGCGTACGCCTCTTTTGTGACAATTATGAACAGCATAAGTGTCACAAAAAGGCGTACGCCTCTAGTTTTCAACAAATCGGGGCAGATAACGATATCATTCCAAATGGTGATTGGCTAGGAGCGTGCTATGAGGCGAAGTTCATTTCTAAGAGTGCAGACTTGGAGGTATCTTGAGTGCCGTACTCTAAATACTGTATCTGAAATACTTTTTTTGGTATCTTAGTATTCTACTGAGTACGCTTCGTGAACAGTATTGGTGATGGTGATGTGATAAAGAAAGAAATGGGGATGCGAGTTTCGATGACGCCGAAGTAGCTACCTGACTATATATTTACTGTATCTTAAACGCATTTTGCGCTCAGTATTTAGTGACGTATTTTAAGTACATTTTGTAGTATCTTCTACATGTCTGCTCGCACCTATCACCTGTCGGAGTGGATTCGTTGCGACAACTTGACACGATAACGCCCTTGTCACATGCATGTAAACGCGGCTGAAAAGTCGCTCCATGCAGAGCATGCCCTGGGGGAATGTGCGTCCTGGGCCGACTTCCAAGGGAACTGTGCCGACATATGTCTGAAAGCGTCTGAGGAAAACCCAGGAAAAACCCCAGACAGCACAGCCGGCACCGGGATTCGAACCCGGGTACCTCCCAGTCTCGACGTGACATGGCCAGCACGCTAACCACTGAGCCACGGGAGCTGGTTTTTGTTAGACGTCACGAACAGTCCCCATTTGATATCTCTATTGTAGAGTGTCACGAAAAAGGCGTGCGCTCTCCCGTTTTTCTGTCTTTTTCTTTTTCTCTGATGCGACGGAGGTAACGACGAGATTTTGGCAGTTTTATTTACGCTATATTTATTCTTGACGTATTCACGTTGCGTGGAAGAGCTACGTTGTGCACGCTAAACTCTAACGTGGCGTAACTGTGCACACTCTCGAGTCAAGTAAACACGCTCACCGTCGCCCTTTCGGCCAGCCTGCGCGACAGCTACGGCTCCGTTCGATCGGGTCCCTTCTAGCGACCATTTTTGATTATGTTTCTTCGCCGCACTCCGCGAGTGTTGACACGAACACGCGGGACGTGCTAGGCAGCGAGTACAAAAACCTCGCTGCTGTCGGGGGTATATTAAGCCTATACAGGCGACACGTACTGGACACGCTTGGGGGGCAAATGACGTGACAGGTAAATTCTCAAAAATAAGATGCGGGATAAAAGCGCCATTTTTCTCCGAAATAGTCGGGTTGTTATTTTTGTATGCGGTGACTTTTCGGGGTAAAAAACTCGATTCGCACGTTGTTTTTTTATTATTATTGTTATTTATTTTCATTTCTACAATACAGAAATGCGGGTGCCGGGTATAAAGGCACAAGCCTGACAAAGCACACTGGTTTGAACATTAGGTTCCCGGAATGCGTTTCTGCGCAAAGCGCGCGCGCGTTTTTAGTTTCAATTTATTTCACCTACGAGTCGCGTATCCCATTCTCGGAGAGCTATTAAACGCGTACGCCTTTTTGTGACAGCTGATAGCGATGCAAGACTCACAAAAGGGGGCGCAAAAAGCGAGAAGACGTGGTGTTATTATTCTGCATTGCTGTTGGACAACAGCGCACAAACAGTGCAAAGGTGTTCAATCTCTCATCAGTCCACAAAGTACACGAAGTACTGATAGCAAGTAGCAGTACTTGCGTTCGTCGTGTCTCTTCGTCACTGGGCTCATTCTCTCACTACCAATTACCCCGTTCTGCCACTCTTGTATCGAAACTCATTCGGCTCTGGCGTCACGGCTGGCGTCTCGGCCAGTGAGGCACCCGCGGATGAGGTCACGTGCTTTCGAGAACCAACGAGAACGACCGAGGTTCTCGCTCGCGTGACGCCAGAGCTCGATTGCGCAAGATTCTTGCCCCCCCCCCCCCCCCGAATATTCCGGCGTGTAGTGCAATACGTGCATGATGAAATGAACCACATCAATCAAACTGCCACAACCCATTTAATGCATTGACTCTTCATAAGCTACGGCCTTCTTCACGCTTTTTTTATTCTCTGACCCATATGGGGGCTACCTAATTCCGTGCCGAGGACAACCGTTGCTGCTCTTTCAGTGCAGGGTGTTTCTTCTTTTTTTTTTTTTTTTCTTCTTTTTTTTTTCTAAGCCTAACCAGCTGTTCCCTCGGGGCGAACCTAATCAAATTGATTTTTCCTGGCGAAAGACGTTCCCAGCATTAATGGGCCGTCCGCCCAAAACCCGCCATGTTTATATAAAGCAGACAGTCAATTAAAAAGCAATCAGGGCTCGAAGAAGCGCACGCTATGTGCGCATAAAGTTTGACTACAGAAGAAAGGAAGCGAGTACGGTTAGGATACAATTTAGGGGTGAGCTTCGAGATGTTCGAGCGTTGGCTCGACAACGTCAACACACAGATGCTAAGATGTTCGTAGCAAGTTTTAGTGGACCGTACGCCATCGTTCTGCGTACGCTACGATAAGACGCAACGTCCGACGTGCTACCGAGCACGAACACGTAACGGGCTATAGCGCCCGCAAGCCCTTTCCGCGAACGTTGCAGCTCTTTATTACGGAAGGCGATGTGTTTGGACTCGGAAGCGGTGGGAGCTCATTACGGATTAGTTGAAAAAAAAAACAGAAACAAAACACACGAAAAAAAAACAACAAAGAACGAAAGAAAATTGATGTAAAAATGTAACAAGTATGTAACGTGAATGTGGATGGACATGACAAGCACGAAAGTCGTCAAGAGCTGCATTTACTCCGATCCCGGTTCGCAAAAGGTAACTGTCAAGTAACCAAGTTATTTTGACTTAGCAACCGTAGCGGCAACTATAGTTACGTTTCGCGAAAGTAACTGTAAAGAAGGCGTCCCAAAGTAACGTAGAGTCCCAAGTTCAGGAACAACCGTTTGCGGTTTGCGATAACCGTAACCGTATTTGTAGGTCGGTTGCTATTTTCGCAAGCTAGCTGTAACATTAATTAAGTTACCTCTTTAAGTGACTCGCCCATAACTGTTCCAACAATGAAACACAGTAGAATAACCTGTCTTGAGTACAATGCACTAGAGAACAACAACAACAACAACTTTATTTATGATGATGACTGAGGAGTTTCATCGCCAGGGGGCGATATTCGCGCTAGGCAATAACTACCCAAAGGATGGCCATGACATGTTTATGGCAGCGGTGCAAAAAAAGAAAAAAATCAATGACGCGAGAAATTCGTTCTGAGTTTTCACTGTAAGAAGAAATCTCGATCTGCTTACTTTTAAAGCTGCTGCTATTCTACCGTGACATAAGGACATAAGGATGACACAAACAATGACGCATATACGCAGTTGAACGCAGACACCACATGGAACCAACATTTCCGCAGAGCTCATAACACACGACAGAACAGAACTTCTTCTTGTCGTTGGGCGCGAAATTACGTATTCGGCTGCGCGGCCAGGCTATGCTAAACGGACGTCCCTCCCTGGATGCTTACATCTGAAAGGGCAGCCATTTGCATTTTAATTGAATATAAACCTCGGCACCGGGCCGGAGTGAGACACCGACTGCATTTCCACCAAACAGGATCGCTTCTTCTCGGAAATGGATATTTAATTAATTGTACCGTTCTCGTCGTGGAGTATCCGGATCAAATTTCGCTATCCAGAAACCGTGCTCCCTGGGCGTTGGCGTGATTTTAGGTTATATACGTAACACTATATACGCGACGCAGGAGAGCGAGATTTCACGCAGACCTCGTAGGGATACCTCCGACGAGAAAAATTTCATCCGAAGGTAGTGCCCTCTGGCGAGTAACGAGTTGAATTTCATGAAGTTCTACGCTAGAGCGCGTTGCTGCGCACGGATTTTTCTTTTTATTTTTGTTGTTGATGACTTCATACATAAAGAACGCGGAGCGTTACAAACTTCGGAGCGTGAATTGAAGAAGAGAAAATGCTTGCGTTTGCCCGGTGATTATTTAAAAAATCCGAATTGAAATCGACCAATATTTCAAGAAATAAGTCCGTATTGGGAAGGATACAGTATTGAATGCAAAGCCCAAATACTGTGGACATACAACCAATAGGAAAATATACTCTGCGGAGAAGGCACTGATGCTCGGCAAGGTTAACAACCGAATGCGCAAAGAATACGTAGCCGTGTATGGGGACACTTTGACCATGACGATTTTCGATACAGAACGTGCTGCTACCACAAGGAATGTCAGGGGCCTAGAATGCCAACACGTGAGTGTCCGTGTCTGCACCGTACCTTCACGAGAAGCTGGATTTTCGCCATTACCCGTGTGTTCACAGGAGCGATATCCTCACGGTATATTCTAGTGGAAGAAAAAGCGAAAACACTGCTCACATAGACCAAGTTCCGACCGTGTTATGTTGAGCATTCACACGGTGCGGAATAACGGGAGTGCCGTACTGCGCATTCAGCAGACGACACTTAGCAGACGACACCGCCAGCGTGTTTTCCTGTCGTCTGCTACGGAATATCTTGAGGCTGTGCAGCAAGATATTCCCCACGGTTAGCAGCGTACATTCAGACTCAACGTTGAGCGCCCACGATCACGTTACAGCAGAAACCTATGCCACTTTTCGCATCTTCCGCTTCTGGGGGAATGTCACTCGTGTGGATACACGGTACTCGTCACTGCGGGGCAAATAAAACCATGTGCAGTTAACAGCCGGAAGCAGCTTTTTTCTTGCTGAGCAAGCAATCCTGCAATCAGATCAATACCGCATGTCCCATCGGGCACAAATATTCTCCCTGCGTCCTTCTCCTTGGAAGACGCTGGCCGATACGCTTTCGAAGATGAACGTCCCCCCCCCCCCCACACACACACACCCCAAGATTGGTCAATGTCCGCAGATGAACGAAGCTGCTCGCAGAGGGACGTTTATGGCCCCCTGTGATTTATTAAAATAGAGCGAGCGCAGTCAGCGGAGCGTGCCTGTTATTAGCTGATGAAGCCCAACCGACGTCATGGGTTTAAAACGTTACCTCTAGCTCTCGAAGTAGCATTACTAAAAACGCGTGGCATTGAAAATTGATAAATGGATTAGGGAGCTGTATTAATATCACAGCGTTATAAAACATCCCACGTGGAGTCATTGTGAAACAGAGGCACTCCGAGAGAAAGAGGCCACATGGCCTCTGGAAACTGCGATATTTTGAGGTTCAGTGCTTCTGCGACAAGCGGCACTAGCCCAGCGAAGTAATCCCATTATCTTGAAACATCACTAACGAGCACGAGGGAAACACCAGAAGACTCACCTCCTAGTGGAACAGGTTGCAACGTGTTTCAAGTAAACTAGGACGCCGTACATCACCTTGCAATCATTTCATCAGTTCTTAACTGACTCTGAGTGTCACCAGCGCGGGCTCATTTTGAAATTTGATTATAACACCAGAAGAGTCAAGGTGAGCAGTCATTGCAACGGGCTTATGGAGTTGCTCTCGCTGCTGGCTTACCTCGACTCGGCTCTTTGATCACGATCAAGCTGAGCGGCACATCTAGTTCCAGGAAGCACACTATAGGACTACTACTGCTGGTAAGGCTTTAGGCTGTTAGCAGACACATATAAATAAATAAATAAATAAATAAATAAGAATGCACTTCCGAGCGCCGGCTGTGCTGCCTGGGTGTTTTCCCTGGGGTCTCCTCCGACGCTTTAAGACAAATGTCGGCACAGTTCCCTGTGAAGTCGGCCAAGGACGCACGACCCACGATAGTGGTGACGTTGTCCGCCTGAGCATGCAGTTTCACCACCACCACCACCACCACCACACCACCACCAGGACTGCAGTGCCCTCCGCATCGACTCTTCCTCGACTTTCAGGATTGTTCGCCTGGTATGACACGTACAAAAAGAAACCTCCCCTTGGTAGCGTTGTTATCTGGTACGTAAGATAAGAGTTTCCGTCGATGTAAGGCCCTTTTCACACTGCCGTATTTGTTGTCGGTTTGCTTCAAAAATAGGATCTATGGGCAATCGAGCCCCGTTGGTTACAATGGGTCCGTTTCGGCTTCGTAAAGAACATGGACGACAAAAAAACGATAGTGTGAAACCGGCATATGGGGGACTACCTCCAAAGGTAGTACTTAAATACAAAGGTACTTAAATACAGACAAGCGTACACAGTCATCGGCATCGGCCAGATGTAGGAAGAAGAAGAACCTTTCTCGCGTTCCAAGCCACAGAAAGCAACGAACCATTCAGCAGGAACCATCTTCTACGGGGTAATATTATCATGACCATAATTTACTCTTTTCATATTCGCTTTGTACTTCGAGCTCCATCCCTTTTGCTCAGTGTGAATGACCAAAAATCTGTTTACCGTTCGAAGTATATTAATGTTTTTTTTTTTTTACTGCATATTCTAAAACGACCACATTTCAGTTACGTAGCCCCTCATACTTTTTAGGATGTCGCAGCTCTGCACTGCGTAATTTGTTCGGTCACTTCTAATTTGTAGTTTATTTTACCGTACGTACTGCACTGTCTTATAGCAGCGTGTAATTAACTGAACAACATGGTAGAATGAGACAAACAAACTTGTGCGACCTAGAAGATGGCAACTTGAGTCTGAAGAAAGATGTACGAGCAGAGTTAGTCTCCTCGTTCATTTTCCAATGCCAAGAGCACCGCCTCCCTGCTACTGGCGCTGGTCGAAGTGTTGTCGCCGCCGTGGTTGAGCCCTAAGCCCATCCATCATGCTGCTGGGCATTTCATACCCCACTGTGCACTGTAGATGTCATCAGCCAACACGCCAGAGCAGGGATGACATGGAAATAAATTTTCTGTGCCCGATAAACGTAATAATATTCCTAGAGAGATTGTGAGAGTCGTGAGCTATTCGCGTTTCTCAAAGGCAAACTGACATTAGCTACGGCATCATTTAGTTCTCGGAACGAAGCAGGTATATAACAGCTTTTTTTTTTTTTCCTGTGGCACACCTTGATGTGATTGTTCAGGGGAATGCACGCTGTGCGCATTATCTTGGTCCTATTCGCCTGGACTACGAGCCAGCGGAATGCTGCTTCAAGTTTCATTCGTCGGAGGGCGGTGGATACTTTGCAATCCAAGCAACCGCCTCGCAAGTGAGTTGTACTGGAGCATAGGTCTCAAGTTTTAGTGCAATTAAAATGCGGGCCCTGTAAGTAACTGCAAGCAATCCAATTTCTGTAATTTAATTGCGTTCTCGGTATGTAATTAGTTGTAGGATAGCTGTTGATATTACGTAATCTGAAATCTAACTTACTATTCTTGCAAGTGAGCAAGTAATTTGTAAAGCACGCGATTTTGGCATTAATTCGTTTTAAATCTCTAATCATGCTCACTACGTCACAGCAGCAGTGTAGCTCAGTGTAAAATTAAAAATCAGATTTTGTAATTTTAATTAATTTAGTTAATTTATCAGGGTGCAGTTGTGGTTGTAAATCAGTTAATTCTGGAAAGTAATTTCTTCGGGTCTGTTAAAACGTACGTGTGACGTTGTGGTAATTGCGATGAACTCAACATCCAGCTATAGTCCCAAGACAGTGGTTTGGTACAGTTTTGAACATGTTATTGGCGTTTAATTGCCACGTAATGGCCACCTGGTGTCGAACGTAACCAGGCATTGGCAGTACTTGTTGCAGAATATGTAGTCGCTAGATGTCGCAGATATCGTCGCAGTATATATATCGTCGCAGCATATGTAGTCGCTAGTCCTTAATACGATACGATATCGAATTCAGCACGTTTTTTGTCACGAAGTTTCCTCCTTTCCAGTCTTGAAGTAGACATTGAAGAAAGCCCTCAATGGCAAATGGAGAACTCTGTGAGAAAGCGAAGGGGGAGGGAAGGAATACTCTTCATCCCTAAACCAACGCCCTCTCCTGCGCCTACATATTGCAAGTATTTTTCCGATATTTTCGTTCTTTCAAAAACTTTGATGTGTTCTCTAACACGACCACTACTTACATCGAAGTGCTTCGTATGAACAAAGTGCATTAGCAAGTAAAACGAATTCAAGTGCATTACGCCCTATGAACGGCCCGTGGCCTTTGAAAGAGGGAGAGAAGGGAGGGGGGGGGGCGTACAGCGCGTTGTGGCGCCTGATTCTCCCAGCGGCTTTTTCTGCGTTGTCTTTGAACCGAGATGTGTTTTCGCTATCTGACGCATTTCAGATACGGCGGATCAGGCTGCAGGAAAGCGGTGTTCCGACGATTTCGACTGCATGCGAGTGTTGGGCCAAGTGTGCAAGCTCCCGAAGAGGGCATCCACGGGAACCTGCCAGTGCCCCGAGAGCACACCCGTACGCGTTACCGAACACGGACAGCCCAGATGTGTGTCTGGTATGCAGCATCTCGAGGACATATTCAACGCGGTTGCTTATAGAGTGCTCTTCTGCGCATCTAATGACCAAGAGGGGTCACCTGGGGGGGGAGCCCGGGTCACCTCCCAGTCTCGCGTGAAATGCTATCGCCGTAGCAACCAGGCCACGGGAGCTGGACAAACGTAGTGGTCCTTTGTACTTTGACGTTCAGCTTCGATGAATGCTCACCTTGCGCGTGCATGCTACTTTTCTTCAAGCGCCTGCCTTAAGCAATATTTTCAGGGCAGCAACCAGGCCACTGGAGCTGGTCAGCCCTAGTGGTCCTTTGTACTTTGACGTTCAGCTTCGATGAATGTTCACCTAGCGCGTGCATGCTACTTTTCTTCAAGCGCGTGCCTTAAACAGTATTTTCAGGGCAGCAACCAGGCCACGGGAGCTGGACAAACGTAGTGGTCCTTTGTACTTTGACGTTCAGCTTCGATGAATGCTCACCTTGCGCGTGCATGCTACTTTTCTTCAAGCGCCTGCCTTAAGCAATATTTTCAGGGCAGCAACCAGGCCACTGGAGCTGGTCAGACGTAGTGGTCCTTTGTACTTTGACGTTCAGCTTCGATGAATGCTCACCTAGCGCGTGCATGCTACTTTTCTTCAAGCGCGTGCCTTAAACAGTATTTTCAGGGCAGCAACCAGGCCACTGGAGCTGGTCAGACGTAGTGGTCCTTTGTACTTTGACGTTCAGCTTCGATGAATGCTCACCTAGCGCGTGCATGCTACTTTTCTTCAAGCGCGTGCCTTAAGCAATATTTTCAGGGCAGCAACCAGGCCACTGGAGCTGGTCAGCCCTAGTGGTCCTTTGTACTTTGACGTTCAGCTTCGATGAATGTTCACCTAGCGCGTGCATGCTACTTTTCTTCAAGCGCGTGCCTTAAACAGTATTTTCAGGGCAGCAACCAGGCCACTGGAGCTGGTCAGACGTAGTGGTCCTTTGTACTTTGACGTTCAGCTTCGATGAATGCTCACCTAGCGCGTGCATGCTACTTTTCTTCAAGCGCGTGCCTTAAACAGTATTTTCAGGGCAGCAACCAGGCCACTGGAGCTGGTCAGACGTAGTGGTCCTTTGTACTTTGACGTTCAGCTTCGATGAATGTTCACCTAGCGCGTGCATGCTACTTTTCTTCAAGCGCGTGCCTTAAACAGTATTTTCAGGGCAGCAACCAGGCCACTGGAGCTGGTCAGACGTAGTGGTCCTTTGTACTTTGACGTTCAGCTTCGATGAATGCTCACCTAGCGCGTGCATGCTACTTTTCTTCAAGCGCGTGCCTTAAGCAATATTTTCAGGGCAGCAACCAGGCCACTGGAGCTGGTCAGCCCTAGTGGTCCTTTGTACTTTGACGTTCAGCTTCGATGAATGTTCACCTAGCGCGTGCATGCTACTTTTCTTCAAGCGCGTGCCTTAAACAGTATTTTCAGGGCAGCAACCAGGCCACTGGAGCTGGTCAGACGTAGTGGTCCTTTGTACTTTGACGTTCAGCTTCGATGAATGCTCACCTAGCGCGTGCATGCTACTTTTCTTCAAGCGCGTGCCTTAAGCAGTATTTTCAGGGCAGCAACCAGGCCACTGGAGCTGGTCAGCCCTAGTGGTCCTTTGTACTTTGACGTTCAGCTTCGATGAATGTTCACCTAGCGCGTGCATGCTACTTTTCTTCAAGCGCGTTCCTTAAACAGTATTTTCGAATTCGCCAGCGCGGCAAATTCTCGAAGACTGCACGGACACCGCAGAATGTGCCTTCCTCAACCCCTACGTGGAATGCGTCAACCAGATCTGCATCTGCTCGCCGCCCAATGTTATGAAACGGAAAGACCTATGCATCCCAGGTTAGAGAGTCATCCTTTGAGACACCAGACACAGAGTTCTCACGATTCCCCCCCTTACTTGCACAGCAACCAATACTACTAACGAGGCGGTCCACATGATATCAGTTGTTCTCACGACCTTCGGGATTGTTGGAGTTCCCGCAGCTATTATTGGCCGGTAAGATTTTCTGCGCAACAACCCGCTTATCTTTTTTCTCATACCGTGGAAGGTAAGAAAGCTGTGTGCCTTAATTTGATTCCGGAACGGCGCATCCTAGCAGTCCTCTTCGGTTATTCGCAGCGTCAAATTAGACTAAAAGTAACAAAAAAAGAAAGAAAATAGCTGCGTGAACGTAGGCGAGCTGTTGGACAAAGTCTGTAGTAAGAAAAGCTCGAGAGTGGGCCACAAGCAAATTAATGACACGTCCCTCACGATCTTTGTCGTCTTTTCCCTCAATTCAATATAATTGCCTTCGTCATCTCTCCTTTAAGTTACTTGTCACAAAGAGCTTTTCTCACCAGAAAAGGAAAAGAGAACTCATGTGTACAGTATCTAAAACTGGGTATCTAAAACCACGTAAAGTATCTACCCCATCGTTACATCCATAACTATCCCTCTCTTCCCTAACTCGAAGCTTTTGAGTGGCGATACCAAGGAAACCCTCACGATGCATTTCAGAATCATCATTGCCAAGGAACGCCAACGCCGCGCATGTCTTGAAAGACTATCTGCTCGTTCGAGAAGGAGATGCCACAGGGATGAGTCTCAGATGGATTTGTTCACCACGGGCGTGAGACGCATCTTTAATGAATGCAAGGATAAGATACAGGATATGGTATCGAGAAAACCAGCAGTAACTCCACAAGTGGAAGGTCTCAGTGATGTCGAAGGACGACCTACCAGGACCTCGCACGAAATCACGGTTGAAGCCGAAGTTCACATGGCAGACGAACCGATTGATTTTGAAGAAATGGCTTCATTGGTGTCCGAACTTGGCAGGGCCGAGCGCTGGAATTCGGAAGAGGCGTCAACTGCGAAGACTTCAAAGTCGTCATTGACGTCCAGCAACTCTGCAGGGTCTCTAGATGCATCGCGAGTGACCTCTAGAGTAACCTCTCCAAATGCTGCAATGTGTTTCGAGGATCAACGTCCAGGTCACGTTGAACAAATCCAACTGAATTCAAGCGCACCACTGTCGAACCCAGCGGATGAAGACGAAAGGCGGGACATGAGCTCGAGCGCCGACTTGGCGGAGATTGTTAAGATAGTTATCGATCAGCTCATGAAAACGCAATCCTTAAACATTTTAGCTGGGCACCGCCGGAGTGAAAGACAAGATACCGATGACGGGACGATGACGGACGCAGTCAAGGCTGTGTACTCTCGGACCCTCCTTAAGATGCGTGAGAGATTACATGCTATGGCGGCGCAGGAATCCCGTAGCATCGACCAAGTATCCTTGGGAGATTCCTGTCGAACGTCCGGACCAAGGAAGGAAACTGTGCAACGACTTGCTCCTCGTGATAAAGGATGTGGTCAAGTGAAGAACAAAACTTACGCAGATGTGTCCACGTTGTGTCGGATCCTCACCCCACACAGGGTGAGGAAAGACCAGAAGGACCCTCTGAAACGGCTTCCTGTCAGTGATGCGTTCTCGGAACATGGGTTCGGTAGCAATTTTCAAGAGCCTTCCATCTATGGTCTTCCTCACCTAGAAAGCCTCCTTACGACATTTGATGCTTTCTCTGTTATGCAACCATCTGATCAACTTCCGGAAAGGAGGTTCCTTCTCAGAGAAAAACAAGACGTATCCAATCCGACGACGGAATCTTATCATTCATGTTCACACCCCGTTCGTCTTATGAGACGACAACAGAAGGTGAGAACCTTCGCTCCTCCGACCACCTTGCCAAATAATCTTTCCGAAAGATGGGAGCCCGTTGTCAGTGGCGCCAACATACACGATCAGCCAAGGAACAGTCTCAAAGGATACCTCGCGAGCAACGCTTCGACGAGGACTCCTGCAACTTCTCCGTCAGCAAATCAATTCGTATCAAAAGCCGGGCAGTCTGATACAGCAGAACTAAGTGTTCACGAATTAACGAAAAGTGACACGAGGGATCATGGCACTTATTCTAACGGTGCCTTGCAAGTCAGGGAAGAACCAACAGCCCTTTGCAGCATACCGAAGACTCTTCTCAAAAAGCCACCTAAGGTTGCTTTACCGACGATCGAAGACGAAGCCTTACGTCTGGAGGCCGAGGAAGAAACACCATTACTGTGCGCAGAAACAACGTCTAGGAAAATCCCTTCGTATGTCGAGCTTTCGATACTCCGGTCTCCGTACTCCAGAAAAAAGGAAGGCACTGTAAGTTCTCAACGTCGAACACAGGACAGTTCATGTCCATTTTCAAAACTAGAGCTAAGGTATAAGTCAGACAGGTCGACATCGAAGCTGCTAAACAGGTCCTTTGCTTCCATCCATTCTTGGACCCGCAAAAATTTCGTGCAGAACAGAACACCAGTTGAAGAAAGCACCATGTTGTGTTCTTCAGGTCCTTCAAGCGAAGTGAAGGAATATAGGAAATGCGAAACGGAACCTCAGACATACACGGGATGCGTGTACATGGACCCGACATCTAGCAGTCCGCCATCAGATATTCAATGTCCATCGCTGTTTCTGCTTGACATACCAAGAGAGCACGAAATACGTGCTAAGGCTAATAAGGTCACTGCAGAGAACAACAATGAAACAGTCTCGGCACCTGCAGCACCAGCTGAACCTCCCACAGAACTACCTGGAAGGACACGCAAAGAAATCAAGCTTGCTATAACACAGAACGACATCATACAATGTTTAAACAGGATCGTAGGATCGAAGCCTCCCACGGTTCCAGAAGACAACAGGGTGTTTCCAGAAATACCGGCTAAACAGGAGGCGGTGTCCGGTTTTGACTTGATGCAAGACGTGCTTCTTAACGAGGACGTTCTAAATACGAGTCAGAGTTCCCAACCTGACGGAATCCCAAAAGGACATTATGCCCGGCATAAACCGGACGTAGAAGCGTTCAATCAGCCACTTTCCCGTTTACGAAGAGGTGACTTGAAGAATATGCTGAAAGAAATTTTAGAGGAAGAATACTCGCATGTTCTTCAGCTCTCAGCCCAAGCCGTAACGTCAGCCCAAAGCACAACAGCACCTCCAGTTCCTTTCGAACACGAACACCCTCAAGCGCTTACGCACGACCATTGTAAAAGTACGAGCAAAGAATCGTCAACTAGCTGGACACGCAGGAAATGTTCTGCGGCAAAATCATCTTCGCCGAAGGTTAGCCGCACAGAAGATAGGTTTGTAACCCCGCGTTCAAGCGGCGAAGCTAATAAAACCAACGAATTCGATTTGCAACCGTCGACAGGAACACAGCCGCCATATTCGACAGGAGGAACGTTAGCCGATATGTCATCCTCCAGAAACGCTACGACTCAAACTATCACCGCAAGGACTACTACTGATACTACAACACAAGAAACATCATCAATGTCTACGCGAAGGTTTTACACGGATTTAAGTTTCCCTGAAATCGACATTGACTCGGTACCGGTACGCGGGTCTGAGGGAGACGCAACCAAGACATCCAAGAATACGACTACTACGGCTACAGCCACCACACAGACAACGGAAAATAGTTTGACAGAAGGCGGTCATACACAGTTGCAGGCGATGGAAACGACGAAGCTCTTATCTGAAGTCACTGTCTCCAGTTCCTCAGAATCAAAGATGGCAACATACAGTCGCGGTACAAAGCGCTTTCCTGTTGCTCAGTCCAAAACGAGACTTCGATTCAGCCCAGGGAAACGGACTCATCAGGAATATTACACTGAAAGGAAGTGTTATGTACCTCGAAGCTCCAAATGCGCCCCAAAAGAATATAGAGAAGGCAAGCTTGTAGAAGTGGTACCCTCACCCGAGGTGTTATTCTCTCAACCTCACACAAGCAAAGTCGCGACACCAAAGATTGCTTGCCCTGATAGAACATCACCTCTTGTAAAGAAGAAAGCTCGGGAAGGGATCGTGTTAGTGCCTTCCGAAGAAGTAGATCCTATTCAAGAAAAGTGTCGTGGCGTAGCAAGAACGTCCCGTACCTTCTCCTCTGCGAGCCGAGCTGGTGTAAAGTTCTCGTCCATGACTAGCAGCAAATCCTATGACTCAAGTGCAAATGGACAAACGCATCAGACATGTACGTACCTACTCTTACTATCTACTAAGTTGGACTACCCAGTTGGACTAAATAGTATGCCGTTCTTAAGCTGTACTATCCGGTACCATTGCTAAAACATGCAGGTGCCACCACAATAGCTACAAGAACGATACCGAAATCGGCGTCATTCCACGGCATACTTCTTTCTGACAGACAAGACAGCGTCGACCGTCAACGTGATCTAGTTCCGCGTTCCAAGTCCTACACAGAATACTGGCTTAAGACCGTTTCCCTCTACAAGGATGTTCCAACCAGTCAACTGTCGCCTTCGTCTGGTTCCTCTGACGACATTACGGAAAGAGAATCAATGTCGCCAAACTTCCCCAATCTGGACAGCGAACCACAGTTAGGGATGTCAGACGATGGCAACCTGGAGAGCTTTACCTGTGGCAACCAAATGAATCCCCTCTTGAGGACTTTCCTGTACTTGCAGAACTCGGCGTACCTGCCTTCTGTAACGCAGAATACTCCCAAGTCAACCACGTACGTGAGCTACGACCCTAAAGGCACTCTTGCGTCTTCGCATGTCGCGCAGCTGTATCAACCAAATGAGATGCCGAATAAGTTCCGAACATCAACCCAGTTCCAGCCTGACACCATTCAAGCCAACGCGCGTGCTTCGTTCGCCATACGGTCAGGCGCAGACTCCAGCATCATTCCAGCGTCATCTCAGCACAACACCGCTTTCGACACAACGGTCCTCAAGTGTGACCAAGGCAGGCATATTTATGGCGCGCATAATAAGAGGAAAAACTTTTCACCCGACCCTACAACCACACTCGCCGAACAGGCTAGCTTCGAAGACAGTTCCAGCAGCGGTCCCCAAAAATCGTTGAAGAAAATGTTGAGAAAGAGAGCTCCATACCGTACACCTTTTCCGCTCTGCAGCAGTTCACGATCGAGCCCTGCTGCTCCCAACACACTGACGATGCTGAGACGGGCCAATTCCGCAGAATATGCGACGCTTTCTAAGACCCAAAGTCTCTACCGGAGCCGAGTAGGGCAGCCCCAGGATGTCGGAGAAGAGAAACCGCTGAAGAAGTGCATCAGCGCACTTTCGTACTTGGAGAGGGATCATCTATGGAGGCAGGACTCTCTTCCGTTTCAACAGTGGCTAAACGCGGCGAGGAGAGCATCCCTAAGACCTGTAGAAGGTGATGGAGGATCTCTGATGGACGCCTCCGATAATGTCATCGTGCTCATGTCGAGCGGGTCTACAGAGGAGGAAGAGATGCATAGCTTGTCGTCGGCTCCTATGCAGAGTTACTTGGACGAAGAGGATACATCGGTCACAGAGGGAGGGAATGTTTGAAGCTGCTAGCGCTTTTATATCGTAGTAGGACGTATAACTACTTCATCCTGAACAGGGAGCTGTCGCTTGTTAGTGTCAATAGTGATTTTCAATCCTATCAATAAAGATATTTTTAAATATTGGTTCTTCATGTTTATCGTATCTGTTAGGGTTACTACTATCGGGAGGTGCCCGAGACATATAGCTGTTTCACCCCCACATAGCGTGTTAGAATCGCGAAGCAACTGGCCATGAGCAGTGTATATCGACGAGAGAGAACAGCAGGAAGCAGCAGAGGGACACAAGGGTGTGCTGACACGTCTGGAAAGTCTGGGGGAAAACATCGGACATCTGAGTCGGTTTTAGCATTCGAACCCACCACCTCTGTCTTCAGCCTGACCTTAGACTCCAAGCCAACGAATGGATGCTGCATCCACTCAAGCCATGTCGCTGCTGGAGGGTTTGGTTCGACCCGTGCTCGTGGCCCGCGGCAACTGAGAGCTGTGAATCATCAGTGTTGTGTGCGGCCCTGATGTGTTTGACTCAAGTACTGTAACGCCCATGAAGTATTCCATGACGCGAAGTCGACTACGGCAATCTCAAACTGTTCACGCTGTAATACCTGTAGAGGAACATCATTGGCCACGGGGCTTTCTGCGCTTTCAGCAGTGGCTAAATGCGCCAAGTGTGGGCGTCGTTAAGGCCCGTACAAAGTGATGGAGGGTGTCCGTTAGCTGTTTCGGGGCATCCGTCTTGGCGAGAGGTGATAACGTCTAGCGAGAGGAGGAAGAGGGTGTGGGCGTCTACTTCTCTGTAGAGTTATACGGGAGAAGTGGATGGATCGTTTACGGTAGATGACGGGTGTCCTTGAAGCCATCAACATCGTAATAAACGATGTGTCAGGGATGCCTGCTAGGGCCTGTCTGGGCTCCTCATTGTGGTGTAGTTCAGATTTGGCGAAGTGCGACTACGCTAGCGGAGGTACCGCGGGCGCATCCAATCTTCGGAAGGTGAGCAATATTTGAGTGACTGCAGTATGAAAGGGGACAATCTGACTAAATCAAAATAGCTAGAAAATGAGCGACTGGTTTGTGGCATAGGGATATATGCTGCTCCCTCGTCGCACGCTCTTTGTTATATTTGATTTCGTCACCTCCCCAACAAATCCTCGTGAAAACGACCTGCTTGTACTCATTGCAAATGTGGCTGTAATCCGGGCTGATGCGATGCAAAGGAAAATAATGTCGTCAGCGAGATATCTTTGTGAAAACATTGTCCAAAGCGTTGAGACACAGGCCAGGGAACCATAGCCTCGATTTGAGCAGCAGCAGCAGCAGCAGCGGAGCGGCAGGGCTGCAGCTACACGAGCGGTCCCATAGCGTTGCGCGACAGCAACAGCGCTGCCGTGCAGCAGAAGTCCACTGCTGCTCCCGTATCCGAATTTTTTTGTTGCTGCGCTGGTGGTGGTGGTGGTGGTGAAAGGGGTCGCCGTTGTCGGCCTCACAGAGGTGGGCAACGTCACGACTGACGCCCTGAAGAATGTGCGTCCTGGGCCGACTTCTAAGCACCCTCGGCAGCCGGCCTTGCGAGTCAATCAGGAGTGCGGTTGGTATGCTCTTCGTTGGACGGTGTTTTGGGTTAGTAAGGGCGGTGAGTGAGGAACTCAACGCGCAGTACCGAATGTTTGTGGTGTTTGCATCAGAAGCTTAAGGACACGCTTTGTGACTTGCCAATTGTGAAGTGAGCGTTCGATCATCGGTGCCGCATGAAGTGCGCTCTCTCGACAAAATTCAGTTCATTGCTGTTCCTATCGCAATGAATGAAGTGTTCAAGCAAACCTGCGTGATGCATATGTTGTACGGCACTTGTGATAGCTGACATCGCTTCTTAACGTTCAAGCAAATTACTTCCACGTCCATACTACGTGATAACCGTACTTCCTGTGCTTTCTCTCTGGTGACTCGATGGCATGCGAGCTATGTTGCTGTAAATAAAACAGGCCCTTGAAAAGGTTCAGGTTAGGAAAGGTTAGAGAAAGTAAGTAACAATGCACTCGTTGCATTGAGAAAACAGGCAAAGACCAGTGATGACAAGGAGAAGGACAGCTTTATTTCTTAAACAGCAACGACAGCAACTTCAACAGCTTCAGCATTTGACAGTTGCAGTAAATCAACACATTGAATGTGCGTAACCACGCGACATTTATATACGACAAAATCCTGTAGAAGAGTCACCGCACACTATACCGCAGTAAAGGCTGTTGTGCACGGACGGATGTGCAAATGGACGAACCTACGTTAAACGTCACGAAACAGACTAATGAAGAGTCAGTTACGTAATACGAGTCTCAAACCATCATTGTAAGCATTCCAAGGTTCACGTCTTAACTATAAATGCAGAATACATCTCGCACACAAACGCGCTTCACCATTCCTATGGTCTAGCATCGCATTCCTGCAAGTGTGCACTAAAAGGCTTAGCTATACTGCGTACGCTTTCGGAATGTTCGGAACGTAAACAACACCGCATTTGTCAACGTGTTTCGGGCCTCCTACACTACTGCAGCTGCTGCAACCGATAGTGCAAAAGCGAAGCTATGGGTCGTTTCTAGCAGCAGAAACTTTCTCTGCTCCATGCTGCCGCGTTGCTGCCACCGCACCGCTGCTGCTCCCATGAAGCTATGGGACACTCCTGCCATACAAACCACCGGCGCAGGGGTGTAACCAGAATTTTTTTTTACGGGAGGGGCGTGCGGAGGTGGCATATAAAAAAAATCTACTTATCGTTGCTCTTACATGTGCGTTGCGAAATGGTGATCGCCAGCCAGTGCTGATCACATTTCTTGAGCGCTTCAGCGACGAGACCAACGTTGGTGACCCGTACGCGCTTTGTGGGAAGTTTACCGTCACCGGCTAGACGGAATTCGAAGACTTCCTTCAGAAAGTCCGCGATCCAGTTGTTCTGGGTATTCTTAATGTCCATATTGAAGCAGCCCATGGCAATCAAGGGCATGTTGCGTTCCTTCAAGTTTTCTACAGGATAATCGAAGAATTTGGCTTAAAGGTACCTCTTGATCTTGCCTTTGCAGCCTTAACAGCACGATGAGGGTGGGGTATGCTTGTTGTCCACTTCTACGACGCATATACGTCACAAACTTCGTCTGCAGCGGGTAGGGCGTGTTGTACCTTGTCGATTTTGAGAGTGACTGTCTTGATCGCTAAGATAGGTTCGTCATTTCCCGAGTAGATGGCTACACCGGCACTTCGGACGTCTTCACTCCTGGCGTGACAAACGCGTCAGAAGCCTTCCATATCTCGCGCTAGGTGGCTAGGTTGGTCATGGTCTTGAACTGGAGACGTTCCTCCTCCGACAACTACGTGCGCTGGGGTGGCGTAGTTGCGACCACGGTGTTACAACTGAAGGCGTGCCCTCTCTCATGACGGCTTTGTAACCGCGCTTGAACACATGATCGCCCATCAGCCAATGAGTGCAGGGCTTACGCTGCTACATAGCCCGCCTCACGAGAACTCGAAGTTCGCTTATAAATGCTGTCGCATTTAAAAAAGATTGTACCTCTTGTGCAGCAGCGATCCTCACGGCGATCTATTGATTGTGTGATGATAAATTGTGTGAAATGAGCGGCTGTGTAGTCACTGATCGAGTTATTTCAACATGTTTGTTAGGATCCCTCGCGTACCAACAGCGGTGTCCTAGCACTTGCTCTGTATTCTAAAACGTATGGATGAATAAATATTCATGTTTTTGCGGCCTACCGTTCGCCTTCACGAAAGAAAATTTCATCCGATTTGCATGAATGGGGATTTAAGATGTACCACGCTCTCTTCAAATACAGGAAAAGATAGCGCACGTTCTCCGAAAAGCCCCGCGTCCCATAAGCCTTCAAAACAGCAGGACGTCTGACCTATATATGACTCCACAATTTTCGTTTTAGAACAAAATAAACATCTAACTGTGCAACAAGCTGTATAACAGTTTCGTGCCCAAGAGCTAAACCCCTTTGGACGGTTTCGCCAACGACAAAAGTACATAATGACGTGCAAGACTTCGCTTTCTGGCCTCCCCCGTCTGGTTGAACAACAACAGCTCTGTTTTATACAGATAACAGACACATTTTTCTCAATTTCTCGCGGCGATATGTTCCCGCGAGGGGGCGTGTTTAATTGCCTCATGTTTTGAGTGATTGGATTAGGACGATCTGGCTTCTCTCAGTACGTTCCTCCTTTGGTGCTGTCCTTTTTCTTTATTTTATTGAGTTCCGTTCACAACACAAGACGATTGATGTTTGCTCTCGTACCGCTACAAGTTGTTACGTAAAACGATACTCTAAACAGTAAGTGAAGACGAGAGATTACGGGGCTAACCCACTCTCTCTCTCTTCCCTGCAAATAACGCATAAAACCCGCGCTGTACATACACCGATCTCTATAAGTAGCGTGTTCAATACCGAATTACAGTGAAGCCTCGTTATTATGACCATTGCCGTTCCCGATAATTTTGGTCATAATGCGGAATTGTCATATTAACGGGGGGGATTTGCAGCGGTTTCACTGCATTGTTCCTGAGAGTATGGTCGTAAAGCGCGTATGTCAGATTATCGGGGGTCATATTAACGAGGGTTCACTGCATTGTTCTCCAAGAGTATGGTTGTAAAGCGCGTGTGTCAGATTATCGGGGGTCATATTAACGAGGGTTCACTGTAGTGAGTTTTAGTGCGTACGCGAGGGATAGAGTGATGGTTCTGCACAATGCGCGAAGTTCTCCATGTTTTGCGCGTGCGTAGAACCACCAACGCCATTGCTAACGTACGCAAAGGCGTTAACGTACGATGCACTAAAACGCTCTGGTAAATAGTAGTGACCAGCTCCCGTGGCATAGTGGTTAGGATGATTGCTTTCCACGCCGAGACTGGGAGGTGACACGGGTTCGAATCCTGTCACCGGCTGTGGTGTCTGAGGTTTTCCCTGGGTTTTCCGAAGACTTTTCAGACGAATGTCGGCGCAGTTCCCGCTGAAGTCGGCCCAGGACGCATACTAAACCCCCTCCCCCCGTCTTCCACTCCTTCCTGCTGTCCTCTCTCCATCTGTCCACGTCTGTACGCCGCTCATAGCCACTATGTGTTGCTTCGCGGCGCTAACACGGAATTTAAAAAAGTAGTGAGTTTTAGTGTATCATGCGGTATCGTGTTTGCGTATGCAAGAGATGGCACTGATTGTTCTGCGCACGCGCAAAACACAGACAACTCCGCGCACTGCGCAGAACCACCACGCTATCCCTTACGTACGCAAAGGTGGTAGCGTACAATGCACTAAAACTCTCTAATGAGTTTTATAGTATATCGTAAGCTATCCCTTTTGCATACGTGAGGGATAGCGTTGGTGGTTCAGCGCACGCACAAGACACAAGAACCACCACGCTATCCCTTACGTACGCAAAGGTGGTAGCGTACAATGCACTAAAACTCTCTAAGGAGTTTTAGTATATCGTACGCTATCTCTTTTGCATACGTAAGGGATAGCGTTGGTGGTTCAGCGCACGCACAAGACACAAGAAGCACCACGCTATCCCTTACGTACGCAAAGGCGATAGCGTACAATGCACTAAAACTCTCTAATGAGTTTTATAGTATATCGTAAGCTATATTTTTGCATACGTGAGGGATAGCGTTGGTGGTTCAGCGCACGCACAAGACACAAGAACCACCACGCTATCCCTTACGTACGTAAAGGTGGTAGCGTACAATGCACGAAAACTCTTTAATGAATTTTATATTATATCATAAGCTATCCTTTTTGCGTACGTAAGGGATAGCGTTAGTGGTTCAGCGCACGCACAAGACACAAGAAGCACCACGCTATTCCTTATGTACGCAAAGGCGACAGCATACGCTCTACTAAAACTAACTATTTAGTAGTACGGTACAGGACTTTTGGTAGGCCGTCTTCTGCGACATGCGCAGTATGCCTGCCAAAGGCTCAGAGGTGGTTAAACAGATTAATCCGCAGAAGAACGATAATGACATTAATTCTGGTGTGATGGTTAAACGGGGGCCGCGTCCAGTGACCGGCAAAGTACTTAAAATTGTACTTAAAGTACCATGTACATCGGGTCATGTGTACTCATTTGTACTTTAATTACCGTAGAAAGATTCATACCGCAAATGTGCTTCGAAGTTAAGTACAAGCACTCGGCAAGCTACCTTAAGATACTCGTAAAGCAGATTACAAGCTTAGTTTGTGTCGCTGCACATTCCACGTATTGATGGTGACAAAAACTGAGTAATTATGTATTGATTGCCATTTTCACTCATTTCACCACAGTAACACAAGCACTGGGGTAGAGTATCGCCCCTGACGAATAAAGTTGTCGTTCTTGTTCTTGTTGTTGTTGTTTTTCCTTCCCTCACAATATTGTAACACGGTATCACAGTCACATGACACAGTCAGGGGTGCTGTCACGGGGGTTCAGCAAGTAAACATTGCCGTTGCAACACAATCCCAAATTATGATTATTTTTTTGTAGTTGTACTTGACGTACAACCTTGTCGCACTATGCAAGTGCAGTCGCTTCATTGAGTTGCTCGATTTTCCGAAGTAAAAGAAATCTCTACGCGCTGCACCGCCAAATCATATCCCTTCGCAAAGCATTTCAGAAGCAAAACTTTTCCATCTCACTCTCGTACACAGCCACATCCAACAAAGCTCCTGCACGTCGTCCGCGACAACGCCTCCAGGTGCACAACAGTGGCACGGGAAATCTTCCAGAGATGCGCATTTTTAGAAACCCGCAATCTCATCTTCGAAGCGCGAGGTTATCAAAGCGCGTTGCATCGTATCTCCAGTCCAGTTTCCCATTTGCACAATAAGCCGCGACAACGCTGTTCCACTACCAAAGCTCTTTCACATTGTGATGCCCGATAAACTTCTGTAAGTCCGCACACAGTACATCGTGACCAGAGAAAGAAAACAGACTCTCGGAGAAGCCTTGCGCTTGCCGCCAGAGGCACAAGAAGTCATCTTCTGCATCAAAAATAATCTCGATAATAAGAACAAAATGGAAAGCCACGAAAAAGAAGGATGTTTCAGGAACTGCGAGCCACCGTGATTGATGATAGCGCGCTACCGGTTATCAATCAGTCATATCGCTTCCCCGCGACAGATAAGCCGCAAGTCATATTTGAGCAAGAATCTTCTCCCATGGCTTCTTGAAAGAGAAACGCGTAGTATTATGAGCATCGGAGATTCTCATGGGAAAAGAAAGTTGGTACAACAAATGATGATCGTTGTGGTTCTGGGAGAAAGCGTTAAGACAGCTCTCATCTTGAAGCTTGCGTCGTAGAAGGTTAAACGTTCTTCAACATACAGGTCGTTTATTTTTATCCGCAATTTTTTTTATATAAAAAAAAGCTATGGAAGCTACACAGATGTCTTTTGTCTTCATCATATCCCCATCATTTTCTCTTCTTTTCGTCCGGACTGACGTCCCCAATCACATCACGTCACGCCTTTTTCGCAGGTAGGTTATGCGGCCATGCGGATGGCCTGCGGGAAAGCGTATCTAAGTAATGCACGACTGTAGTCGTGTTCTACTTAAGGAAATGTAGTCCGTCATCTCTCAAAATATTACTGCGCCGCAGATAGGACGGCTGTGCACAATGACGTCACACTCCCTCCTGTGCCAGATAATGTAATCCATCACACTCACTCTGCTTCCGTATTGGCTGTTAAGACTGGTCACATGACACTACGCCAGCCCTCCCCCATAGGAGGAGCTAAGGACTCATTCACACGTGCTGTTACATTTCACAGTGTACATGATATTAGTCCGTTAATGACAAAGTGACCCGTTAGCGCCCATACTGCGGTTCACGGACATCCAGGGAATATACATACAGGGTGTCCCAGCTAAGTGTATACAGATTTTTAAAAAATATATATAACACTTTTTCCAATATGAAATCAATTGCAATATAGCATATGCTGAAGGGCACTCCCTAGGAGGGCATTAGCAAAGTCCAAAGGCAATGTCTTAATTAACTTTCGCTAATTAACTTGTTAATTATAAAAGCTACAAAGTTGTCCCAATGAGAAGATCTGTTCCTTTCGGTCACATGATATCGTAGCCGTTTTCAGAACAAAAATCCGTTCTATAGATCGCCCGCAAAAAATTAGTGAGGAACGCCATTTTTTTGTCTTTATGTTGTTCATTGCGTATCTTCACAGACGCGTATTTCCTTCATCCCCAACGTGAGAGGGGGAAGGAGCACAGTGCCGCCTCATGCGTCGAGGACGAGCTTTAACTTGCGGAAACAAATCAAAAACAAATGTATCGGGTGACTCTATCGGAACTGGCCTTATCTTGGGTTGCATGTTCTGTTTCCTTTTAATCTTTTTCCAGGACGCAGGAGGCGATAGTGTGCTCTTTCTCCCTCTCACATTGGGAATGAAGGAAAGACGCGTCTTCTAAGAAGCGCAATGAACACAATAAAGAAAAAAATGGCGTTCCTTCACGAATTTTTTGCGGGCGATCTATCGAACGGATTTTTGTTCTGGAAACGGCTACGATATCAGGTGACCGAAAAGAAGAGATGTTCTCATTGGGACAACTTCGTAGCTTTTATAATTAACAAGTTAATTAATGGAAGTTAATTAAGACATTACTTTTGGACTTTGCAATGCCCTCCTAGGGAGGGCCCTTCAGCATATGCTATATTGCAATTGATTTCATCTTGGAAAAAAAGTGTTATATATAGTTTTAAAGAATCTGTATACACTTAGCTGGGACACCCTGCATATACACCGACAGAGAAGAAGGCGGCTAAAATAGCCGCGTGTACAGCACAAATCAGACTTATCGTACGTGAAACGTGTGAGTGATTCGAGCATCTTAAGACGAGATACGAAGCCGATCGGACTATCCTATTTTTCTCTAGGGGGGGAGGGGGCGCATACACACGTACGGGAGCCGAGACAGGTGATAAAGGTCATTGCCAATCACATGAGAAAAAGAAAACGGTATTGCTGAGAAACTGAACGAGAACCGCCCAAGCAGCACAATGTACTGAAAGTCGAGTGCAATAGGGGTGGACGGTATGTGTCTTATCAATGTCTTTAGTTTCATCAGTCTGTTCAAGGCCTTCCACCTACCGTCCACCCCTATTGCACTCGACTTGCAGTACATTTTGCTGCTTGGGCGCTCTCGTGCGTGTGTTTACGCCTTCCTCCCCTGCAGACTGACAATGATTTTGCTCGGCTCGGTGGTGGACGGTGAAAGGGCTCGGCGTTGTCGGCTTCAGCACATAGGTGGGCAACGTCACGACTGACGCCCTGGGGGAATGTGCGTCCTGCGCCGACTTCTAAGGGAACTGTGCCGACATATGTCGGAAAACCCAGGGAAAACCCCCAGACAGCTCAGCGGGCACCGGGATTCGAACTCGGGTACCTCCCAGTCTCGACGACTTGGTGGTGGTGGTGATGGTGAAAGGGCTTGCCGTTGTCGGCCTCACGTATATGGGCAACGTCACGACTGACGCCCTGGGGAAATGTGCGTCCTGGGCCGACTTCTAGGGGAACTGTGCCGACATATGTCTGAAAGCGTCTGAGGAAAACCCAGGACGACTTGCTTCATATCTTGTCCCAAGGTGCTCCAATCACTTGAGAGGCAACAGCTCCTGCGTTGCACGCATAAGCGTGATTTGTGCTACATGAACGTACCCCCAAATTATGTCATATGCTAAGGTGACACCTACGGCACAAAAAAAAAGGAAAAAAAAGAAGAAGAAGAAGAAGCCTCGAAGACGGAGCTAAAGAGCGTCAGACGGCACATTCGAGCAACACGCTGTCCCCACACGAACGTTCCCCGGTAATTTTGGCGAACAATTCTACCTACCAGTCTGTCGTGTTTGCTTCGAGAGCAGTTCCATGCCTCATCCTTGAAACGTACGCCCGCCTTGAACAGCACGCCAAAGTACCGAGTCAGCAAAATGCCACCGACACGCCAGCAACGCGCGGAACTGGAGAAGAGATAAAAAGTAAACGAAACAGACAAAGAGATTGATAAGAGCGCTTTCCTTTCACGCGCCAACTTGCTGCGTCTTGTATAGCTGGCTGAAAAAGAAAAGAAAAAAGAAAGAGATAAAAAGACCTGGTAGGTGGCTGCAGTGGCTGCTTCAGGTAACTCATCTTAGTCAGTCGGGGACGGCTTGGAAATTTTGTTCCCACACCGAATAGCAGGCAGCACAATGTGCTGAAAAGGCCAGCAGTTGAAAGGTGTTCTTTGGTGCGCACTTGTACGAAATGAAGCGTTCCACAGACGTCACATGTGCCACTACAGTAGTGAGTTCATTCCTATATCTAGAATTCGATATTAGATTGTGAAGAGAGGCCAGGTTCACATAAATGTTTCGATCGTCCGTCCCTTAAGAATGAAAAGGAAAAGAAGGCATGACGTTCGTGTCAGTTCGGATCAGGGATTTGAGGAGGATTTTCATGTTGGGGGGATGTTGGATTTCTGTAGTGTCGATTGGGAACACACGCATAAAATGCGCACTGCAGTGTATCTTTTTTTTGTTTAGTTTTATCCAAATCGGGTTGTGGGTTAGAAGCCGTAGAACAGAGTGAAATCTGGAGGATGTCGTATGTTCGGGTGGAAGACAAAAGAAGAAGACAACACACGATATGGCGGGGGACACGTCGCTGAGTGCGAGCTACGTGCTCAGAGTTCTAATCCGTGCCTGTACAAGTGGCTCAGTTTACGTTTTGGTTAGCTCGGTCCGGATTCGGTACAGAGTTTTACCCAAAGTGACGGCAGTGAATATCTAGGCGTAAAAACGGGGGGGGGGGGGGGGAGAGATATGTATACTAAAACAAAAACAAAAAAAAAGACGAAAAAGAGGAAACGTTAGCCAGGCAAACAACCGGCTTGCTATTAAAAATAAATTGCCAAAAGTGGCCACAACAACGTGCCGATGTCGCAGGGCTGTTCATGAGTCCTGAGGCTCGGAGGAAACGGATGATTTTAGGAAGCTTAACGCTACAGCGCGTGTCTCTGTGCATAATTATATCAGAAGACGTTCTTTCTCTTGTTTTCTTTTTTCTTTTTTTCCTGATGTACAGTGCTGGACAAAAGTTTACGGAACGCGCGAGCGGTGTATTTTCTCCTCCGTGCGACACCCTAGCGGTGAGCGGAAGCGGGCCAGTTCACTCGTTCAGAGGGATGGGCGAGTGCGCTGGTTGCGACACACTGCGGTAGTTTCGGGATCGCTTGAATGCGCCGGCGAAGTGTTTTGGATTGGTGTCACTACCGGCGCACTCCTTTCCTCCCTCTGAACGAATGAACGAGCCCGCTTCCGCCCGCCGCCAGGGTGTCGCACCGAGGAGAAAATACATCGCTCGCGCATTCCGTAAACTTTTGTCCAGCACTGTACCATCTCCTAGAAAATCCTCGGTGTTATTGGTGTTTTATTTCTACCACCTTCCTTCCTCACCGTAACCACTAGAGCGCGGGATATGAAAACCAGACACGGTATTGATTTCTACGTGGCCTTTCTTGTTTACTCCCTGAAAAAAAAAAAAGACATGTTTCGGCTCAAGGAGATGTGATGAAAACCGTCCTGAGAAACGGAGCAATCAGTGTTACTGCGCAACAGGATGCTCTCATCACAATCCGAAAGCGTTCCACATATGAGGTAAGCTCGGTAGCGGTGTCGCAGAACGGTGGTGTTGAGTTGCAAACTGGAAGTTTGGTTTCACGCAAACAGGTCGATAGATCTTATACACGAGGTGGAGAGAAACGGTCCTTCGAACAACGTTTTCCACGTTGCGTGCACCAGATGACGATAAAACGAATTTTGGCCTTTACGAAGTTTTTCTTATAAAGAATACCATTATAACGAATAATGAAATGATCGTTTAGATGGGGAGAGGGTGCAAGGAATAAATATCAAATAATGAGGCAAGTTTAAAAAATAAACGTCGAAGACAAGCAGTTCAGAGAAGCGGGACTTGAACCCAACGCCCTTCGATTTTCACTGGGAGATGCTAATAAGATTTTTTTTTTTCATCTTTGTTTCGCAACGGCCACTCAGCACTTTAATGAACCGAAGCTTCAACATAGCCACCTAATTAGAAGTACTACAGGTATATACTAGCAGGAACGATGACGAGCTGCAATGTACATGAAGTGTTACACTGAACCAATACGTTAGTGAGATGAGCTATGTGCTAACGCAAACAACCAACACTGCGTTGTGGATACAATGCGCTTAAATAGAATGAATTTGGCTATTCTTTAACAAATTATTGAAAGCGAACGTTGTGAGACTTCAAGGGAAGGTTCGCTCCTTTGTATAATTGCAATAAATATGTCTGGCAAGAGCATTTGACCCCAAGGAGCTCTTACTGGGCGCGTTAAGTAGCTGCTCCCTTACTCCTTCTCGGGCGCTCCGAGTTTCGTGCTTCTGGAGTAGCTATTAAACGGCACTTGGACGCTTGAACACGCTCGCTGTGGTGCCGTTTCTCCCTTTCTCTCTTTTTTATTATTCTCTCTTTCTCTGTCCCCCTCTCTCTCTCCCTCTCTCTCTCTCTTTTTTTTACTCTCTCCGCTCTGCTGCCGCTCCACGTCCTGCGCTCCCTTTCTTCGCTTTCGTGGAGAGGAGGGAAGAGGTCACGTGACGGGGCACGATACCCCTTTTTCGTGCACCCTCCAAAAGCTGGAGCGTGAAGAGCGCGTACGAAACTCGGAGTACGGGCGTAGCCCCTTAACGGTAGGAGTGCCAAACACTCGCGCTGCGGAGCAGCCACTTAACGCGCCCACTGCTAGTCCTTTCGCTCAAAATCGACGTACACTGTCATGAGACCTGACCGACGGGGAGGCAGCGATCGGAACCGAAACTGAACCCGAACCGAAAACCGCTAAAAACCCGTATTTTTCGCTAAACCGTAACTAAACCGTACCGAACTATTTTTTCTGTCGCGTTGAACCGTAGCGGAACTGAACCGAAATAAATTTAGGCGGTTACCGGTTCGCAAAACGGTTCAGACGTAATGTGCGTTGTGAGAGATCGGAACTACGATTTATACCCCAGTCAGACGGCATGCTTGAAGGACTTCGGAGAATTTTCATTGGCAAAAAATGACCTCTGACAGCCGTGTCAGACGGCAGCTCAAATGACCTTTCTAAGAAATGACCATCAACGCTAAAGGAGGCCCCCAACGACATTTGAGGAGCAGAAAGGAGCAATCTCGACAACAGTGTTATGCCATTGTACCCTCGCTACCTTCGCAGCTGAATGTAGGAAAACCTATAAAATGCGGATAATGGAGTGAAACTGTGTAAACGTATTTAGATCCTATTTAGAGAAGTGCATATGGTTTCTGCATCTTGATTTGTGGCGCAAAGACCAACTTCAAATTTCCACAGCAGACAGGGAAAACGAAACCGAAAAAGGGAGCCGGTGAGGGCAGTCATTTGAGGAGCACTCCTTTCCCGCCTGTCTGGCAGGCGCCCCCGAACAAAGGTCATTTGAGAGGCCGAAGGCAATTTCTCGCAATTGGCATTTGAAATGCTGTCTGACTAAGGTATTACACACCGGATTGAGCCGCGTTGCAAAACAAATTCGAAACCGAAACTTAACGAAACAACACCGGAACCCAAGTGCGCGAGGTATTTCCTACCCGCAACTATTCGTTCATTCAGTTTTGTTAGTTCTGTGATCGTCCTTTTAGCAGCTGTACGCTTTCTTGTATGCGACTTTTACCGTCCTCCAACAACACCAAGTCTTCATTTTGGGCTGTGAAAATAACGGCCTGTCCCTGAGCAGGATGTAACAGGGTGTGCGTGTATGATGAGTGAACGTAGAGAGTACAATACCCTACCGTAACGTTTCACCTGAAATGCAGCCGGAATGCTTGGAATAGCAAGCCGACCTTCGTCTGACTGACCTTTCCTTTCTTTTTCTTAATAAGCATATCCCCCCCCCCCCTGAAATGCAGATATGTAACACGCAGTGCTGCTGTGACCCACTGCTTTGTCGGCAACAACTACAATAAAAATACATTTGTGTTATTTGAGAATCGTAAGAATGTGCTTGCTTTTAACCCATGGTAATCTGCTCCAAACTCACTTCCCTTAACCGGTTCGAACCGGTTCACTGTTCGGAAGTGCAACCTGGAGTTGCACCGCCGATGACCCCCGATAATCTGACATACACGCTTTACGACCATACTCCGGGGGAACAATGCAGTGAAACCTCTGCAAATCCCCCCGTTAATATGACAATTCCGCATTATGACCAAAATTTTCGGGAACGGCCATGGTCATAATAACGAGGGCTCACTGTATACTAAGTGAAAAGTCATCGGTAAATGCCAGTGTGGGTTCTGACGCGACCATGTTACGTGGAACACTGTGTTACGCTACTAGCTGTACAAAGACGTCCGACGTTAACCAGAAACAACAGCCCGCAAGCCGATCACAGAGCAGACGCCGTCCCCTAGTATTCCGGCTCGCCCGCCTGTCGGTCGGTCGGCCGGCCGGTCGGTCGGTCGGTCGCCAAGGCGACCAAGCTCCTCCCTCCAGCCGCTCTCAGATTGGTCTCGTCCGCGCCTAAGGGCGCTCACTGATTGGCCTTGTGCGGGTGACGTTTCCAGAGGGGGAATCCCGGTATACTCTCAATACGCGTCGCCCGCTGTTGTTATGTGTTACATCGAACTTCACAGGAACAACGACACCAATTCGTGTCGGATTTAGGCGTTATTATCAGTGATGAACGCGGAGTAAAACGGCACTATAGTTTCAGGATCAACCGGGACGTATGCGATAGTCCCTTTAAGTGTCCGGTTGGTCCCTCTGTTGAATGATGGCAGTTCGAAAGTAAAGGCACCAGCATGGAATATATGTTTTGTGTGTGCACCTCAGTCTCTCGTGTGTTTCAACCCAGCGGGACCCGTTCAAGAGGGATACCAACTTTCTGCTGGTGCCTTTTCTTCAGCTGTCATCATTTAAGTGAAGTATGCAACTGGGCGTTGTGAGGATTGTGTTGCGTGTGTCTTCCATGATTAATTGCCTCATCGACTACAACGTTACGTGAACCCTTTGCGTTTAAAGGGACGGTCGGGTCGCATCCAGACTCGTATATTAAACAGATACCACACTCCGAAAAAAAAGAGCGTACTTTAACTCATTTTCCTTGCCGCATATATCAATTATAACAATATCAACATATATCAACATATAACAATTTTAACCAAAACATCATATGTTACCATTTAATTCATCATATATGATGTTTTGGTTAAAATTGTTTTTGTCAACTACTGTTTAAGGCTGCTATGCTCGTAACGCAGCTCAACAACTTACCAGTCTGAGTACACCCTTGCCACATATCTCACTCCCTTTGGAGTGTACAATTACTCCCCAAAAAGGAGTTACTGTACACCTTTTTTTTTAAAGAGTGCACTATATTCTGCAGCGGCAGACAATCTACCCGGCTAATTTTTTTCGTCCGAAAAGTGCTTAGCTATTAAGTAAGCGAATTTTAAAGAACAGAGCTGCTTCCGTGGCGGCGTGACGTGACGTCACTCCCTAAGTGGAGGAGTGAGAGGGCGGTGCTCAGAGGAGGAAAGGTGCCGTCCAGGCGCCCCGTAACTCTATGAAACGCCCGCACGGTCTCGGCAATCCTTTTCTCAAGGTCACGCCCTCATTGGTTCTTAGGAAGTGACGTTTTTTCGTTTTTTCAGACAGGGAATTCCGGAATACTCTCAACATCCGGCGTCTGTTCTTGTCATGTATTCCGTCTAATAGCAGTCATTCTGCGCCACTATTGTGCGTGGGATTTACCGTAGTCAGTGGTCCGCGGAAGGAATAAAATGACTCTATTCCCTGCGAGATCGACCTACAGAGGGTGACACTGTCTCCTTTCTAGTGTGGATAACACGCAAGGCCGATATTCGGAGTTGATGGTTCTTTTCCGTAATTCTTGCGTATATTCACCGGAAGATCACTTGTGCCGCGATGGTACGATACTGTTTGGTTCTCAAACGCTCCATCTACTGCACTGAATGCGGAATAAACGTGTAAAAGCAGACGACGCGTCCACACTACCGTGTAGTTCTCCGATTCTCCGCAGCTCGCCGACACTGTTCGGTCTCGGAGCGACCGTGTCTTTAATTCAGCCCAGCTATAGCAACTCCACTTTGGACTTCGGAAAAACAAAAAACAAAAATAAAAAAAATCGCAGGATGGTTACGATTGGGTAACGCGAAGTTCAGCGCTAGCTGGGTGTGTGTGGATGTTGAAAACAACAACAACTTCATTACGGGATGATGGTTGGGGAGTTTCATCGCCAGGGGGCGATGCTCTACCCCATTGCTGGTGGTGATGCGGGGAATGTAAATAATGAGCCCCTTCACAATAAGGATCGAAGTCCTGTGGCTTCCTGAAAGGTGAAGGGTTCGGGAAGGTTGGTAGTGTGGGCAATAGAGAAGAATGTGCTCTGCACATAGACGTTTTTACACACATAGTGCACATAGTTTTTATATACGTATGACACTGATATATGTACAACTACTTTACGGTGACGAGTACTGCCTCGTGACCTGTGAAGTGAGTGGTGATGTGTAGAGCTGGGATTAGCGGGACAAAAATATTACTAAAATCGGGACAAAAGCGGGACAGGAAACGCCGAAAAATAGGGACACTTTCCGGGAAAACGTACCCATCAATGAGTATGTCAAATCTGCTTTTATTAGCTTTAGATTATTTTAACTTGTTTTGCATCACCGTGAACACACAGAAGGAGAAGACAGAAGGAGACAGAAAAGAAGCGGAGGGATTTGGGATACGACCACAGCGATTTCCCGACAACTTCCCGTTAACAGATACCGCTGTATAACATCTGAATTGTGTCGGCAAGTAACCGATAAATGCCCTGACCATTATCGTTATAAACGAAGAAAAAACGTCGTATGCGGCTGAGTATTTTCGTCCTGAACGTCATTCATCTTAATTACGTAACAATGGGAGCGAAACCAAGTGCTAACTGATGACGCTTTCAGTGCAAATACAGTGAAGCGTAAACATTAACCGATGACGGTAAGGGGGAAAAAAATGTTGTCCTGCTAGCGGCGAAGGTGGCTTATGGTAATTCTTGGTAATTGGAGTGTGACGAAAGTGTGATGATTGATAGTGGTCGAAACGCGCGACAGTTCAAGCGGATCGTGTATGACGTCATCTGGAATTATTGCAGGTGCCTAGTGGGCTAACCAGAAAAAGAAAGCAATATCTTTTTGGGTTATATGTTGGCACCGAGAAGCAGCTCTTCCGACAGGAATCTGTGGAGAAGAGAGAGAGATAGAGAGGGTTAGTATGCGTCGTGGGCCGACTTCGGGGGGAACTGCGCAGACATCCGCGCGGAAGGTCTGCGGGAGAAACCTGGGAAAAACTCAGACAGCAGAGCTCATAGTAGGATTCCAACATACCACGTCCCAGTCTTCAGCATGATCTAATACAGATTAAGCGTATAGTCGACTAGACGGTTGTTTGTGGCCAGAGGCTCTCAATTCCGTGTGCCGGGCCTCAAGTCATACAGACAATAGCAACATTCTACATTGTATCTAGTCCTAACTCTGCTTGGTCCTAACCAACAGTTCACGGTTTCCCAACCGTCAGCTTAAACGACCCCGAGTGGTTACACAATGGACTACACAACCACGGGTCGAACTGCGCCCAGAAAAGCGGCACCTCATTAGGGAACCTTCCCCTGTTTTCGAGCGGGGCGAGAAAAGGGGAGTCACAATTCGACTCGTTCAAAGGAGGTCATCATTGCTCCATAAACGCGCCGAGAAGAAATGCTGCCTTCTTCTGGATTCAGAGCTCGACAATCTCTTGAAGGGACCGTTGCTTTCCTCTGTGTATTCTTTCGAGTGTGAATCGAGTTCTAGTTAAATGCGCCTTTATCACCCTCAAACTCGTAGGAGCACATGCTAAAGAAAGCTTGATGTCCGCCGGAATATCCGTCGAGAGTTCGCTGGTGATATTTCGGCGAGGAAACGAGCGAGAAGAATATAGTTCTAAATATGGCTGCTTCAACCCTGAGCTTGGGACAACAATACGTGCGCTGATTATTTTGGTGATGAAAGAGCGATGAAGCTGGTGAATTGTTGATGATCTGGATTCGAGTGTTTTGCTATCCAATCTAATCTAGTGGTGATGAAAATCGACAACCAAACGCCGAGTACCGCTGAGATAGGTCGTAACGTGATAGCTGCTCTCCGGATTGAATTGAGGCTGCATTCGAAGTTTGCCACCACGTTGCGTTTTGTCACGTGTCCGAGTACCTGTCGAGTCCACCGGTTCGGGACCAAGGACCTACTCGCACATGTCCGTCCCTGTCATCACGTATGGTGCTTCCTATAAAACGGTTGCTCGCTCTTCCTTTCATATAAATCGCTCGTATGATCCTCCGTATGCAAGTTCCAACTCACAAGAATTTCAACAACCATCGCCACGACCAAACCATCCCTACAGAATGTCTTCAAAAACCTCCCCTTGCACCCTCTTTAGAGGCAGGAGACTAGAATATCTGTAAATCCCACGCTGTCTCACAACAATGGCGGCGTGGAATGGTGCGCTCCCGATCGATTTGCAGAGCTGCACTCACTGCGCATGCGCTGTCCCCATGACGGGAAAAGTGCGCCGCCTAGCGAACGTCCTCGGAGCGAGGGTGCCCTTTCCCCCTCTTCCGCCTTCAGAAATCCTGCAGTGGCGGTATGCGTCGGTCGGGGTGCGCTCGACACCGGGCGTCGCAGCGAGGGCCCTCCATACAACCTAGCGGGTCCGCGGCTGGAGTCTAGAAAAGGGCCTTCTCTCTTGTGTTCCTTTTTTTCCTTTTCTTTTTCTCGCCCTCTCCCCGAAGTGTGTGCCACCATCCAGCTGCTCCAACTGGACTCTGGGGGCCTCCTCCGAGGCAAAACCTCCCTCATCTATCTGCTCGATGGTAAGGAAGCCGAAAAAAAGGAAAACAGTGCGCCAGTGCAAAAAGTGTGATGCTGTGTTCGTATGGTGAACTGGCTGCTACGTAAGCTGGACGATTGCAGCGCCATCGGATCCTCATCCCGTCGTCCGGCCAACTCCGAGGACTGTGAGACATCGAACTCGACTTGACGACGACGCGAGATCTTTTCAAGATGCCCAGATAGTGAGGAGGGAACCGCTTTTCTCTTCATTCCTTCTATCTTTCCTTCGTTCCGTCGGGCTATTGATATGAGCGTAGATTTAAAGCGCGAAAGGTATCACCGCCTCTTCAGCGTCGCGATAAACTAGCCAGCCCACTTCCCACAGCCCCACGAAGGAAAGGCACTCACCCGCTTTTAACGTTTTGTTCAAAAAGCTTGTATCGAAACGACACCCACGCTTTGTTCGATATATCGAAGTCGTTATTAGGTGCTTGCGAAACCTCACGAAGAAGCTATAATAAGCCGCAGATGTTTCAGTCCCGCCCGGTCGCAGAAGGTGATTTGAACGTTAATCCTATCAATTGCACGCCGAGCGTATTATATATTTAATTATATATAATTGCACGTAAGCGAGGGACCTCTCAACTAGAGCGCATATCAAAGGAAGTTGCATAGTCATCGTTGTGTCTGCATCGATATGGCGTTCGGTTGCTGGTCCTTCGTTCTGCAGGTGATCCTTTTCATCGCTTATGGGTCACAGGATTCGTCAACCGCCCTCCAGCCGGGGTAAGTCCTCCTCCTCCTATAGATGACGTCATAAACACAAGCAGCACAATGCACTACAAGTTCGAGTGCCTTAAACTCTGAGTACCCAAGGCAAGCCAGTGCACAGGGTAATACAGATATCATTGGCAGGTGCCCTTATCACTGCAGCACTTCATTCGTAGCTCTGGACGAACACAAGAACAGCAACTACCCACTGACACCTACGTAATCGCACTTTCGGTACATTGCGCTGTTTGGGTATCTTATCTCATCCTATGAGATAAGATTATTCGAGACAGTCCTGTGTGAGAGTGGCAGCATCTGTTCACATGTGACGCCATGTTTTGGGGGGAAAAGGAACTCGCGGTGCGAAGTTCCACTGCACGTGAGGTCACTTTTCGAGAATATTCGTAAAATGTGGTGATTCCTTTATGATCAACAAGGGGCTATCTAATCATCCTCCCTGGTAGTAACTAGCTGTGCTCCTGACGTTTTCACCGGCAGTCACAAGAGTGTTTTGCCAAGGCCGATGTCCTGTTCCTTGACGATTTTATTAGGTTTTCCTTTTTTTTACGCTTTAGCGACGTAGTATGCATTCTTTTTGCGCTATTGATATTCCATAACCAGTAGTAAGCGTTGCAGTACCGGTTGAGTAACAACGACCGCTGCGAAGGAAGCATTCCGGACACTGCTATCTGTTCACGGTTCCATCACCGCCCAGTAGTTAGTGCCTGTGGTACTGGGAATGTGCCGTAAGCAGTTCTTACGATTGGTAAGGAGAGTGGCGTGCCCATAGTTTTCTGCATTTAGCACTGTTTAAAGGTACCTTGAAGCAGCACACAGACCTGGTTATGTTTCAGACGTAGTTTACCAGCTTGTTGCTTGTAAATCCAGCAAAACAAGTTATACGTGTGACAGGGAACGCTAAATATTTTTAATTTGCTACTAAGATTTCGGTAGAACGGCTCGGGGCGACGTCTGGTGGGAAATAATCCGCCATTTGCCAAGCAACAGTGATCTATATTCTCGACTGGTTTCCAGCTCCTGACGGCTACGAAGCCGACGCGTAGCCGACTTCTCTTTTTGTAGACCCAGTGTTATGCGCATGCAATGTAGTTTTGCCGCCGCGCTTGACGAGCAATGCGCAGTTGGTGGCCACTTCGACACAGTGTTGCCCATAATTTTTAATTTTAATTTTCTTAAAAAAAACTGTGTGCGCGATTGGGACCAAAATTGTGACGTAACGGTAATGAAGGCTCAGGCTAATAGATACGTTTTCTGAGATTGCAGCTCTACTGCTTTACCGTACCTTTAAACTTAAGAATATATTATTACTTTTTATTTTTATACCCGTCGTTTTCTTTCTCTTCGCTAACTGTGATAATAGAGACTTAGAAATCGCCCAATGAAAGCTACTACCCCCTCAAGAAAGAAAAAGAAGAAGAAAGAAAGAAGATACACCGTTCAGGTTAAATCCAAGCCAAAACAACGTAAAACAGACGTGTAGACCCCAAGCATCATCATCATCATCATCAACAACAACAACAACAAAGCACCAATACAAGCAAAGGGTGTCCCGTTATTGTCACGAATCGATAGTTAGTTTTAGTGCACCGTACGCTAGCGCCTCTGCGTGCGTAAGGGATAGCGTTGGTGGTTCTGCGCACGCGCAAAACATAAAACGAGCTTCGCGCAGTGCGCAGAACCACCACGCTATCCCTTACGCACGCAAAGGCGATAGCGTACGATGCACTAAAACTCTATATTATTAGAGAGTTTTAGCATACCGTAAGCTATCGCCTTTGCGTACGTAAAGGATAGCGTTGGTGGTTCTGCGCACTGCGCGAAGCTCGCTTTATGTTTTGCGCGTGCGCAGAACCTTCAACGCTCTCTCTTGCGTACGCAAAGTAGCGACCGTAGCGTACGATGTGCTAAAACTCTCTATTATAGCATGGCATTATCATCGCTACCTCTCTCACATTCCTTAGGTGAGGGTGAGAGGGAAGAGGAGAGGAGAGGTGAATCATGCGTGTACCCGGAACGCGACCTATTCAGCTACAGCTTTCTTTGATAATGTTCGACGAAGGAATTACGAGTATGTTTCAGATTGGGTTTTGTCGAAATATAAGAACACTGAAGCTGAACATTTATTTGGTACAAGATTTCTCGCGCTGGACGCAGCGTGGTCCAGCTTGAATGTTCTTATATTTCGAGTGATTTTGCCATCGCGGACCTGCTTCTCCTTTTGCGCCACTCTCGGCTATTGAGGTATAGTGTGAGATTCATGCGCAGTAAGCAAAAGTTATTTCAATAATATTGAAATTAAGTACGAAACAGAACAAGCAGGCGGCAGAAGCATTCCAGATATTCACTGACTGCAACCCGTACTTTCGTATTACGAATGTTATTTAACAACAACTACTACTTTATTTGAATGATGATGATGATTGGGGAGTGTCATCGCCAGGGGTGATACTCTGCCACATTGCTGGCGGTAATGTCGTGAAATGGAATAAAGAGTCACCGAAGTACCGAGAAGTGAAGTCAGTACAGTGAGGACCGAAGTCCTATGGCGTCGAAAAAAGATTAGAAGTGCTTTTAGGGCAGAGCGCTATATAATAAATTGCAACAAGTACCCGCAAGCAGTCTGCGTGAACGTAAACTATACGCCTTTGAGGAAGCTCACGAGGAAAGGCAAGCATCGAGGCGATAGGAGAATCGATAAGAGAAACGTCGAATCACTGCATACGCGGTTCGCGATCGCAGTATCATCTCCGCAAGTAGTGAATAATGTTTGTTGTTCACGTAACGTATGCCGTTCACTGGGGACAGGCTTCTTCTTCATGGATGTGTTCGTCTCATAGAAATCGACAAAGTAATGCATAATGCATAGATAGCTACCTGTACGACCTTCAGATTCGTAGACTCCCTCATAATATGCAGATGGTTACGGCTGTATAAGCAGCCAAGTGCCTTGACTAGTACCCGAATAGGATGCCTGCAATGGTGAATGCGGATATTTTCGGATAATTGCGGTTGTTCTAGATCTGGAGGTCAGATATTTAATACCCTTGTCATACGGACAGTCCTCAATGATTGTTGAAATCAATGACCATTGCACATGCGCGCAGCGCCACTAAGCGTGTACTGTGTCAACTTCGTAAAGAGCACTGAATCCAATTGTCTTTGAAAAGTTGACGCTTCATACGCATTGATGGCGTTACGCGTGTGTAATAATTGCGATTGGTTTCAATGATCATTGAAAACTATCCGCATGACAGGGGGTATAAAGGTCGGTGCGAACAGGAGTGTATTGAAGCAGGGATATTGGAGAGGATGTGCAGAAGAACGCAATACGATTGGTTGGATCGTATAGGTAGAGAGTCACTCTTGCTAATGTTCAGAGTGTATGCCTTCCTCCTATAATTATGAAGTCTGGAGATGTCAGCCGACAGGGTACGGCTTGATACTTAAAATATTCAATCATACTGGACTATATGCCGTCCATCCACGGTTGCATAAATTAATCGCTTTTACGACGCACCGCGACCAAGCCCAGATTTTGTAGTCCCCTGAATTGATACTGTTCTGCTATAAAATACATGTACTTTAAAAAGCCGACCAATGACAAATTTTTGCACACGACAAACTTTGGGCGCCATTTTGACACGCTACACGCACATCTACCCATGAATTCCGGAAGTGCCATTTAAACATTCTATGCAGGCAACTGTAAAACCGAAACCGGAAAACTAGCGGTGACGTCACATTTCTTGCCTCCAATCACCGCTTCTCGTTTCGCGGTGGAACAGGGCGCCTCGTCTAATTCCATCCTCCGCGCCATCAAGTGCAGAAAAAGGCATTGATGGATTCACTTTAGGAACGATACTCAAGGCCAAGACAAGCGAAAAGCAGTGTAGCCGAGCAAGAACGTGAGACGGAGGAAAAGAAAGATGCGAGTCCCACTTTAATTGGTCGTTCGGTAACCAACAGTATACGCTCGGAATAGATAAGTACTCTGGCGCGAGAGGAACAAGTTTATTTCTCGGTGAGGGCCGTAAAGCAAAACACGAGGCAGAGCACGAGACGCTCGTAAACCCGTTTTCTCAGCGTGCCCACCGCAAAGCGTTACCGTAAAGAAATCCTACTGACTTTCTCGCCGAGATATACTCGTCATAAAACTAGAGTAATCAGAAACTTTCATTTACGGCCAGCAGTTGAGCCACACTTTAATGAGAGCCTCGAATTGAGATTCAAGGACGCGGTCCAGAGAGAGAGAGGGATAGAAGTCGGACGTCTGAGACGACCAAATACTGGGAGACGCGGACGAGAAAGTTTTTCTTTCTTTCTTGAGAGTACCGCGAAGCCACTGTGACCGTAAGCGTCGCACAGACGCGGACGGAGCACAGCAGGAAGGAGTGAGAGACAGGAGCGTTAGTATGTGTGCTTGGGCCGGCTTCAGGAGGTCGATACCTGTCTGGAAAGTCGGCCAGAAAACCAAGGACAATCATTCAAGTTGCGTGCTCAAGATGAGAGTCAAGGACGGGGCTTCAGAACAGACGTTCAACACATGGGGATCAATGAGGGAAGACCCTAGAGTCACTAAATAAGCTACGCTTCAGAGTATCGACACTGAGTTCCAAGAGCGAGCATGCGCCATCTCTGTTTCCGCGCCAAGCTACCCACGCGCACGCGCACTTTAGCGCACGATGCCATCTATCGCGCGCGGGTGAAATGATCATTTTTCTCGCGAGCAGCTCATCAAGGTTGACGGCCTTGAGCTCACCGTGACATCCTGGGTACGCTCTGGTGGGCAATACATGGATTATCGCGACACAATCATACACGCTTCTCTATTCCACAGCGAGCATTATGTTAGCCGTCTTTGATCCTCAACTGTGGACGGAACCGGTGTGGTGCGGAAATAAGATGGCGCTCGTGCTCCCCTTTGGACCTCAGTGTCGGTACTCTGAGGCGAAGCTTATTTAGTGACTCTAGAGGACCCTAGAGACGGAGAGTCAATGAAATTTGTACGGGACAGTCAAGCATGCGCCATGTTCACGACGAGAGTCAAGAACACTGGTAGAGCAGAGCCCATCAAGCATAGAGCATTCGAACTATAAAGCGTTAAAAAAGTAACCGAGTGCAGTAGGTTGAATATTTTCTCCTCCTGCACAGCTTGTACCATGTGCTAAAACCGTGCTAAAAACAAATAAGGACGACACCGGACGGAGGCACTGCGCAGCGTGTCGGTCCAGTGTCGTCTTACTTGTCTTTAGCACTGTTTTAGCGATTTTATTACCTGTGACCAACAGGCCCAAATTGGTACTTTATTCAATCCTTGCAACTTGGAACCAATCCTTGCAACTGCTGCTCGCCTCCACCCGTCCGACGCCCTTGAAATCTGTTAAAAGTGCTACCGCGAACCCGCCTACTATTACACCCAACCTCAGAACCTTCGACGCGTGTGTTTCATATCACGTCGCCTTGTCCCGTTTACCTTTGAAGTGTCAGGAAAGTCCAGATATAGCAACGAAAATGCCAGGATTTAGCTTACACTCGCTATCCATAAACTCCAGTAAGGTTCAAATACTTCTTGTTTCAGGGCTAAAAATATTGGGCAAAATCCCCAACCGTAAATCAGGTGGAAGGGCACAGCTTGGGAAAACACAGCAGGAAAGGAGCTGCTCTCAGAGTGGCGTATTGATTGGGGTTGAGTCCTGACAGTTGGACAGACATAAGCTGTGGCGTTGCTCCTTGGGACTGTTCGTAGTCCTTCAAGAGGAAACGAATATGAGAGTATCGTCTATGTTCATCCTTGGATACACTGTCGATTATGAAAGAGTACAATGCGTCTCTGTGTCCTTTCTTTCTCTGCTCCATCTCATGACCGTTTCCTCATATATGTGTGTGGGTGTGTCCTCTTTTCTTTTTCGATGTGTCATTACTGCAACAAGATCATAACGTCCGGTGGCGGCGAAGAACTATAATGTTTCGGCGTTGGAATTTTATAGGGAAGTGTTCGCTGGTTGTCGTTCAGGATTGTCGCTCGTCCTTGCATATAGTGCATCCTCGTCCTCCGGCGAAGTTTTTCTAACAGAGCTTTTGTGTGAATGTACGTCGTAGTAGTGCAGTTCTGAACATCCTCCCTTGCAAAAATTACACTTCAACCTCATCGACGCCAAATCCAAAAGCTTTCGTCAGCAGCCGTCATTGAGATAATTGCTGATGAGGCTTTAATTGTCCTTCGTCCTAATTGTGGATACGACCTACATCTTACGTTACTATGTGATAAAGTTGCCGCCTGCCTCGGTTTGTACTTCTGAGTGTGAGCGCGTGTGAAAGACACTGTAGGAAAGAATATGTGGCCAGAGTGGAATGTGAATCAGTGTCTTCCCGCCGTGGTATGTTGCACGAGAGCGCGATCTCGCCGTAGCGCAGTGGTAGTACGCCTGGCCGGCGATCAGAGATGACTTCGCTCGATTCCCAGCACTTCGCTGACTTTTCGTCAAGTGTCGTCATTGAGATAAAGCATGTCTGGTTCAGTAAGGTAGTCCGTAGTAAAAACCTGTTCTACATTGAAACATGATTGAAAGAAATCGTCCACAGGTAGCTCCGTGCATTTTAAAGTCCGAACTCAGAATACAAACGGGTGTACTGGTCTAAAAGCTCTAACGGGACACTTTTTGTTATAGTCACCACTCTCTCATCCCCTCCACAAAAGCAATGGGTCAGTGCACCGCATTAGCGGCTGTGAATGGTCCAACCACGTCATCATCCCATGTATGTGTGGTCTACTGAAGAGAAAGAGCGTGGCAGAGATGATCCCTGAAACTGGGAAGTGACGTATAGGTCCAACTCATGATATCATCTCGTGCTTGTCTTCGGTGTTTTCCTGGATTTTCCGCGGACGACTTATGACATACGTCGGCACAATCTCCTATTCAGTCAGCCCAGGAGGCACTTGGAATTCCGCCGCAGCATGTCGCCATATCTGCATGGAAAGTCATTCAGTAAAGAAACGAGAGAGCCACCACAACATCTGGTACTTTTGTTGATGTAGTCAGAAGATCGACGCATTGATTGGCTAAACCACTCTCTACTAAGTCAACTCCCCCTCGATCAAAGACAGCCTCTTCTCCCTCCTTCACTACAGTCTTAGAGAGAGAGAGAGAGAAAAAAAAAACAGTTTGGAAAGGTGGTAACCGGCTCGCTTACCACCCCGGCTGCAGCGCCCCATCGCGGAACGGTATAACGGGACTGTTCACCTCCCCGATTGCGGCGCCATCTTCCGGTCGACAACATAGGCAGGGTGGTAACTGAGCCCATTTGGGTACACAAATTTGTTACATGGCACAACGATAATTTCTCGAAGAAACGATATCATCGTATTTGAGGAGTAGTTTAAGGAGAAAACAGTCAGCAACACGGTTGTATGTTAATCAGAAATGTTGTCACATATAAATGTTGGCGGCAGATTCTCCTTTACTACAATGGAGGAAATCTCCGAACCCTCACTTGCAATGTCCCTTCACAGACGAAACTGGATTTCAAAATTTGCGAAGTAGCAGCCTATTTAATAGTATCTGTTCTCCGACAAATTGCTGCCACATTTGTGATTATATGGCGATAATCTGCACGAGAGAACTGATGTTCTGAGGCTGGAACAACATAGAAAGGACAAACAAATACAAAGCCTCAAACTGCCTAAGAAGCCTGCACGACCTTTCATCCTAACACCTGTGCTTTGCGCGTGCAGCCTTGCGCGCAGGGTTTGTATGTTTGTAAGCGCGGGGTTAATTTTTGTTTGCGTCTTTCCCTCGATGATCGGTCGATAAAGATAAATTATTGATTTCTTGTTTTATGATCCGTAATAACCTGTAAACCAAAATGGCTGCTTGTCTCCAACTGTCACCATTCTAGTAGGGAGTTTGTTTTGTGTTGGTATGGGGTAAATCCGACACGCGTTCTCCGTTTCTGGCAAAAAACAAAACAGAAAAGAAGAGGTGACATTGGCTTGACAGAATCCGAGGTGCAATTCAGAAAATTCAATTTCTGGCGCCCGAAAATTAATCAAAGCACCCGTATGCCGTTGCAAGAGCTCGCCGAACATAAATACCGTTGACCCCATAATTTTCAGAGAAGTAGATTTCTGAAATATATTATTGTGACACGTTAAGTGAAAAACCCTGTATAAAGTCGCAATGTTATCTCGTCCGCCTCTGCCGAATGCCGCACAGGATGCTAAACAAAGCAAGCATGTGGCTAACCAGTGGCTACACATGCGGCCCGTGACGGCTAGTCTGCTGGAAGCTGCTGTGATTGGCCAACTGTTATTTGGGCCACTTACGCCACGTCAAGCAAACCGTCACAAAAGGAGGAAGCAGAAAGAGAACCGAGTGTCTGCCTAAAAAGGAAACTGCAACCAGCGCCGACAGACATTGTTTGTGATCAAAGCCGTTGCTCTTGAGCTGCCATAGTTACTCTTTCCACATGCGACGAGGATGTCATTCCCCGCTGAGTGGCGCCTTTGAGCTGAGCAATTTCATTTGCTGCAGCGATATATATGAAGGCTGCTACATTCCGCAGCTGAGCAAACCCAAACAGGGCTGGCCTTCTAAGAATGCACTCCTTTATTGGATCATACCCTGAACCATAGTCTCAACACTTTTCTTCCAGTATTTTCTAATAAATTTAGATGTTGTCTCCTCTGTCGTTATTACGAAACTACTTTTCCTCGTTTCCTGAGACCAGCTTCTTTGTTGTCGTCGCTTCTCGTATTGATCGCCGTTATAGTTATTTTTGCGCCGATCCATACGTTAGGCATTGCAGTGTGCTGCCTATAGGCGCGGTAGATATACTGGTTAAGCTTAGCGGACAGGTGTATAGAGCAGGCGTGTACGAGGCAAATGTAGTTCTTGGACTGCTTGGTATCCGTTTTTCCACGAGCTTTCCAAAGTGACCTTAAACATATATCGTCATATCTGTTTACGAATACATCATGCACCAGAGGCATGATCATGGCCTAGTGGATGCAACATTCGCTCCTTACTGGTAGTGGCGAAGACTGAGAGGCGACGGGTTTGAATCGTGTCACCGGGTGAGCTCTCTGACGTTTCCTGTGGGTTTTCCGGCGAACTTTCAAGGTGAATGCCGGCACACTTTCTCCTAACGTCGGCTCAGGGCGTCACGCCAACCCCGCCACTCCTGCTGCGCTCTCTCCATTTGTCCACGTCTGGGTGCCGCTCACAGCCACAGTTGCTTCGCGGTGATAACATGGAGTCAAAATAAAAGGAGAAACGAATACAGCGACACGCGTGATGAAGTATTATTATCACCGTTGTCACGCGCCCTGTTTGTCACAGTTCCAGTTTTAAGATGACCGCCATGACAGTCACGAAGTTATTCCCCGCTATCTTTTCGTTTTCCTTCTCGACTCCGTATTGGCGCAACGACGCGACTGAGGCTATGAGAGGTATACAGACGTGAATAGATGGAGAGACGACAACAGGAAGGAGAGGGGACAGGGGTGCTAGTAAGGGATACAGGAAGAGAACGTCGGGAGGAAGTGGAGTTCAGGAGGGCTTGGTATGCGCGTCGTACGCAGACTTCATCGGGGAACGCTGCTGATATCTCTCCGAAGCACCGGAAGCACAGAAGGAGGTTGGACATGACCCTGAGAGCCCCCTCCCTCAAGTACGACTGAGAGTCATCGCCAGAGATGTTGATGCTCTACCGTACCGACACAGTTGGGTCATTAGACTAGGACACAAAATTTTCCACAGGATGGAGTTCCTGTTCTTGGTATACGGTATTGAAACGAGAGCCAAGACATTTCGTGATGGTGAATTGCTGATGGTGCAAAGACAAAGACAGGTGTGTTACCGGCTAAAAAAGAGTAGGCCTCACTGCGTTCCTGGACCATCCGCCCCGCGGAATAATATTGGTATTTGTTCCGAATCTATGCGAAAGCCTGCGGTTACGCTCTATGTTTCAAGAAACATGCTCAATGTATCGGAAAAAATGACGCAAGCCTCGCCTTACCCGAGTATGCAGTGCATCATTATTAATAGTAAGTGCACCAGACCGTATAATCCAGCGAAGTTTCGAGAACGACAAACTTTACCGCGCAGCGCTCACTCGTTCGTATGAAGCAGGGTCGAAGGGTGCCCGTGTTTCGAACTGTGCGCATCGATAAATTTTTGGTGTCCTGTCAAAGGTTCTGTCCCTTCAAGGATGCAATGAGGATACCATTCGGCGGTGCAACCAAGCTGGTTTAGTGATGGAACTATGCGTAAGAGTTTATTGTATTTCTTACGAGAGCTTTCTGTAATGAAAATATCCGCCCGCACAAACACAAAAAGGAAATGTACTTCCACTCCAAGAAATTGCGCACCGCAGACCAATTACACAATGTTTACGGGAGGCCCGTAAAATTGCTCGTAAATTCTCTGTCCTTCTGACGGCATCTGCACTCTAGCTCGTCGAGTCACGTTCCTGATTTCCACTGCACAACTTGTTTTCGAACTTGCGCCAAAAAGAAAAGATACGAGAGAAAATAGAACAGAGAAACCGTAATGCTGTTGGGTCGGTGCGTCTGCGCATCCACATGGCTACAGCTCGCTTCCTATTTCCCGATACAGAAAGTATAGACGGAACAAACGGCGCAACCGAATGAAAAGGAAGCCTCGCAATCAAACTGCATCTTCGAGACCATCTTTCAGAAAACGGCCAAGTTTGACGACCCCACCCATCATATTTTTATCGCCATTTTCTTCCGTGCAACCCCTATTCTAGCGTTGTGCGCATTTTGCCGTCGTCAACCCTGTGCAGAGAGAGCGCGCGCGCTCCCTACAGGCCTACCATCTAACTACCACTCTTCCTCCTCTCGTCTTCGCTATTGAACATCGTCTCGTCATTTTATTTTCGCGAAGGTTGGCTTTTATCTTGAGAACCTTCGTCCCATCGAGGTCTCGGTCGTAAAAGGAACTTTTGGGCGAGAAATCGCGTTGCGCCAAAAAAACTTGGTTCTTGGCGTTGATCGATTCGCAGGTCCGTGTGACGTCAGTGTCGTTCTGGAGCCGTGCCAGGATCGACGGAGTTAGTTTATAAGAGAGAGAGAGGGAGGGAATGCCACCGTGTTTCACTGCGGCACCCTGAAAAGAGAAGTTGGCTTTTGTGTTCTTATATATATGCGCTGTTGAATGGGGGAATCGGCTGTGCGGGAATTCGTTAAGGGGAAGGGCGAAACAAAAAAGACTCGGAGTAGAATAGAAAAGATAAAGCGGTTCTTATAATGGTCTTTGTACTGGAAAGAAAATGTGAGGCGGAAAGAATGTGGAAGAGGGACACCACGTGAGGTGGCCTCTTGGCGGAATGTGTGGTACCTATAGCTCTTTAATCACCGCAAATCAGGCAAAGGTGTGTCGGCGAAGCAGCAGGCGAACACGACACACGACCAGGAACAGAAACAGGAATAGTGGAACAGATGTGAAATGCCGTGGATTCATAAACAAAAAAAAAAAAGAAACAGAAGAAATCAGAGTTTAGTATGTGTGCCTCATTTATACTACGCCGACGAGGGAGATAGAACCGAGCTCGGTAGGTGGTTGGCGGCTTTTTATCGCCGAGAAGTCTGCCTGCCGAGGGTGATCGGGGGGATCCTGCGTACTGGATCGACTTCACAGGACACCGTGCCGACACTTGCTCTACAACGTCTGAGGAAAACACAGGGAAAACACACAGACAGCACAACCGGTGCCGGGATTCGAAATTAGATCACATCCAGTTTCGGCGTGAAAGCCGTTCATCCTAGCCACTACCTTCTGTCACACGGACCGCCTTCAATGATCATTGAAACCAACGGCCATTGCACATGCGTGTAGCGCCACCAAGTGTGTAACGTGTCAACCTGCCAGGGGAGCATTGAATCCAACGCTCATTGAGTAGTTGGCACGTTCCACAATTGGTGGCGCCACACGCATGTTCAATGGCCATTGGTTTCAATGATCATTGAAGACTGCCCGATGTGACAAGGATATAATGCACGGGAGCTTGTGCGGAGTCCGAACACCCAGTACATCAATATCGGGACCCCGAAGCCTCCCTGCATTCCAAATGGGTAGCTGCATTCGTCCATATGTCGACATCACCCTCAAACAGATATCGCGATTTTTTTTTGTTAAATATAACTTATGACCCTGAAACCCATCTTTATCTAGCAGCGCATGCCGATGCAATTCAACGCGAAACAAATCGTCTTCCTAAAACAGGGAGAAATTGATGCTCCTCATCTTTCGCAACCGCTGTTATCAGGAAATGATGAACAGCCTTCTTAATTCGCAATACACAACATGATATACGATGCCTCAGACCTAACATACGCCGAGCCCTGGAAGAAGTAAGCCCGGCAAGTTTACATTTCGTTTCAAGATTAAAACGACGCTTTTATGATACGACAGATGAAAGGGCAGTAGCCTGCGAACTGCGCACATGAGCCATTTATTAGAGACATTCTTTAAATTTGCCCGAATCGTAAAATTGCTGAGTGGTTTGACCGCTGGTAACCAAAGCTAATTTATTTAACAAATGAGTATTATTCTGCACCACTTCAATTTTTGTGCGTCTGATTGTTCTTTCACTGCAAAGTGTGATGTTACCGATAATCAGCCTACTTAATTCTAGCAGCATTTAGCAGTATCTCTTGAACGAATGCTTGTACTTCGTGCTATGGATTGTCAATGGGCCCGGAGTGGACGTCTTCACTCGAAAAAGAAAAAAAAAAGAGAAAGAAAAGGCACCGGCTTCACGGCAATAAAATACAACAAAGAGTAGAATCACTGACGTTTCAAGAGCCCATGCGGGCCTCATCAGAGTGAAAGAGTTCACAGGCACCCGACCGTTATTTATTGGAGCGGGATCCTAGCAATTCGGAAGTGTACTTTAAAAGGTCTTTTATCTCCGGCTTAGCACAACAGTGGAAAAAACGATTAAAAACGGAAACGCTTCGCCACCTATTCAGGCGGCATCATCAGTACGCAATGTGTCCGAAGGTACAGATCAGCCTACAGGAAAAAAAAAACAATTAAAAACGTAGTTTTTTTCCATGTTGTGTTAAGCCGGAGATAAAAGACCTTTTAAAGTATACCTCTTCCCGGCTTTTGGAATATATTTTCATTTCGGAAGTGTGCCAGGGTGTTTGCTGAAGGACCCATTATTTCTGTTTCCAGTATTTTATCGATGCGCAGGTGTGCTTTGTGCTATTCTTTGTGTGGGCTTCGTAAAAGCGCAAACTGTATTGGAAGTTGGCATCTGAACCTCCTCCTTGACAGGATGCCACCCTCTCACACAGGCGAAGTGAAACATTGTGCTGCGATAACCGTTTTATAGTAGCATGCACCAGCTGTTTGTATTATCATTATCAGAATTGGTTAACACTCACGGTTTATTGCACACATAGCGTTCGGTGAAAGTTACGATATGGAAAGTCGGTGTTGTCCATTGTTGCCGCTGCCCAATATAGCGTTCATTTCTCTCTTTTCTTTAACGGCATTTCTGTAGATGAAGAGTGTACGATATATCTAGTGCAATCTAATCTAAATAGTCCGTTGCTTGTCCTTTCAGACAAACTCAACGTGGACAAAACATCACGCAGATTCTAGATACCTTCTTCACACGTGGATACGACAAGAGGGTGAGGCCAAACTATGGAGGTGAGTTTTTTTTGTTTGCTCTTACTTTAAAGGGGCACTGAAGTGCAAAAAGTTCTCCTCGCGAAACGAAAGATGTCGTTACATTGAGAGCGATATAAAAGGAACGATATTCATCTGTTGCGTCGGTCCTGATTTAAGCGCGAACGAAACCAGAATTTACGCTTTCCTTTTTCTCTCCTTCTCAAGATGCGCGGCAATGCGGAGCGACCTCCCATTGGTTTCCTCAAACGGTTTGTCCAATCATCGCGGGCGATGGTTTGATGAGACACGGGAGAAGGGGGCAAGAGGGAAAGGGTAAATTGTGGTTTCCTTCGCGCTTGAATCAGGAACTCCAGTTCCTTTTGCATCGATGTCAAGGTAACGACATCTTTCGTTCCGCACTCTTAAAACAGAACTTCATCACACAGCACGCTGGAGGCCAACCGTTGTGATACCTTTATCACCAGCGCTTCGTCCTGTTTGTTTCTCTGGTCCTCGTCTGTTCTCCAAAGAACGTGAACTGTTAGAGTATGAAGTAAGAAAGCTTAGCCTCTCACCTTTGCTGACATTATGGGCAATTGAATTACCAGCTCAGACCGAAAAATCGCACTCAAAGTGCTGTGTGCCTTCCTCAAAGCTACGCAAATCGTGCAGAAATACAAGGCCAGGTCCACTGAAGAAGAAACTCCGCATGTTGACTATCAGCAGATAGATCCAAAGTGCAAAGGACGATCCTCCTGCGATCTACAAATCTAATCATCAACAAGCTACCTAATCCACCTACTCCCCCCCCCCCCCGCCCCCAAGCCGACATTCAAGCGAAGAAGAGGAACATATTCCTCAACTAAAAGAAATAGAGCAGCAGAGTCCACATTCAGGCGTTACCAAACTTCAAAACGCAGCTACTTCTACTCTACTCTCTGTTCTCGCGCTTGAATTTCGAAACATGACCTTTATCACCCTCGATACGTGAAAAGCGCGGGGCGTACGCCTTTTTGTGGCAATTAGTGTAACTGCGTAAGTGTCACAAAAAGGCGTACATGTCCAGTTTTCAAGAGATCAGGGGAGGGAACGATGGCATTCGGGATTATGGTTGGCTATCTGCGTGCACTGCGGTGAAGTTCTGTTTTTTTGTTTTTGTTTTTTTTTTCTGTTTTAAGAGTGCGGGAGGACAAATTTTTGCTCTTTAGTGCCCCTTTAAAGGGAAAATTCGTTCTCCACCATAATTGAACTAAATATGTCTGGCGGGAGCATTTGTCTCTCCGATGGAGAAAACAACTCTCCTGCGAGGTATTACTAGAGGTCGACATATTACCAGCGTATTTTGTCGTGAGAGCCTGTCGTGGGAGAGCAAGCAGGAGAATAAGCTGTTGTGACGTTCCGCCAAGATTGTCACGTGTCCCCCTCACGTATTATCCGAAGCGGGACGCGAGGAACTCCGCAGCAGGTGCGACCGAAGCAAGGTCACGTGGAAATGGCGCGCGCCACTAGTAAGCCGAACAGAAGCCAAGTCGCGGGAACGCCCTCGTGTCGTAACAATGTCGTCACATTGACATCGCGCAGACGTCTCTCTGGACGGAAATTTCATACCTCGTGGGCCCCTATGGAAGGGGGGGTTATGTTTATTAAAGATAAAGAAAGGAGGAAAGGTCAGACAGACCAAGGCCGACTCCTCCTATGATTTATAATTTAGATAATACATTATAGCCGCTCAAGTCTGCAAAAAATGATGCAGGGATTGGGTAAGTCAGGGAATGTTCTACCCGGGACAAACAAAAAAAAACAACGAATTGATGCTTGGGGGGAGGGGGGTATATGTCTATTCGAAAGAAAAAAAAGAAGAGGAAAATGAAAGGTCAGTCAGACACTTGTTATTCCATTGAACAATAAAATTAATTAATGAAATTGGGGAAAAAAGAAAGAGTGGGCAAGAAAAGGAGAAAGGAAAATTTCACTTATGTGATTCACTTATTCAGAGGCTCTTCGTGAGCTCTGTCTCTCTCAGGGAGTGGAGCGTTTCGAATACTAAACGCTTTGAAACCACATCATAAAACGACTGGATGAATGTAATGTGACTGGACCACCAATGGTTAATGGACTGGACTGCACATCTACTTGCTGCAAAACGAAGGTAGTGCTGCTTGCCAGTAGCGCCGGCGCTTAACTGCAGGAACCACGCGTCTGTTGACTGATTAGAAAGATTCGAAGAGGTAATTGTCTGCTAAAATCGTATATTTCTGAAATAGACCGAGACAGCGAAGCCCAGCGCAGAAGTGACGCTGCTGACCCTTCACAGTTGAGAACTTGCTAGAAGGTGATTGACAGAATGGCGTAAATGCAGGCTAGCTGGTGGATAAATTCCATGATAGGCAAGCCTGAGCGATGGGCAGGACACGTAAACAAACACAAACACGAAGGCTCAAAAAGCCTGCAGCCTTGCCTGAGCCTTCGTGTTTGTGTTTGTTTACGTGTCCTGCCCATCGCTCAGGCTTGCCTATCATGGAATTTGCTAGAAGGTTTTCGAAAATCTCCGTAGGGATCGCTCGGTATAGTTTTCGCGTCGGCAAAAACTTCGTTTCCTCCGAGAGATATTTACCAATCCAAAATCTCTTTACATATGAACAAAAACAATACTGAAGTATATCCATACCATTTATTTGTCCCGGTGAAAAATACGGTGGACATCGGGACGGTAACACATTTCTCCACGCTGTCTATCGTATACTTTTGTGTCACAAACGCTACCGCAATACTTCCTAATATGTTCAATATTAGAAACAACATGTTTCCCGCCAAAGTATTTTTCTGCATAAAAGGAAAGAAAAAAAAAAAGGAAGAACGCTGTCGTTCGACTAAATTCTTGCAACGCATACGCCGCTAGAGGGCTACAAATGCAACATATTTTTAACAGCGAAGCAAAGACATCTTAATGACGGTCGAATAACGTCTTCGGTTTCGACACGCTTCGAAATATGAGAGAGAGCCTAGAAGCCCTATCGCCGAAACATCTGCATCTGCTATGCATGCGAGTCTCTTTTTCCTCAACTATCATCACATTTTCTAGCGATGCGGATCGAGACGATCGTGTCTGTATCGACACAGAGTTAAAAATGACTGCGTCCTGCAGGGCGAAAAGTGTAGAAGGATGCAGCCAATCAAGATGTCGACAGTGCTCTCCATCTTTCGGGTGACTGTCATCAGATGAAACTTCCATGAATACAAAATGAGCTCTTCTCTCTGCATCGATAGAGACAAAAACGAAAAAAAAGAGAGAAAGATTGCATTGCGCTTTTATCCTGGTTTACTTCAATGCGCGACCAGCGCCTAGGCCGCCTGTGGTTTGAGATTCGCATCGGCAACTCCGCGTGTTGCATGGTGTTGTACGTCGTGTTCCGTTTATAACGTGTTCCGTTTATAACGTGTTCCGTCTATAACGTGTTCCGTTTAGAGCGTGTTCCATTACGGAAAAGCGTCGTTGGGATTAGAGAATGCTATGCTGTCACAAAAAAAAAATGTGACATTTTGTATATCTTATGTTGCATGACACATGGGAAGTTCTATTCTAGAATCCTTCGAGCAAATCACGGTTTAGAAATCGACAAGCCTCATTCCCCTTCTTCAAAAAAAAAGGGGGGGGATATACTCTAATGTCCTGCTTAGTATACTTTTTTTAATACTGTATTTAATACTGTACTAATACATTTTTAATAGTGTAATACTGTGTTTATTTTTCGCCACGGTTCCCGCGTAGAGGAGACGAGTGGCGAATTGTAAACAATCGTATATCAAAATAAATATGCACATTACGCATTGTATGTTGAAACGGTGTCGATGTCAGGAAATGTTATCGCGAAACCTGCGACGGAAAGCAAAAGGCAAAACTGATTTCACCTGTAAAGCATTATTGGCTTCAATGCAGCTCATTGTGCACCACAACCTCGATCTGCCTCCCTGTTCATTCAAGTTCGTTGTGCAGCAAAGCGACATTACAAGTATCAAAATGAGACGGCCGTCGAAAAAGCCAGACGGAGGCGAGTTTCACGCCCACACCTCTTGATTCCACACTCTAAGAAAAAAAGGAGTAAAACGGGGAGTAATTGCAGCTTCTACTCCCCTAGTCTGCAATTACTCCCCATTTTAGTCCCCTAACCCAACATTTAGTCCCGACGTTTGCTCCCCAGGACTGCAAATTGTCACTAAACTTCGCGAATGGTCTCCCGAATGCAAAAGTCTACGTAAATATGTGCCCTTGGTCAATTTGAACGACATAAGGCTATATAACTCACACAACGTAGCAATTTTCCAGCCACAAAGAGTAAGAAACAGTTAGCGCATCTTTCTTCGCAAATTGTGCCCTAGTATGGCGCAAGATTTTATATCACTCGATATATCACGGTGGACGGTTTGCTTCAAAGTATCTTCATGCATGCGCACCAATTATGTACCTGGGACTCTTACAACAGCGCGTGAAATGCGGTCTTCATTCTGTGACATTCATTTACTCCCGTGCATTTACTACCGAAAGGGACTATTTTTTGTGGCAATGCAATTACTCCCCAAAAGGAGTAAAAGTACTCCTTTTTTTCTTAGAGTGCAGGTGAAGTGCTTTACTCATTACGTCATACTTGCGCAACTTCCCGACGACTAGATACTAGGCGATACATGTGGGCCACTACATCGCAGCCTGTTGAAGCAGTCGTTGCATCGCATAAAAGTCCACCCGAAGAACTCTTTTCTTTTTATAATTGTAGTCAGTGGGTTTAAGGACCGGCACCCATCTGGTGCATTAGCTCTACTTATTTTCCCTTCGCCTTCCGGTGCATGCATATTTGATTATGTTAATGGCGAGCCGCGAAATTTGTCAACCAACGGCACACGTCCAAATGTCCAAATTCGGAGTTTCGGTTACCCCTAAAGCGCCTAATCCATACCAGGATTTAGCTGTCAGGGCCGAGACGCTCAATGGCTTGTACCCGCTTTGAAAGTTTAACGCTATACCTAAAAGACTGATGTGTGCCATTACGGTCTTTTCACGGTGTATCTCTATTCGCTAATGCCAGGATATTTATAAATATGGCCTCCATTAAGCTCGGATCGGAGCACTACGCGTTTCGTAAATCATGCAATGCTATATGTCCTCTCTGTCATGCGATTAAGGCTCAGAAGCAGGTGCGCAAGTCGCAATCGCTGATCAACAATGACAGCCTTCACCATTCCCGTAACTGCTACGTCGAATTGTGCCATGAGATTTCGAAGCTCGCTCTGCCTCACTGTGTGTGCAGCCAAGCCTACCTGACTTGTAAAGCTTACTCTACCTCAGTGCAGCACTTTGTGCAGCAAAGCCTACATTGCTTTTATAGCTCGCTCTGCCTCAGTGCTGTCGCTTCTGTAGCAAAGCCTACTTTACAACATTCTGAAGAATGACTCCATTCGAGGAGAGATTGCTGTCCGTAAACGCCAGATCACATGTGAACAACCCAGAACCTAATTAAGAAGGGGCGCTCCGGAGGCTAGTACAAGCGAAGGACTGGGACTAATGTGACCACACTAATGACCACATGAATCAGCCATGACAGCCATCCCGAGGCGGCGGCTCTATGACGACCACAAAGGGCTGTCACAGAGCACTTGGAGTCAAAGGGACAAACAGATATCACAAACAAAAAACACACACAATCGTGCTCACACGCATATAACCCTGTAGTTTAAAACAATATGTCAACCCCACCTGAGCCTATACGCGACAAAATAGGCAAAATTATTTCACAGCACTCGCGAGCAAGCTGAAACGACCCCAAAGCCCTGACGCTCCAGGAGAAGTGCAGAGCGCACATCGCTATTAACCTTGTGGCGACAGAGATGAAGACAGGGGTGTGTTCTTCTATCTGCAGCTGCTTGACGAGCACTTCCAACCTGGTACGCGATCTCAGCAATGGGAACGACGAGCTGACGCGCTGAGGCATGCGACTGGGGGAGGGGCAGGGTTCAAGAACCGTACGCTCGACATATCAAATTCTGACACGTTGAGGACCACAGGCGCGCGTCTGAGGAGGGTTGGCGGGAGCACATACGGGAGAAGCCCATGTCGTAGGGTGTCTAGTTCTAGGTGCCGTAGGGTGTGAGTGATTATGATGAAAGATGAAAGTCACTGAAAAGGTTAGCCAGCTGTAGGGATCGAACCCACATCTTCTGGATTACCGGTCCAGGGCTCTACCAATTGAGCTAAGCTAACACGCCTCTCCAGCGCCTTTCGTGGTGCGTCATCTGAAGGGACGACAAACCAGCCACTCACTCTCACTCACCCTCCTTTCACTCTTACATTTTTTGCTCACTCATACACACATTCATACGACGGAAATCGACGCAAGCGGCACCTGTTGAACAAGAGAGAAAGTGATGTTCTGAGGCTGGAACAACATAGAAGGGACAGATACAAACAAAGTGTCTGTCCCTTCTATGTTGTTCCAGCCTCAGAACATCAGTTTCTCCCTTGTGAGTGATTAGGGAGAAGTGTTCTTACAAACGCTCCGCCACGATATCGTACGAGGCCATGGGCCAGACGCCACATAAAAGGTGACCGACGTGGCTCCAGACAGTGCGCCGTTTACGACGTTTCCACGGCGCTGCGGCAGGCTATAGAGGCTATACTCTCTCGGCAAAGTCCTAGCGCACTCATCGTCTGGCCCAGGTGAAGACGTAATGCTTCTAGATCTGGACGGCAAGTCTGCCTCGTGTAAGGTATCCGCATACAAAGAAAGTGGAACGGCTGATCGGCTTGATATAATCGGCCTGCGAAGTACAGAAGTTTGAAGCTCAGATCAAACTTAATTAGCGCAGTAGCAGCTGGAACGCAGCTTCCGAGCGCGCCGCGTCCACCTTAAGATGAAGGGTACCTAGCACAACATCTAATTAATTTCAATTTCAGTTTATTCAATTTACCATATACAGTACATAGTTGGGCAGAGGAGCAAAAGGCTGCCAGCTGGCAACTTGACAAGGCTCCGCTGCTCTCCGAGCTCTACGGCATCGGAGAGCTGGCCCGTATGGCCACAGCCATTTCTAAATAGAGGTATTAACAGGGTTGAATCGAACTGATTCAGCAACGTATAGCTGACCCGCCAACACCTAAGCACTGCATTCAACCGGTCGACGTCCAGGTCACGGGGGTCACTCAACTCCTATAGAACCGCTTCAGGCAGCCGCGCAGGGGCAACCAACTCGGAGCAATTTAACAAAGGCGAAATATGGTTGGCTTCTTCCGAAAGCGGCGCACTCTTTTTCCTTTGTTTTATCCCTCGACCATGTGCGCTATAACAAATACGAGATGCAATATGAGAAGAGTGGATTATGGGAAGGGAACTTGACCGTATATACCACGCTTTGGGGCAAAAAGCGCGATACCCACTTTTCGTAGGCGTGAAGATCCGTGCCTACGCCATTTTTGGAACAGCCCACGCCCTGCACGTAATCTGTACACAAAAGGGCGCAAACTTCAGATTGGTAGCAAATTGGGATATAGGCGACATCACCGTTCAGGGCGGTCTTATCGTCGATGTCGACCGACTAAGCACTACCCGATAACGCCTGGTACCATTCGGTTGACGCTCGAATTGATTCATTTTTTAATTTCGTGTTAGCACCGCGAAGCAACTGTGGCCATCAGCTGCGTGCAGACGTAGACAGATGGAGAGAGGACAGCAGAAAGGGATGGGGGAGAGAGAGTTAGTGTGCGCCGTGGGCCTACTTCAGTGGAAATTGTGCCGCAACACCGGCCAAGAAGACTTTTAAACAGGCGCGATCTAAGGGGGGGGGGGTCCAGGGGTCCGGACCCCCCTCAATTCCAGAGTTAAACATAGGGTCCAATGGACCAATCCCAGCATGCACCTGACACTTGTACATAGCGCCCCCCCCCCCTCGAAAAAATCCTAGATCCGATCCTGCTTTTAAATGACGACAAATGAACAAAGCAGTACACACACCTAAGAAACAACTGAACAAAGCTGTTACAACCTGTAAAAGGTATATGACAATCGCAGTGCTGGCTCCTTTATAGCTTTCGTGGACCTATACGCAAAGCCAGTTGAACTTTGTTCTGAAATCCGTCCGGCATCCCTGCCTCTCACGCCGTGAAGTTCTGCTGTTATATGAGCGAACATCCCGTTAAACATTGCCTACATCCGAACGTGTGCACGATATGTAATTACAGACTAGGCTCAGGTATTGAAGGTGGGACGAAGAAACGGGCGATCGGCGGCTGCGTGCTCGTGGGGATGGCTGCAATGCGCTACAGTATCGATCAGTGCAAACGGCGGCGCCTGCTCCCGCTCTTTCTCGCTGCTGATTAGGAAGCCGCTCCGTTGCGTGGAAAAAGATGGTGGCGTCGCCCACACGGCTACCGTGCCACGCGCGCGCGCGCGCGCCGTTGCCTCGCGGAAGGCAAATAAGGCGGAAACGCGCATTCCTAGACGACATTTACTTTGATGCACGTCACATTATGCAGGTAGGAAGAGTTGATGTACCGGTTCGTGTAGTCGACTGCCAAGGCGGAAAGCGTTTTGTGCGTGCAGCGTAGGCTAGCTCCGCTGTTTGAGGTTAACACGGCCAGAAGTAAATACGTGGAAAAAGCAGCGTTTGTAATACGAGTAGACCAGCGGCATGGCCGAGTGGGCTAAGGCGTCCGCTCGTTGGTGGTAACCAAGGTCGTGCTGTAGACTGGGAGGTGGTGGGTTCGAATCCTACCGCCGGCTGTGCTGTCTGAGGTTTTCCCTGGGTTTTCCGAAGACTTTCCAGCCGAATGTCGGCACAGTTCCCCCTGAAGTCGGCCCAGGACGCATACTAACTCCCCTGTCCCCCACTCCTTCCTGCTGTCCTCTCTCCGTCTGTCCACATCTGTACGCCGCTCATAGCCACAGTTGCTCCGTGGCGCTAACACGCAATCAAAAAAAAATACGAGTAGAGAGGGAGCCAGCTGGCATTTACACTGTTTCCAAGTCACAGTATTTACCGCGAAAGTTTGGATTCGAAATACTTCAGAGTGTAACACGGGGCTGCAGCGCAGTGCAACGGAATCACGCCTTTTCGTGATGCTTCGCAAACAGCATTCTTCTTCACCTAACCTAGCGTGCATCTAGCGTGCATCTGCTGCGATACATCCGATGCGATTAAAGCGATAGTCTGGACCAAGGCCAAAGTTAAGGAACAGCTATAACATGATGCGTTAAAACGCTTATAATCATTGAAATTTCGATTCCATTGGCCGGGGTCTCGTGACGTCACCGTCAATATCTTCAGGTCTTCGCTCTGTCAAACAATGTAAGCACAGATACGAGACATAAGCTGTTGATAATGTTCTCACAATTATGATAGCCTTTATCTTGGCCGCGCTGCCGTCTGACGTCATCAAGGTTATGCTCGTTAAAGCCTTCTGTCATATCAAAGCCAAAACCTGATGTGGATGCAAAAACGTTCCATGACATGTCCGTGACACCATGCACGCACGTACGCGGACACGACCTTAATCGCACAGACATCGGTGGAGTGTCCCTTTAAAATTGCGATGCACTTCCTTTTTCTTATTGCTGCCAGAAGGGAATTTGAAACTTGTCAATAGCGTCATAGCAGTGTGCCGAACGACCTACCGTATGCCAGTGAGCCTTCTCTATGTGTCTATAGCTTGAGAATCGATTGATCCAAGTACTTCAAGTAATTGGATATAATCGATAGGGGACAACTGGCTATCGTTTATGACACTTACGGTGTCACGGGGCGATTCGTCTTGCTCCACGTGTCTCCCATCTTCGGGTCACGAACGCCATTACGCCAACACCATCCGCGAGGTGGCGCCACCGTAAAGTTGAGGGACGTGAGATGAAGTGGGGCGGAGCTTTCAGCCCGTCTTGAATAATGCATCAGCAATTCGCTGCATTGGAAGTACAGCGCAAAGTTTGTGCAGCAGCTTCGAGCGCAATGTTTGAACGAAAATGCGCGGTGAGTTTTTTTCTTTTTTTCTCTCTCTCTCTCTCTCCCCCCCTCTTTCTGATAGTAGCTCGCCAGGAGGCGTGAGATGTACGCGTAAGATCCATGAGTGAATGCATTGCGCGCTACGTGCTACAAATAATGTGAAAATATACTTCGTTTGACCAGCTCATTATATCCTTTCACTTGAAAAAGAACGGTCCACCGTTCGAAACGTCGTGCCTATGTAATTTCTAAATGAATTAAGTGAAGTCATCTCAAGATATTTGGTGAAGTTTCCTTTGGTGGTGCTCTGTGCGAACTTATTTCTTCTGGTGGTAATATACCTATATACTTACGTAGAAATATAGTTTTCGTTATTATGTGTGAGTTTTTTTTTATTTTTTCTGTCTGTGTGTGTGCAAGATACTGTGTATTCACACGAGCGACATCCTCACAGAATATTCTAGCGGAAGAAAAAGCAAGAACACTGCTTACAGAGCCGAAATTACATCCCGTGTTGTGTTGAGCATTCACACGGTGCAGAATACCGTGAACGGCGTACTGGCGCATTTAGCAGACGACACTTCGCAGACGACACCGTCAGCGTGTTTTCCTGTCGTCTGCTACGGAATATCTTGTGGCTGTGTAGCAGGATATTCCCCAAGGTTTGCAGTGTACGTGAAGACACGACGGTACACGGTTAGAAACTTGTGCTTACGCCGTAGTTAACTGTAGCTGGAACCAGTTAAATTTCGAAACATCCGCTCGTCGGTGGTACAGCTAAGGACTGGGAGGTCGTGCGTTCGAATCCTTCCACCGGCTGTGCTGTCTGCGATTTTTCCCGAGATTCCGATACACTTTCCAGACGAATGTTTGCACAGTTCCCCCCGATAGTCGGCCTAGGACGCTTATACTGACCCCACCTGTCCCCCACTCCTTCCCGCTGTCCTCTCTCCATCTGTCCACGTCTGCACGCCGCTCACAGCCACAGTTGCTTCGCGGCGCTAACACGGAATAAAAACAGGTTAAGTAATAGAAATAAAAGTAACTGAAACGCTGTTACTATTTTCACGTGCTAAGTATATAACTGGGGCTAGATACGTTTTGAAAGTAACCTTTCCTCGTCTGATTTACGCCACGAATGTATTTTTCTTCTAACTTTACGTTTTTGAACTAAAATGTGTTTCCGCTGTATAGTCATCTAAGTTGAAAACTCGTAACTACACTAGTGAGGAGAGAGTTGCGTGCTGGTGTACATAGTTCTAATATATATATATATTTTTTTTAAATATGTGTTAGCACCGCGATGAAACTGTGGCTATACAAGCACCATACAGATGGGTACAGACGAAGAGAGGACAGCAGTAAAGGGTGTGGGACAGTATGTGTCCCGGGTATCCGTCTTGATAGTTCACCGGAAAGCACTGGGAAAACCTCAGAGAGCAGTGCCGGTGGTATAGACTTCTAACGCATCACCTCACACCCACAGTATTTAGCGTAACGTTGGAACAGCCACGTACTACCGGATGCTGTTGTATCCTGTTTGTACTTCAATAACTGCGTTCCAATACACAAACTGTCTTAAGAAAACTGTCCACCAATTGACTCATAGCGTAAGAAAAGGGACGTCATATATTGCCTTGGGATTAAGGGGAGAAAGGCCCGCAAACACGATGACAGAGACGCGTAAAAGCTCCTACTTTAAAAGCTTCACTTCAGCGACAACGGCACAACGCAAGCCGTCGCAAACACTGAATGACAAGTGAATACTTTAAAGGGTAAAGGGAACTGTATTCTGTATGTGTAGAGAGCCCGACCTACCTCTGGAATCGTAAGAAGGTGTAAATGATAGAGGATCACGTCTTTGACGCCACATTGGAGATCGTTTTTATTTCATGTTGTGACTGAGATGTGTAGAGGCGCTGCGCACGAAGTTAACACAGCCAAGAGTTTATGCATACTCAAGAAGTACAATATTCATGGTCTAGGAGTGCAAAAGCAGACACGGGACAGAGGGAGACAACGGACCAGCACTCACTTCCAACATATTTTATTACAAAGGCACAAGAAAACAAGTTAAGGAGATAAGACAAGTTAAGGAGATAAGACAAGTTAAGGAGATAAGACAAGTTAAGGAGATAAGACAAGTTAAGGAGATAAGACAAGTTAAGGAGATAAGACAAGTTAAGGAGATAAGACAAGTTAAGGAGATAAGACAAGTTAAGGAGATAAGAAAAGTTAAGGAGATAAGAAAAGTTAAGGAGATAAGACAAGGATAAGATTTACAAGATAAGAAAAGGAGTTGACATGCGGGAGCTCCTATATCCGTCAGACTGGCCGATGTAACCCAAGCAGCACAATGTACTGAAAGCTGACTGCAATAGGGGTGGACGGGTAGGTGGAAGGCCTTGAACAGACTAGTGAAACTAAAGAACATTGATAAGACACATGCTGTCCACCCCTATTGCACTCGACTTACAGTACAATTTGCTGCTTGGGAATAGAGAGTTTAGCAAACCGTTGATAACGTGGCTTCCGTCGAACCGTATCAACCGGAACCAATCAGTGGAAAAGATTCCGAGTCACCCGCGACTGCGATTGGTTCCGATACGCACGATAAACTCAACGACGGTGCGCTAAAACTAGACATAAGATCGGAAAACACCAACGAATCCTGCAAGGTAGCTTCCCCTTCAGCTTAAAAGCATCATGTGGCCACGTCTGGGTGCCAACCACTGTTCAGTGAACATCAGGTGCTCCAGAAATCTACGAATCCGATAATACCGGCTGAAGTCACGGATATCAGGATACCAGAAAATTGCATCAGCAGTCAGTCGGTTGCTATCGCCGGTATAGGAAATTTGAGGTGTCAAGAACCAGTTTGGGATTGATAGTTCCTTTACATGTATAATAGTTTTCTTATGTCCCTGTGCTGGTCCGTTGTCTTCCTGTGTCCCGTGTCTGCTCTTGCGCTCCCAAACCATGAATGTAGTCTACCATCGTGCCGAATCCTTAGCCGTATTGACTCTATACTGCGGACATATATCACATTCGCGTTGTATCCTAGCTGCTCTCCAGCAAACCACCCTCGGCGCGTTCCAAAACAAACCCAAGTGGAAGACCAAAACCAGTCTTGAAGTGGAGCCGACGAGTTAGCGCGGTGTTAGGCACTGGCCCCCACTCCCGTCTGCTTCCGTCGGTCCCATCCAGCGCCATCTATTGAGTATAGAGATAACCTTGTCCGGCGCACTGAAGGTCGCAGCGCATGCGCATAAATATAGTTACAAAAACTATATTCTCTACGTGGCCAAGCCAAGCCAAGCCTGAACATCACTAGTAGTCAGTCGCTACGCGGGGATAACACGATATAATAAAAAGACGTCAGTCGGTTGATGTCTTCGTCGTCAATCTTCCAGAATCGTATGTTACACTGCATTGATAAGAGATAGCGCCGTGGCGGTGATTCTAATTTTAGAACCAACTTAGTATAGTCGCTATATTTGCTCCCCATTCCATATCACTACATCTTTCCTAGTCATTGAGCTGAGGGTGACGTCATACAGACCTTAACGATAATGCTGCTATTTTGAACCGTCGCCGCCAGGTGGTACAGCTCTCAAAAACGCTATTCACTTTTTTCTTAAAATAGAGGGCACTTCTTGCAAACGCGATTTTAATGATGAGCCCAGGCGACGCTGTTCAAAGTACCTTCGCCCATCGCGGTCTCGTTGCGCTCTTCTAAGAGGAGATGACGCCATCTTTTTAATGCCTATCATTGATCCTTAAAAGTGGAGTGTTTCTGCGAAGTCCTTCAGGCATTTCTCCTTCTGCATTTCTTTCGGTGAATGAGCATTACTTATATATGGTGAACGGGACTGCGCTTTCTGACGAAGTCAGCGGAGTCATGATGCGTGGTACAACAACGCGAAAAGATATATTATAGGGCTTTCCCCAGCAACACATTAGCCTATAATATTCAGTCAATACATAATCTCGCCACCTACTGATCCAATGTTGGTTCGAATACGCCATAAACACCAGCAACCAACCCAGCTCATTAAACTCATTAAACAACTCTTCAAGTGGGCAAAATTAATCCGCAGACAGGCCGCCATGTTTGTCTCTAGAGGTAAAGCCGCCATGGTTTGCAACATTTATTGACATTGAAAGCATCACATAAGAACGCTCTGAAGCACGAAGGAAACATGTTAAAGAAAGGAATAGCTAAAAATATAGCTTGCTAGCTCTCTGGACTTCAAGAAACGACCTCGACTGTTCATTATGTATTACTTAGCTTTACGCGTAGTTAGCGTCACTCACTGGTGCCATCTCCTCGAACACTTCCAGGGGTAAGACTTGCTGGTAAGGACGGCGACATAGAAGTAGAGATGCTTGCGTGGTATCGTTTGAGTGATAATATTCTTACAGAAACAGAACAACCCGGTAAAGCCGGTCGTTCGCGCAATGTTTAGAAGCACACTGGCAAACAGCAACGTCTGAAACGTATACGCACGGTATAACTTCCACTTCCAACCTACAAGGAACGTTTGCAAACCCGAGCACGAGCGTAACCAAGCCTCGATGCACACCGGTCAACATCACGCACCATGTTCCCGTCGTCTCGTAGACCTTCGTGCAAACACCCACCGTTCTACAAGACCCATTTTATTGCCCTCTCGAAACGACCTCTGGGTCCTAGCAGCGTAACGAAAGCAAAGAGCCTTACGATGGCCACACCACTTTTTCTCTCCGCCAGCGCACAGAATACGCAAAACATCTCGATGAGCGCAACCATACTTTCACCTTTTATGACTTTGCTCAGCGTGCATTTTGAAGAGGAATGATAGAGACCACGTCCGTTGCCAATGGTGTCACGTCGACCTTCAACTTGTAATGGTTTCCCGTCGAAACTGCGCCGCTTGTGTGAACGCTTATCTCTCCCGCGTTGCATTATGTCGCACCATCCATTTTCACGATCCTCTTTGAAGCGTGGAAGGAAATAATTTTCGTGCAGTTTCTTTCCGCCGCGGCGCAATTAGGGTCGGATACACGGGCGAAAGGAACACACTGCCGATTTCGGAGGTGCCGTGTCTCCCGCACGCGATAAACCAGGGTGTGCATTATGGGCCGTTTGCTTGCATAACTCACGATGTGATGTTCCGAAATGATGCCTTAACTTTACTGGACGCGGTCTACGAAGGTATGTGCTCCGGGGAACTTGGACGCGTACATTCTTCTGGGGTCCGGCTGTGATGCAGAATGATATGGTTGTTTTTCCCGTTCCGATCCGAGCCAGCTGTACCCAAACAATCGGATGACGTGGGTGGGCGCTTTTTTTTCGTGAAATATCATTCTTTAATCGTAATACGCGGCGTTGTGATGCCTAGTTTGTCTGTGTGTGCTTCATGGCCCTCAGCTACTATAGACCTGTTGCTCTGGGCCAGGTGGCGCAAGTGAGCAGCAACATCAGCGCCCCAAATTATGCAACACTCCCTAGTTTAGCAGACGACGCGGCACTTTCAAATACACTGTCCCGAGTTGTTCGCAGTTTTCAAGAAGCACAGAAGATTTCTGTGGATTTCCTACAGGTTTTGTAGCTTTCTTTGGCACCATACCGTTTGAAACACCATGCAAAACCCGCTGATGAAACTCCTTACTGTTTGGATCAGTGGCCGCTTGGGTCAGAAATGGCGCTGTGCAAACTTCAGTGCAACAGCCCTATTGCGTCACTTCAGAGAGATGCCGCCCGCCTCGAGTGTAACTATAAAATATGCCAGGCAGAATGTGTATATCTGAGCGAAAATTGATGTATTGATGACAGAGTCGCTTTGCATAATGTAAAGCCTGCATCTGTGAATCACGAGGTACTGCGCACGTCTAGCCGCGAAGCAACTGCTGCTGTGAGCGGGGAGATAGAGAGAGGAAAACGCTGAGGAGCATACCAGCTCTCCTGGCATAGTGGTTATAGGATCACCGCCTTTCACGCCAGCACTGGAAGGCGATGCGGGTTCGAAACCCTGCACCGGCTGTGCCGTCTGAGGTTTTCCCTGGGTTTTCCGGCAGACTTTCCAGACGAATGTCGGCACAGTTCCCCCTGAAGTCGGCCCAGGACGCATACTAAGCCCCCTGTCCCCCAGTCCTTCCTGCTGTAATCCCTTCATCTGTTCACGTCTGTACGCCGCTCATAACCACAGTTCCTTCGCGGCGCTAACAGTGAATTCAAGCAACAACAACAACAAGGGGAGCACATGAAGACGGGTTAGTATGCGGCCTGGAAAAGTGGAGTGTCTGTAAAGCCTACACCCTTAGAAATGAAGTTCACCGCATAGCACGCTCCTAGCCAACCTCCATCTCGAATGATGTCGTTATCTGCCCTGATTGAAATCAGGAGGCGTAAGTCTTTTTTCTGACAATTATGAACAGCATAAGTGTCACAAAAAGGCGTACGCCTCCTGTTTTCAACAACTCGGGGCACATAACGATATCATTCGAGATGGAGGTTGGCTAGGAGCGTGCTATGCGGTCAGGAGGCGTAAGTCTTTTTTCTGACAATTATGAACAGCATAAGTGTCACAAAAAGGCGTACGCCTCCTGTTTTCATCAAATCAGGGCACATAACGATATCATTCGAGATTGTAGTAGGCTAGGAGCGTGCTATGCGGTGAACTTCATTTCTATAAGAGTGTATCGGTGAACCAGAAGGAATATTCAGACAGCACATTCCTCGGTTAGACTCGATCCCGCTAACACCAACCAACGAACAGTTGCTGTATCTACTCTGCCATGCTGCTGGTGAGAACTTTGACGTGAAGCGCACGCAGAAGGTTGGGAGGGATAGATTCCCTCGTACCTCATTGGTTGATTTGTCCCCACGCATTGGAACCTCTTTCAAGCATGGCCCTCCTCCGTAATTTCTGACTCAAAGCATACGAACCTAGAGAAAGCATCCTTGCCCTTTGGTTTTCTCCGTCGCGGTATTGACCTTTTCCTTTCCCTTTTTCCTCCTCACTTTCCCCTTGAAATGTCGCCCTACTCTGTGATTTTGCTCAGCGCTATAATTTCCGATGTCTCGCGAGCGATCGCTTCCCATTTTGTGATCCCGCCATAGAAGACGTGTCAAATCTTTTTTTTCCCTTTCAACTGCCCCTTTTTTTTCCCTTTTTAGTCGGCAGCGACTCCTACCTCAATATTTGTCAGTCTTCTTTCGTCTCTGCAATTTTCTCCCGCAGAAGTTGATCGTGTCGGAGAGAGAATAAAACGCACATATTTTCTATGCCGTTGCCTAGCAACTGGACAGTGACACCGTTGGCGGCTCTATGGGACGTGGCTGGGTAACCCATAATCCTTTATGTCCAGTCAAGAAGGGCTGCTTTACTCACAGGGTTGGATGACAGGGTGCAGGTTGTTTCGGTACGACCTTGAATGCGTGAACATATGATAGGGAGTTTTAGAGAATCTCGACCGCCCTCCGATTCCTCTGTCAGCCAATCAGATATCAGCAACGTGACGTCAGCCACTCCAAAGGAATCTGGTCCATCGCTGGTCCATCATCATTTTATCTTCACCAATTGGAGCAATAGGGAGGGTAATTCCGGGTGCTTTGTCAGGCTTGTGCCTTTATACCCGGTACCCGCATTGCTGTATTGTTTAAATGAAAATAAATAATAGTAATAATAGAAAAAATCCCGTTGCGACGAAACGCCCTAATTATCACCATTAAGATAAAGTGTTGTCGTTATTAACGTCCCTCGTGAAAGATGTGTCTACTGCTGGCATCTTCGGCCAGATTCGAACCTGCAACCTCTGGATCACTACGGTGCGAGACAACACAGACGCAGCGTCAAATGATTTAATGCCAAATGAAGACTGACCCAAGCAGCACGCCAATATTGGTCCAATATTGGACCAATATGGGCTGCCCATATTGACAAGCCCATTTTGCCCATATTGCGCCAATATTTCCGTGATAACGCCTACGGGGAGTCCGTGTAATAATAAAGCATTCTCCGGTATAATACCCACCACTGGTATTACTTCTCTCTTCTTTTTGCTGCAGATCTTCTTATTGATCCACGTTGCATAGTGTTACAAAAGCAAGACTGCATCGCCCTAAAAACGAAAAACAGGTGCTACGACCGTCTGGCTGAAGGATCCAAGCAGTCCACGGAACTGCCAATGCAAAACATCTCTCAGAAGCCTTCATGGGCATCGCAATAGTGTATGAACCAAAATTTTCCAACCCGCTCCTAGAGTACAAAGGAGCGAAACACTTCCGTGACAGTGACGGACATACGCCTCGGCAACTCACACTGCCTGCGGTAACTTGAAAGCACCAAGCGTTACAGAAGAGACATCCCTTCTTATCAAACATTGTGTTTTTTTTTACTTGACCTGCCGCGATTCCGTTTGTCACTAGAAGAACCAGCGACATTTCGCCCGAATGAAACGTCCGACCCGAGTGTCGCGCATGCGCATTAGTTGTAGGACGCGTGATTTCGCTCAAACGTCCCAGTCGATTCGACTGATTGGCATTGGCATCGTGAAGCAAGATGGCGGCTGTTTGCAGCAAGTGGAAAGTTGAGTTGTTGAGTTCCAGTGCACGTTACAGTGGGATTGCCAAGTATGTTGACTGTTTTGGAACAGTGTGTATCATCTGCGAGAAGTTGTTGGATATAACGACGCATTTAATTTGGTATTGCACACTCTTCACCGTCCTATCTTGCCGTGCTGCTTGGGCATTTGTACAACACGGGTACGTATCATTTTATGCATTTTCAGCCAATACGTGGTGTACACGGGCAATATGAGGTCCATATTACCAGGGTTTTCCCCATATTGGCTCAAACTTGGCAATATGAGGTCCATATTGCCAAGTTTGAGCCAATATGGGGAAAATCCTTGCAAAACGGCTTTCATATTGGACCCGTACCGCCAATGACCAGCCAATATGGGTCCAATATTGTGTGCTGCTTCGGGAGCATGGTTGCTCCTCGTTGGGTTACTGGTTGCCGAAAAGCTGCTTGAACTCTGAACACGAGCTTCGTAGTCTACATGTAACACGTAGGCGGACACGCTATATCAACAACATGCACATTGATTTGAGTGACATTTACCTGTTCGAGCCACCATGCCGTGCTCAGCAATTACTCAAGGGGGAACAGTGTATTGTCTACATGTGGATCCTTGAAGACAATATCAGTTCTCCGAAATGACAATGCCATTGAGCACCGCAACGCAGGGACACGATGCGAAACTTACCATCCTCGTTATGAAAACAAGCAAAATGGCGGTGGTGCGAGGAGCAGTTTGAGACTGCTGCTCCCGAGACGCGCAACACTAGCCGTGTTTACGTGAAAGGCCGACCCACATGGGGCGTATTTCATTGCGTGAAACGTTCCGTGAAAACAGACGCGCGATACGCGGAGCCTGAATACGCAGAGCGTACCACATGATCGCGGAAAGATGAGGCACCGCGTGAACGCCAGAAACCGCGAGCGCCCTGGGAACATTTCTAAGGCTCAATCTGTGTGATACGCGGGCGGTCTTTGCTTCCACTGGCTGCTGCGCATGCGCCACTCTCATGCGCGGCGCGAACTTAACGCTCTGTTTCACGTACAGAGAACTGATTCTGTGCGTGAAATTTTACGCTGTGCGTGACACGCAACGTACGCGCTGGAATACGCACCATGTGGGTGGGCCTGAACTCTACTGAAGCGGGTCGAGTTGGGTTGTCGGGTTCGACTCCCTTATGAAACGCTGTCAGGTCGTGTTGACCCCGTGTCGCGTCGCGTCGAGTGGAGTGAACCCGACAGCAGGGGGTACACTCTAAAAACAGAACTTCACGGCATAGAACGCTGAAGGACAACCATTGTGCTGAATGACACCTTTATCGCTTTTAATTTGGGGAACGAGCGGGGCGTACGCCTTTCGGGACACTTAACATAACTACATAAGTGTCCCTGAAAGGCGTACGCGTCACGTTGTTTTCAAGAAATGAACACCTATATAACCTATATAACACCTATATAACCTATATAACACCTATATAACCTATATAACACCTGTAAAGGCATCATCCTGCACAGAGGTTTGCTTTCAGCGTGCTTCAGGCTGGACGCTACACTCGCTAGGCGCCGCTGCGATCGTCTCCGGTACGTTGGAGCGAGTTATGTATACAGCCTCGGGTCGGGTTCGACTCATCCCGCTGGTCAACTAGACTCGCTCCTGTCGAGTTCAAGTAAACGAGGCTTTTGCTGCAAAATAGCTTTCTCAGCCGCGTCAGTGTTACGCGTCGTGTCGCCGTCTGGGGCGCAGATCGACAAGTACGATTATCAAGCTAAAAGTAAAGCTGCACAGAAATCAATGGTTACATTTCACGGGACACGAGCAGAGGTGCATCAAAAAGGGGGGATAGACGAACGATGTTTGCATGTCGATCCCGCGATAAAACGAATGATATGCATACAAATGCATGCGTATACACAAATAGAAACATATCCAAAGTATGCCTACTAATGAAACTTCGCCCACGAAAGCCAATATACATACCGGCAGAGATAACGGCGCGATACTTTCTCTCTATTATGCTAAAGCGACAGCACACTGCATTCCTATCACGTCATGTGTAATAGGAGCAAAAATCCGCTCCTGCATCTTTCTTTCTCAGTCGCTGACCACATGGATTTGGTGCGACACACGCCCAGTGGATGTGACAACTGGCGCACGCTGCTTCCAAATAGGGCTCCTATGTGGTGTGTATGTCGGTGATGACACACAGACCAGTGTGGGTAACAACATAGTAGAGCAGAAAGAACAGATGCGTATCACACTGGCTGATGATCATAGAGTCATTAATCCAGTCGTTTAGCGAGAACTTTCCGATTAAAATGTTTGAAAATTTGACACTTCATCATGCGGGGTGCTGATAGGAATGCCTGTGAAGAATGTTAATATTTTACCGAGGAATGCAAGGGAATGCAAACAGTGATAATTCCCTTTCCAAGCACCAATTCTTACTCAGCAACAGCTTTATTTTGAGATGATGAATGAGTAGTTTCATCACCACAATTGAGTTGAGTTGATAAGAAAAAAAATGGACAATTCTTACTCTTCGTTGCCACTGGTAGTGCATTTTCTAGTTTATAGCATGTATTTCCCAATTTACTGAATTACTGCTACAGGTTTCTCGATTTAGCGGTTTATTATCAGCAAATAAGCTATTATCGGCATTGTACGGATGTGACTATAACCCACACGGTTTGAAATTCCCGCGCAAAGATACGTATGCGCGACGTCAGTAAGACGACATCGTGACGACATGGAAGCGTTCTGACGACATTTTCTTCCGGTTTACTATTGGCTACACTTTCACGTGACCTTACCTTGTGAATGATTTGCTTCGATCGCTCCCGACGCCGAATTTTTCGCGTTTCCGCTGCGCGGAATACGTCGGGAGAAGATCTGAGAGAGGACGATCACACGTGACCGCCGTGGCGGACGTCTCGAAGTCGTAAAGTGTCCCCCGTCAAACACAGACCTCCTTTTCGCAACGAAGGGTCGGAAAATCCAATAAGAAGGCGCTCCAGGCAACGAACGACCCCTGCGTAATCCAATAGGTTCCACGGCTGTAGAGCCACTTCGATTAAAGCGCCACAAACTACAAGGCCTCGACAGGAATCGCTTTGAAATCACTCCTTGCTGTCCAATGGCGATCCAATCAGCCCCTCTTCCTGCAATTGAATTTCGCCTTCGCTAATGGCTATGCTATGGAATTATTGAGAGATCCCTGGGTTTGAAAGCAGCATCCCCGTCGTAGTCAAGGGGGAGTTAGTAAGCAGCTTAAATGCTCCAGGTTTTCCGGACGGAAAATCTAGAATGATGGAATGGATATTGATTTCGTCAGGACCGAGAAGAAGTTGAAGCTATTAATAACGGAGCGATATAAGGAGACAATGGGCAGCGTGGACCTATTCTTGGCGGAAGTATCGTGCACCACCACGTTGAGCGAGCCCTACGAAAGTTCACGCTCTGCGCGCTGTAATGGTGGTGGTATGATGTTCTAAGGAACAGGAGTGAGGTCTGCCTGTTCAGAGAAGGCGGCAAGTTTCACTCCTTTGTGGAAGGGGAGTAGAAGAGAAAGGATAGAGGGTCATGAATTAAAAGAAATGAGAAATTAGACACGTAGAGGTAAAGAAATTGGTAAGAAGGGAGGGAGGGAGAGAGAAGGAAAGCGTTCACGGACAGTCGCACATAGGAAACGAAAGGTATAGGAGCGCGTCTCGCGCTTTTCTACGGATGTGGGTGGGACCCTGCGGGTACAAAATCTCGTCTTGAGAGCCACAGGGAAGTGATAAGGCTCTGAAACTTGAGGTCAAGGTGTCTCTGGCTGCTTGAGACTCTGCACAGTCCATGATGATGTGCGCCATGTCACCGAAAGGGAAACAAGTCTCACAGCGTGGCGATGACGCGAAGTCCAGCCGCTTGCAGGGTGTTTGTCTGGCATGACTGATATATATGGAACGTGCAACCGCGTAGACGGCGGTGGCGGCAGGTTTTCTGATTCCCCGAATAGATTTGACCTAACCCTAGACACTTAAGCCCGCTCTTTGCCTGGATAACTTTTCTTTTTTTTTTCTTCTTAATAAACATATATCACCCCCACCCCTTAGACACTTCGCGGTATTGCGAAGACATGCGACGCAATTTCTACTGTTTCGCTCCACCTTTCTCAAGAACTTGCTCCAGAAATGGAATGTCCATCCTTCATAGAACTCCTTTTCAAGTGGCGAAGCTCAGTCTCAGCGGGAGAGCTCAACTAATGCCGTCTCTTCCTTCGTCTTGAACGAGGCGTAATCTTTGCGCGGTACTTACAAAGCGTGTACAGGCGTCGTTCCACGTACAACACTTTTTTTTTATACGTTGGGACAAAACAGGCACGGCGGCACAGTTCTGAAGACGTCTTTTATCGAGCAGAAGAAAGGCGTCCAATAAGTTTTCTGGCTCAATAATTGAAAAGAGAGGCAATCTTCTGCATTCTTTTTGAACAAACCATGGCGTTTGGGAATAGGGGATTGAATGTTCGGAGCATTCGTGCCCTTAGGATCGTGCTGACGCTAGGAGTTCTCCGGATCAAGGAGCAAAGTACCGTGCGCGCGCTGTACCACGTAGGGCACGTCGCACAAAGTTGTTACCGAGTTCGCACCAGGGGCGCAACCAGACACTCTCTTGGGGGGGGGGGGGGGGAGTAGGAAAACGAATGTTTAACCTAATGTTTGGGGAGAGGTGCAATCGCCCCACGTCTTGATCAGCCACCGGTTCGCGCAAAATGCTATACTGGTTGTACGATCACGGAACCCCTATAGTCAGAATGATTGTTCCTTAACATCGTTCGCTTGAATTATGGTTCATTTCAGTGTCTTTTCATCTGGTAACCGTGATTGACTGATTGAGGCTAGATGGTACACTTTTGAACTGGTTTTAGAGTAAAAGTCAATTTCTTCTTTATCACATCGCCATCACTGAGACTGGCCACCCTGTAGGCGGTTCGTTTCCACGGATACGGTAACAGAAAAAACATAGACGTGGGTGACGCCACTACTAATGAGTGGATTGGATTGGAAAGACTACGTCACGTGAATTAGCGATGAGGCTTCGTCTACTCGTGACGGCGTTGATACTGCCCCGTTTGGTTCCACAAAAGGATACGTGCTAGAGCTCAATTTTTGGAACCTAGCGAGCAAGACCATCAAGACGACCGTTGATTCCGTTGCATGGCATCGAAATCCTAATGAACCGGAGGCGCATCTCAAAGCAATTTCCATAAGCATCATTCATGAGATGGCCATAACGGCCCTTTATGCATTCCGCAGGAACCAGGGACGCATCAATATGATCCCTGCGGAAACGACGGGGCCCTGTATGATTTCCACTGCGGTCGTAAAGCTGTCATAACCCGCGGTCCAAATAATATTCAAGGAAGTGTCTCGTAATTTTTTTGCTTCTTCGTTTCGTTGGACCGATAATGAAGCAATGGACTCGTCTTCTTCTTCTTCTTCCCCGCTACTCGTTATATTTGTGCGAGGAATCGATTTACTTCTTACGTCGGCCTTAAGGATTTTGTCTTGGAAGAAGAACTGCGTATTCTGATTGGCTGTCTCTCGGTTATTTTTTTTTTCTTTCTTATTCCGTTTTCATTGTATTTGTGCTGGATCACGTGGTGAAAGGATGAGGAGAAGAGGAAGACCAGGTTTCGAGGGTTTCGCGCGTGTGGTTCCTTCGGAATGAAAACTTACGTCGTGCTTTATATACGCTAAGAAACGTAATTCCGTTTTTGTTAAGAAGGTGCGAAAGGTCAAATGGAAGACCCCTAATGATATGGACGGATTGGTATGTTTAGTTTAGAAATACTCCGCTAGTCATATGTCCTTAAGTACTGTGGTGATTTGGAGGCGTAGAGTGGCACATAACATTCGCGAGGCACGTGCACTTTCGTTTAACATAAATCTCAACGCTGTACACAATTGTACTTCACAAACGACCAGCAGCATGACCGAGTGGGTTAAGGCTCGTTTGTGGTAGTCAAGGCCGTGCTTAAGACTGTGAGGTGGTGGGTTCCAATCCTGCCAATCCAATCGAATCCAATATCTCCAGACGAATGTCGGTACACTTCCCCCTGAAGTCGGCCCAGGACGCATACTAACCTCCCTGTCCCCCACTTATTCCTGCTGTCCTCTCTCCACCTGTTCACATCTGTACGCTGATCATAGCCACAGTTGCTTCGCGGCGCTAACATGATACAAAAAAAAACAGAATGACACATTGAACGAATTATTACTATCCTTGACATCACAAAGAATGCCTATTACAGGCAGTCGTTACTCTACATGGAACCTGGCGTAATGATTACCTGTAGCGAATTAGTTGGATAGTAGCGAGCCTGGAGCTTCAATCTCCGCTACTTCTTCGGATAATCAAATAGTATTCTTTTTATTTGTTTCGGGTTATCCGACTTTGTGCTCCCTGACAATACTTGAATCATAGTAAACAAAGCGGCAAAAAACGGTTGCAAAAAATCGTGAAATTCGGAAGCCCCTTGCGCGCAGAAGAGAGACAGAGTAGAAAGAGAGCGGCGTTCCAGAGTGTGTCTGAGGCCTAATGCATCACGCCGTCCTTTTCGTTGACATCAAAACTGATGCACTGTACATACACCCACGATTTTGCTTTCGCTCACTTTGTAGTTTCTTAAGTAAAACTCGCATAACATGCACGTACGCGTAGGAGGAAAGATATTGAAGCAGATTTCTTCGAGTTTTCCCTTTTATTTCTTCTTAACGGAACACTGAAGGCACCTTGAACATACATTTTTTTTTTTTTTTACCGCGTGATATGAACATACTATGTACCTTCAGGAGCTGTCACGCCAATCAATTCCTTTGGGTAGCGCGCAATGATGTTTACAGTTTATAAGAGTGCGGGCAAGGGCGGCGATATCTCCTTGCTCCTTCTCGCGTGTTGTGACGTCATTTCATCTGGCACTTTTATTGGCTGCCGAGAATAGTCTGCGACAGCCAGAAGGCGCGCGCATCACTATTGGGCGTATGATGTGACGTTACACACTGAGAGCAGAGGGAAAGATCCGCGAGATTGAGGGCTCTCGTGCGCGCGCGCTAGGAGTCCGCACTGCATTCGTACTTATTGTGCAAATATGTATCCCAGGGCTTCTAGTCCTAATTTTCACTCGGTCTGGTACATTTTTTTTCTCTAGCCTTTGCACTCTTTTAAGGGAACACGCAAACTCAACTCAGTTCGAAACCTTACCAGCTGCCTTCATCTCATGGGTTTGCACTTTACCACATGAACTTGTTGCTGTTCACGAAAATTTGATACCGACACTCATTCTAATACGCGGCATTGAGTACCGGACCCTGATTGCACGAAAAGGCTAATCATGGTCCTCCTTAGATTATTATTATTTTTTTCATCGACGCGATTTAAAAAGCGCACTTAATACGGTGTTGCGTCTACCCAACGTTTCATTACATACATCGGATTCAAAAACGTCAGGCAACACCGGGAAACATGGTACGCAAACCTTCGCCTCCTTCTACCGCTCCCAGTCGCTGCGCCATTGCATCGCTCTACCCTCTGGCGGCCAGAAAGAGAAATATTCAGGAGATACTTCATTTGGCATTATTGGAAGCGTTTCTCGCAGACGCAATAACGGAAAGTCACACCAGTCGTCATTTCCAATTTCCCTCCTGGACTTTCAAAAAGAATTCCAAATGGAATATGAGCTTTACTTGGCGAGATTCCTGCAGCCGTAGCGGAGAGGATCATGGACAACTTTCTTATTGTATCAGCGCATTCGTTAAGATTGCCATCGATTTATGGAAATGCGCCCCGCCTCCCGTGATTAAAAGAGCCACGGCGGAAATCCTGGGAGACGGCAAGAGTTTTATTCCACGTTTTAAATAAATACCACATTGTAATATTTCTTTGAACCTCGTCTCGTGCTATATATTTTTTTTTTAATCACCTTCCTCTTTGCTGATGATGAGGGAGTTATTTAAGGCCGAGGACTTCAAAGAAGTACGGCGTATTGTAACCTCTGTAGAGGTCGGCAGAAATATTATTCAGGGCGGAAGTTAAAGGTACTATAAAGCAGTCGAGGTCGAACCTATGCAATCAGCATGACGTGAGAGTGCTAGATTCAAAGGTTCAGCACAACAAATAATATGCGCAGGAGTTTACTCTAAGTATTTTTAATTGGCAAATAAAAACCCAGTCAAGAATGTCGGGGCGACGCACGGTGGGAAGAAGTCCTCAATTTGTCGAGCAACCCTGTAAACAAGGAGACCGATAAACAGATGGCTTTCCTGCTGGGATTTGCAAATACTACCTTTTGAGAAAATGTAATTTGTGTGAAAGAAAATAAACAAAAGCCGAATCTTGCACTCAGTAGCTAAACGTCTATACCTGGGCCTTGTTTCAGCACCGTGGCGCTGCTATCGTACGTCGCTCTGCTTGGCCCAGAGCCGTGCGCGTGAGACATTTTCGCCGCCGTACTTGGCGGAGTTGGCGTTTCGTCGGTCTGCTTCGCCACAGTGTTGCCAGTAGATTTAAATTTGCATTTTTTCGGGAGCTATAACGTCTATGTGAGAAAAAATTTTGCGGCATTTTACTCCTGGGGATGTACACAATCCAGGGCTCACAAAACATGAAGTTGCACCTCGACTGCTTTATAGTACCTTTAAAGGAGTACAGAGGGCCATCCAAAAAAAATTCAGATTAAGACATCTGATGAAAGTGTGTGTGTCATTATACTGAATAGCGCGAAAGGTTTTGATGTGTGCGATTTGTTTCCCAGAAAAAAACTCGCATAAACGTAGCTCCGCGCCTTCACCCTTAACTCGCCTCTCCAGCTATAAAGAGGATGAGGAGGTATGATGGCACGTCACCGATGACGGCATAAGGAGACTCGTTCTGGTTTGCCGGTCAGTGGGGGTCAGCGCATTGTCCCTTTGCCGCCGAAAACCTGTTTTGCAAGTTTTCCCGGAGAATTGGGGATAGAAGGAGCGGCCGAAGAATTACCGAGCAAGGAGAAAGGCTTTATCAGAACCCCGAACAGCCGAGTAGCAGACGACAGCGGAGTAGCAGACAGCATTTCTCTAGGCCAATCAGCAAACGTTCTCCTTATAGCGTCAGCGCGAGGTTCCAGGCAGATCACAGGCTGGTACTGCTCTTCACTACCGTTGCGCACGGTCGCCTTTTGCGGCGTATTTTAAATTCAATTTCTGCGATAATTATGACTCTGTGGTGTAAATTATTTCGCATGGGGCATCTTACTGGCAAACTTAACAGTTTTATAGGAAGAAAACTGGGTGTTAAAAATGACTTCTGTGCTACTTTAAATCCGGTGAACCAGCGCGCGTCCGGTTTAGGCGCGACTTCGCAGCCGCTTTGGGTTCGTTCGCATTTCTCACCAAAATTGATCTGATTGCACAACTTAGAAACACAATAATCCGCGCTGCGCCAACTATTGCGCCGAATGATCCAGTGATCACTTCCGATTTGAGAAGAGAGTGGAGCTCTTTGTGACCCTTATCATGAATGGAAAGCGTCACAAGAAGCCGCACTCGTTTTTATTTTCAACAAACTGAAAAAGAGCGTCGTTATTCAGAATGGCTAGTTGCCTAAGAACTGGGGGGCTTTTTGGGCTACTCAATACCACAGTCAACGGACATCTCAAAGCAGCAAATACACAGGGACAAGAACGCTGTCCAAGAAGATTATCTTGTCTATGTGAATCTTTGGGACGTCCGTTCAGTACAAACTACACCACTTTAACAAGCATCCTCAGCTGACCCAGTCAACACACACACACACTGTCCTTTATCTTTCATGTACGTACTTTCATCCAATCTCACCCCTTCTCGGCTACAGGCGTGCGTGAACAAATCGAGTGTGCCAACCTCTCTACAGCAACACACAAATATCCTAATGTGAGAGACTAGACGATGATCAGAATGCAAACCGATCGCCACGCCTCAAAATTACTGTCATGTTTCTTGTAAAAAAATAAATTAAAATAAAAAAAGTGTGAATTTGTTCTCAACCTGCAATGTGCCCGCCTTGATATCTCCGAATTGAGTGTCCAGTGTCATCGGTAATTTGGGGGTGTACCCATTGGGACACAGCAAATGAAGCATTTGGAGTGGACGAATACTGGTTTCCACCCTGGTACACGATACGCGAGAGACCAGGGCAATTAGTGTTAACATCACGTAGTAGACAAGTGGAGCAGAACCCAGTCAATGCACGTGGCGCTGGCTGACCTCCCTGCGTTCCCTCATTCGGTGGCTAGCGACTACTGCGTTATTTGTAATTTTAATGGGGAGCTTAAATGATGCTACATGACCAAGAGAGCAACGCCTTATCGTGTATCATGTTTTTGTTAGTGTAGACACAGCAGTGGTGGACATATGGCTGTGAGTACTCATCCTGGTCGGACTCCCAGAGGAACTGTCACGAAAGTCTGGCGGAAAACACAGCTTGTCTCTAGTTGGTTTCCATGCCACGATCGGCCTTCCGTTATTTTACGCACCAAACGATATATTTTAGAAACTGAATGAGATTCAGTGGTAGCTCACGATAATGATCACGATAACGGATAATGATCACAACATATATCAGGCCTTGTGGTCAATAAGGGCTTTAATTATGCCACAAACAGGATTCTACAAAAGAAGAAGGAAAAAAAAAACAGTAATTGAAGTCATATTATTGATAGAGGTAACACGAACACCAATTCGAGGTTCTACGATGCATTTCATATACGCAGCTCAAAATATAGCTTTCCAGCTAACCATACAAGATCCTGCATTAAGCAACTGTGACTGTCTCTTTTGTAGTACAAAGACGCCTGCCGTAATTTAGCAACATTGCTTCCTTACATTGCTTAGCCATATTTTAAGCAGCGTTCGAAGGCCAATACTTTCGGTTCTACTGAGTGGTTGCAATTGAAGAAGAAGAAAAAAAAAACGTTCTGCTTTCATGAAGACTTCCAGCATTCCATGATTGTCCGGTTGAGACGTTGTGCTGTGAAACTCGCTTTCCAAAGTGCGCTCGCGTGATGACCCGGGAACAACCGCACCTAGCGGTCGGATATTGACGTTGCTCAATCGCGTGACGAGTTTTCACACGAACGTGATAGCTCAATTCGTCTGCTTCCGTCGCCAGATTTTCGCGCTATGGAATACGGTACAAAGCAAAAACACGACGAGGGCATTTGCGGCGCCGTGGATCTCGGTCCTATACAATTTCACTTATTATTGGTGTATGTTACATATTTTGGGCCGTTATCGGGGTTATTTTGAGGCGAGATCTTCCAATTCTACTGACGAGAAGATTATTGGGAAGAAGACATACTGGGAGGTGATGGGGTTCGAATCTTACCATCGGCTGTGCCGTCTGAGGTTTTCCCTCGGTTCTCCGAAGACTTTCCAGACGAATGTAGGCAAGTTCCCCCTGAAGTGGGCCCAGGACGCATACTAACCTCCCCTGTCCCCCACTCCTTCCTGCTGACCTCTCTCCATCTGTCCACGTCTGTACGCCGCTCATAGCCATAGTTGCTTCGCGGCGCTAAGACGTAAATAAAAAAAATATGCGCGACAAAAGACATTCTGGACAAGAATACTCGAATATATGTAATACGAAAATGTAAAATGGAAAAGTACGTAATAGAAGAATAGGCAATACAGAAATACCTGATAATAAAAATTGATATATTGCACGAATATGAAATGCGTAAGTGTATTTTACGAGAATACGCTACGCAAGAATGTGTAACGAAAGAATACGTAATAAGGAAAAGTACGTAACCGCTTTCTGCTTCGCCCAGTTCTCGAGCAGTATACCGTACACGAACATTCAGACCCGTTACATTAAACAAAAACAAAAAAAAAAAAAAAAGCGGGAGACACTCGACGCAGACGGCACTTATCGTTAAAGCGCAAGAGTGCATCTCGCTCACTGCAGACGCATGGCAACGAAGCTTTCAAGTTTAGTTTCATTACAAAGTTTTCAAACGCCGCGGGGCGCTGTCGCAACCCAACCTGTTTCAATTGAAACGTCACTCTTCATTGAATCGCTATTTGGCGTCCGACATGACGGCGTGTATCTCTAAAAGCAACGAGATAGACGAATCGGATTCCCGCGGTACGTGTACTGAAGTTGCATTTAAAGGACACGCACGCAGTATATATATATATCGCCCGCTAGATTATGGTTTTATTGCGTCCCCTTTATTTCTGCTCTTCTGCACGAAAACTCCGATATTGGGGGCGGCTGACGTCCCCTGTTCAGGCTTCGCAATAAAACCGTCGGTCTGGGAATGTTGCATTCAATGTCATCACTATGCCCGTCGTCTCCACTATCTTCTGTTGCTCGTCGACTCATACTGTACTCGCTCTTGTGACGAATGAACTAGTCCATTTCGGCTGCCCATTCAAGGATTTTTTTGCTCCTCCTATTTTGTGATGCCGGAGAATAAAAGCAGTTTGACGTTGCAGTCCAACTCCAAAGCGCGATGGGCGTTCTCTAAATCGTCGAAAATCAACGACTGTGTCGCGAATAGACTGGGGTGGATAGTGTAGACACCGTGTATTCGCACGAGCGACATCCTCGTGGAATATTCTAGTGGAAGAAAAAGCGAGAACACTGCTCACAAAGCCAAAGTTCACAGTCCCGTGTTATGTTGAGCATTCACACGCCGCGGAATACCGGAAGTGGCGTACTGCGCGTTTAGCAGACGACACTTAGCAGACGACACCGTCAGCGCATTTGCCTGTCGTCTGCTACGGAATATCTTGTAGCTGTGTAGCAGGATATTCCCCACGGTTAGCAGTGTGCGTGAAGACACCCATGACAGCAGAAAGCTATGATGCTTTTGAAATCTTCCGCTTCTGGGGGAATGTCGCTCGTGTAAATACACGGACAGGCGGATGTTCGACGTAGATCGGGTTCCAGGGAACTGGCGAAATCCGCAAGAGACATCTCGCGCGCGCTTCCTGATAGACACGGGTGCAGTGGTAAGCTTCCAAGTCCCACAAAATTTAGCGAAAGGGGTTAGTCGAGTTTGTTTTAAAACAGCGTTCTGGGGCAGTAGCCGCATCTGTGCGGACTTTCCTTTCCCCTCCCACTTCTGTTTCGCTCTCTCGGACTTGGGGCAAAGCATTCTGGTAGTAAGACGCATCCTGACGCTTCAACGCATGCGCCATTGAGAATAGTGTACGGTGCTGCTTTCTTCTTTGTTGAGGACAATGACGGATTATATTATATATCTTCTCTCGTCCCGCACAGTAAGGAATTCTGGAAGTGTCGCCAAACGCTTGGAATTGTGCACACCGCTGTTTTTCATGACTACTCCTGGTCACCGTCACAATGCGTGAGTTCCTTACATTGTAGCCTAAGGCGGCTGTTACATTGCAGCGGACAAGCGGCACTTCCAGCGGCCGCTGTCGTAACTAGTCTCGAAGCCGGCTTTCCCGCAAACGATCACCCGGGTCTGCATATGTCGTAGTTGTAGGTCGTACTCGCCATGCAAGATAAAAGACCAGGGTGTTTTAGTGGATCGCAAGCAACCTATGACAAGAGTACGGTAAGCTGAGCCGTCAAATCCGGGCTCAGAAATGTGATGTCACTCGACTCAAAGAATGACCGTCGATCGTCGGCTTATCATGTTTCGGTACTGTTTGGTACGGTGTTCGTGTACGGTTATCGTGAACATATTCCGACCTGCTAAAACTCTCTATGATATGAATATATAAATTATATCAAGATTTCCCCGCACAGTCCCCATATCCAGCATCTTCCTTTATTCAGTTTCTCTATGTGGAAAACATGGGACACCCAAGCAGCACAACATCTTGGCCCAATATTGGACCAATGTTCGCAGTGTCGGCCCAATATTGAACCAAGATTGGACCAATATTGGGACAAGACACCTTATTGCGGCGCTTTGCACGGCCGCAAATTGTCACAAAAAAAGCCTCGCGCCATCACTTCCGTCGTGGCCGCACTCAAGTGGGAACTACTAGGATTCAACGCGATCATCGAACAGCACGCAAAGAACGCAAAAGGCACAGAAATCGCCGTGTAGTCGATCTGGCACTGTCCTACGTATTCTGCACACCTGTACCAATAATACGTTACCGTAAACTTTTCTCCTATTCCCGACGCGTCCTGACTAGCTGGATATTCCGTCCTCGAATCCATGCTTGGAGGAATTGGGTTTCCTGCATGCTCAACTTGCTTCCAATAAATCGGACACGTAACGTGCCTAGCCGTCTAACGTTAATAATCGATCGGAATCGATACGGGCTCTGGCATGGCCACCAATATTAAACTGCTCCGTCGTTTCT